>NC_135479.1:209694895-209998228 GCF_052094955.1 Ictidomys tridecemlineatus
GACGGGGGGAGAAGTCTTCATGTCTGTGCCGTTTGAGTAAACAAAAACAAAGCCTGCTCTGTGAGGATGGGTCGGAGGGCAGTGGGTACCAGCGCCAGCTGTGCCCGTGGCCTGACGCTGCCTGGGCTGTGGCCCGCAGGCAGGGGTGTCTGCAAGGCCTTGCCCCTGAGTCCTCTTACCTGCCGCTTCCTCTGCTGGAAACCTGGTCCTCCTCACCTTTCCTCCCGCGGATCAGGCTGTTGGAGAACCTGGACCCTTCTCTGGAAGACTGTGGGGCTCGGCCTTCGGTTCTCTGCAGTCCGTTCACCTTTGGAGGGAGCGTCCTTACTGCGGCTCCGTGGTTGGGTGGCTGGTGACACCTGTGAGGAACTGAGCTCATCAGAACTGGCCTTTTATTGCTTCTCGACTTGAAGGTGTTAGTCGTTTATGGTTTCTGCATAATAATCCTGTTGATCACAGAGAACGATTATTGAGTGCCCACCACCCTCTGTCCTGGAGTCGGACATAATCCCCCACAGTCCGATGGGCCATTAATTCACAAGATCTTTGCAGGAAGGATAAGAAACTGCTCCATGGCATAAATGGACCCATGGATTTGAAGTCTGGGTTCATTTTCAATGTAAAAAAATGAGTGTGCTTTTTAGGATGGAGGGAGTAAATCATGTGTAAGGAGGGGCAAAAGCATCATCAGGAGGCAGGCAACAAGCCATAAGCCAGGCTCCGTGGCGCCTGCCTATGATGCCGGTGACTGGGAGGCTGAGTCGGGAGGATGGCAAGTTCTCAAGTTTGCAGGCCTGAGCAGTTAGCAGGACCCTGTCTGGGTGGAGGTGCCGCTCGGCGCTTGCCTCACACGTGAGAGGTTGGATCCCCAGAACCGCAAACAGGATGAAACAAAAGAACCAAAAGAAAGCAAAGCAGAGGAGCAAGGGACACAGAGTTCTAAGTGCCTGGAACCCCGCTTTGATGACACTTGTCATAAGACTCATGGGTCACAAATGGGGTGCTTTGGAACTTCCTGCAGGCACCGGAGGGTCTTGCAGACGTCTCAGGTTCCCTGGGGCACAGCCAGGCTCTGGAAGCCCACCGCTCCCGGGGGGTGCTGGGGTTAGGGCCAGGGGCCTGGCCAGCAGTCCCACAGCAGCTCCGTGCCAGCTGCCCAGGCTTCTCTCCGCCTCCCTGTGCCACCCGGAGCGGGTTCCTCCTTCATGGTCTGGCCCAGGCCCCTTAGCATCCACGTTGGCCACTCCTGGATGGACCTGTTCTGTCCCTGGCTGCTCCTGGCTCAGTGCTGTCACTCACAAGCCAAACCCTGGGCCCCACGGCCAGATGCCCACGGGCAGCTCGTGCCCTCGGCCTTCCTCGGGACGGGCTCGGGTGTCCCCCAGAGCGGGACTGTGAAGGGTGCAGGAGTGCGAGTGGGCGGGCAGGCGTGTTGAGGAAGCTCTTGTGGGTTCCAACTCCTGAGCGGAGAAGCAGGGCATCCACCAAGATAGAGCCCCCAGGTAGAGGGGATAAATGGGAAAGCAAAGGGTCCCCCACGACTTCTGGACAGTGGAGAGATATTCTGAAGGCAGTGCTCCTGGAACTTCACATGAAAACAGGGCGCCAAGGGAAGCATTTTAAAAATGAGACGTGAAAGACGCCGTGTCTTGACATGGGATGCTTGTACAGTTTCCTAAAGCTGTCTGTCATTCGTCACGAACAGTCTTTCCAGACAAGTCGAGAGACCCTTCACCTGTCCTTCTGGTGATTGCGTGCTGTCCCCTGGAGCGGGGTCACTAAGTCTGTCTAACCAAGCCCCTGGATGTGCACAGAGCTCTTTTTTTTTTTTTTTTTAATTTAGTAAACTCTTAAAACAATGAAAATTGACATATAGCCATGTACGTATCTAGTTGCTTTTGTAGGATAACATCCTACAGGCAGCATTTCTGAACAGCGTGTGCCTCTGTGTTCCAAGGCTACAGTACTTCAGGCAGCCTCGGGAGGGACTGGGCTTCCCCAGTACCTCAGGCAAGGCCCCATCCCGCCTGCTGCTTGCCCTCTGGCTTTGCTGTGCCTACGATGGTTGGGGATGTGAGCCTCTGTTCACATGTGGACCAATTTTCTACTTGTTTATTCTTCTTATTGATTTGGGGGTTTTCTTTTTTTTTTTTTGTTTTCATTAGATATTTTATATCTAAAACACACAAAAAGGTAGTAAAATTCTACAGATGAACTTATTTAAGCACCAAACACAAATAACATTACTCATGCAGCTGAGGCCATTTCTTACTGATTTAAATTTTTTTTTTATTTTTTAGTTATACAGGGCTACAATGTCTTTTTTTGCCTAGTTATTTTTTAATGTGGTGCTGAGAATTGAACCCAGTGCCTCACATGTGTGAGGCAAGCACTCTGCTATGGAGCCACAACCCCAGCCCTCTTATTGATTTTTGAGAGACTTTTACATATTAAGGCAACTACCACATGTCTGGTACATATATTATAAATATGGTTCCAGTTTGCCCTGCCTTCTTTCATTTGTCTATGATGGCTTTGAAGTATGAGCATTTTACATTTCGTGTCTTAGTCTTTAACTTTTCTGTCATGCTGAAACAGACCTCTATCCCTAGGGTCATATAAACACTCTTCAGTGTTTCCCTAGACTTTTATGATATTGTTTGCATTTATCAAATGAGCATTATTTAAGTATTCTATTTAAAATATACAGTATGTAGAGATAAAATACAACTTTATATTACCAAGGAAAATCGAAAATTAGAATAAACTTATCAGATTTGTGATAAAAAAATATAATGCCTTAATTTGCATTTCAGGTATTACTAATGGGATCCAACCTTTCACCCATTGGCTTTTAGTTTTCTCCCTTTCAAAGCTTATTATTATATGTAAGAAAAAATCTGTGTGAGGATTTACCCATACCCACTTATTGATGAGCCTCTATTCTCACCAACTCCTCTGTCTATATTATGTCGAAACAAATCTCAACCTGTTATTTTATCTGTAAATATTTTAATATGTGTCTCTAAAACATAAGTCCTGAAAATAAACACCATCACGGCACCCCTGGCACATCTTCAGATATAATTGTTTAAAATCATCACCCCTGAGCTGGGTGTGATGGCACACGCTCGTAATCTCAGGGACTCGGGAGGCTGAGGCAGGAGGATCACAAGTTTGAGGGCAGCCTCAGCAACTTTTGCAAGACCTGTCTCAAAATTTATCAAAATAGAAAGTTCCAGAGATGAACTTTGGTGGTGGAGTGCCCCTGGGGTCCGTCTCCAGTACTCTTCCCTCAAAAATCACGTATTAAGTTGATATTCAAATTTCTAATTGCTCATAAATGTCCAAATAATTTCACATCTTGCAATTGGTCAATTTGTTAAATCTCTTTAATCCCATCTCTTTTTCCCCCCAGAAGTTTATTTAGAAGAAACGGAGAGACTGGCTTGTTTATCGCATTGTCTTCTGTGGGCTGGTTTTTCCAGAGGCATCTTCTCAGCAGCATTTAACATGTTTCTCTGGTTTTCTGGAAGACTGGGATGGAGTCAAAGGACAGATCACATTCAAGTTGGATTTTACAGGACGATCAGTTCTAGTTCACGGGTATTACTGACCCATCCCCCTTTCCTCTAACGTTTTATTATAAAAAAATCTCAAAAAATACAATCAGGTGAGAGAATGGTGCGATGAACCCTGGCAAATATTTTGATGATGTAACTGACATTTTACTCTATTTCTGAGATCTAGTATCTACCCATTTCTTGTGTCTTTCTACATTTCTCAAGACGTCTCACTCATCTGTCTATAGACCTCACCTCCACACACTTTGGCATGCATGAAATGCACAAATATTAAGTGTTTATTGAATAAGTCTTGGCTTATGTAACTAACACCTGTGAAGCTACAGAAATCGTCATCACCCCAAAGAGATTCCTTATGTTCCTCCCATCAGTCCCTACCTACACCACTCGCCAACCACGGTTCTGTTATTTCCACCATAGATCAATTTCACTTATTCTAAAACTTCGTATAATGGAAAACATATAGCATGACTATAGTCAACTCAGCCATTTCACTAACTCTACTAAATGTAATGGAAATAAAAACTCTGTTTGAAAGGTAGAGATTGTCAGACTAGACAGACAGGCAAGATTCAACATTTAGTTGACAGGAGACGTGGTTTTATAAAGACCAAGTTAAGATTTAAGGAAGGGGCCTGTAGCTTGGGGGCAGAGCGCTCGCCTTGCACTTGTGAGGCACTGGGTTCGATCCTCGGAAACACATAAAAATAAATAAAATAAAGGCTTGCTGTCCGTCGACAACAGCAAAAAATTAAAAAAAAGAAAGAGTTAAATGAAGGAAAAGGTACAACATGCAAACCCTCACCCTAGGAAAGCTGGACCAGCCACATTCACGCGGGGGCCAGAGGGAAAGGGATGTAAGCAGAACGCGAGGGGCGTGTTGTAGTGCAAGAGGTAACACAGCAAGGCCTAGCGACCCAAGTGTGGGTCCACCTAATGAAGCTTCAGAACACACGGAGGAAGGCCCAACAGAACTAGAGGGAGAAATTTCCAAATCTACAATTTAGTTAAGATTTTAGAAATCCATTTTTCATAACTGACACAACCAGTACTCAAAACAACCAGTAAAGATGATCTTGTAATCCCAGAGGCTCAGGAGGCTGAGGCAGGAGGATTGTGAGTTCAAAGCCAGCCTCACCAACTAAGTAAGGCACTAAGTAACTCAGTGAGACCCTGTCTCTAAAGAAAATATAAAAAAGGGCTGGGGATGTGGCTCAGTGGTTAAGTGTCCCTGAATTCAATCCTTGGTACAAAAAAAAAATTTTTGTGAATAATCCTACTGACCTCTTTATTTTTTATGAAATACTGTGCCTAAAGAACATAAAATCCCTTAAGAAGGATTTAAAAATTTGTGAAATGTAGCTAAAACAGGGCATAGAGGGAAACCTATGGCGCTCTCTCTCTCTCTCTCTCTCTCTCTCTCTCTCTCTCTGTGTTTTTGTGATAAGAAGAAAAGTTGATCGCAATGGCCATACAGCTAAACCTGAAAAGCGGATCAAACTCCAGATAAGTAGAAGGAAGACAAAAATAACATGAGCAGAAATAAATGTTAACGAAAAGATGGGGAAACTAGAGAAAATCATGAAAGCAAAACTAGCTCTTTGAAATGGATTAATAAAATTCATAAATACCTCAGGAGATTGAGTGAAAAAACCCAAATTGTTAATATCCCGAATAAAAGAGAGGCATCACTATGTATCTGAAAGACAACAAAAGGGAAGAAAATGTTATGAACAGGTTTTTACCAGTAAATTCAGCAACTAAGTTGAAATGCTCAAACTCTTGAAAGATGGCAGTTCATAAAACAGCCATAAGAAGAAATAGAGAAATCTGATTCTCCCTGTACTTGTCGAGAAATTGAATTTACATTCACACACACACACACACACACACACACACACACACACACACACAACTGCCTAGGAATTCCTTCTAAGTTCCTTGCTGGTCAATCCTTCCAACATGTGTGAAATGAGCAATACTCATGTTATGCAAATGTGTTTGGAAAATGAACAGGAAGGAAATCCTTGCCAGTTAATTTTATGAGCCAGCATGATTTTGCTGCTTAGATGCTGTTATAGATGGTATAGGCTTTAAATTTCATCATTTAAGTTTTTAAATAATGATTAAACATTTGAAAGACTTCAAGAAGTTTTGTATAAGTCCTCTTCCTTGAAAATTCCAATAATTTCATGAGAAATTAAAGAAGACCTAAACAAATGCAGGGAGGTGACCTGGGCTGGGGTTAAAGATTCACAATTGTTGGGCGTCTGTCTCCCCAGAGGCTCTCCCAAGGATGTGGCAAGGTGAACCTGCAGATTGTATAGAAATGCCATTTTTATAGAATTGTTAGAAGATGTGCAAAATGATTTTGAACAAGAACAAAGTTTTAAGATTCACTGTGTCTACAAGCACATGGAGACCGTGTGTGTCGGGAGAGAAATGGGCAAATAGGTCCTCGGTGTGACTCGGAGACTCTGGGACAGATCCGTGCCCACGATCAAGTGATGTCCAGCAGGGTGCCAGGCAGGTCAGTCGGGCAAAGGACGATCTCTTTAACAAATGGTGCAGCCCAGCTGGACGTCCACAGGAAGGCGAGTGTCAGCCTTCGCTAACAAGCCCGCAGTGGATCCTTGGCCCAAACTCGGGGGTCAGAGGGCGCTCCAGAAGGCAAAGAAGAAGTGCTTTCAGGAAGGAACCTTTGGAACTCAGTAGGACAACAGCCCCACTCAACGGGGACAAGATAGGAGCACACACTTCACAAAGGAAATGACACTCACGGCCAATGATAAGCTCATAAGAAAGTGTCTGATTTATTCTTCAGAAGCACGGGAGTTGAACCTCGGAGACGCTGTGTTTAACTTGCACTTTAGCAGGACAGATGCTGCGTCCCCCGGAAGATGGCTGAAGTACAGACTGGCCAGCCACCCTCAGGCAGGATGACTCGATTTGGAGTCTCCCTTGCAACGCGTGCCCTCTCTCTGTTGTTGTAATGGATGTGTTTCAAAATGCAGAGCTGGAGATGGATTTCCTTTTCTTCAAGATCTGTTCTGGTGGGAGACTCTTACTAAACGTTCCCTGCGTGGTGTCTCTGCTATGCACCAGGCTTTGAATCAAAGCTTTCCAAGTTTCCTGGAAGATGCTGCCCCGCAGATTTTACCTCCACTGCTCTCTTCTGCCCTGAGTGGGAATACTGCTCAGCAGTAGTCGCCCTCTACTGTGGGCACAAGACATACCTTGATGTCCGTCTCACGGGCTGGCTGGCTTTGGCTGGTGGCTCGTTAGCAAGTACACTGTAAGCAGAGGCCTCCCCTGGTGTGGATTTCTTTGCCTCTGGGTTCCTGCTGTTTACCATGGAAAGAGCAGGGAGAGAGACTGGAATGCTAGCTTTTTTAGCAGAAGCACAGCAGAACTCAACTATAAGCTACTGAACATTGGGGATGTTTGTTACACAGCATTGTAGCAGCTATGGTTGATTAATACTTTGGATTTCCAATTTCATTCTTTTATGTATTTCCTTTCCCCGCAAATTCCTCCTCCTGTTTGTCTTGGTCCTTTGAGATAGAGGTAGAAGCACTGCTTGGTTTGCACATGGTGTGTGTGTGTGTGTGTGTGTGTGTGTGTGTGTGTGTGTGTGTTCTTCTACTAAGTGACTTCTGTAGCTGCAAGCCTGCAGTTTAAGAACTGAGCTTTGTATCTGTTTCTCTATGGTTGCATCTGCACTTAATTTGTTGTTCTTTATGCTTTAAAATAATTTGGAACTAGACCTCTGGAAACTTTACATGATTTGTAAAGTTTTCCTTAAAAGCTAACCACTCATCCTGGATCACATTAGAGTACCGGAAGTTACGGACTCACTCTCCCTTATTTAAACATTACTGGCATAAACATTTTATGTAGGATTAAATAATTGGAAAATTAAAGTAGATGTTAAAGAAGGACATCCATTGTTTTTTATGAGGTGAAAGTCACATAACACAAAATCATTATTATGTTTGATGCTGGGATTGAAGCGGGCCCTCACTTGTACTGGGCAAGTGTCCCCTGCTCAGCTCCTCCTCAGCCCTGACCGGCTGGTCTTCCTGTAGCAGGAGGTGGGCTACTTCTTTCATTTTGAATATTCCATGAGCCGTAAGACAGCGAGTGGACTACACCATGGTCAGAGCGGAAAGAAAAGCAGAGACAAAGCCCTGAGCCACTGGAGGAAAAGGAGAGGAGGTGGATGGAGAGGGGAGAGGCTGGGAGAGAATGGGGGTGGGCTTGAGCAGCCCTTGTGCTCTTGGCCCTGTGTGGCGGGCTGGGGTCTGTGCTGTGTGCTGCATGGTGGGCCAAGGTCTCTGTGCCTTCAGTCGGGGCTGTCCTCTTGCTCCCCTGCACCCACAGGTTAAAGCAGGATCTGATCATTGCTAAATGCCTCATGGCGGAGCCGGTGGAGGAAACAGATCTAACAGTAAGCGGTGGCTCTGTCTCTTGTTGCGTGGCTCTTACTCTTTGCGCTTTTTACTTTTTTAAGGTGGGAGACAGAAAGTCCTCGACGTGGACGTGGGTCTGAACCTTCTTACCTCTCAGCTGCTGCGCCTCTCTCTGATGAAGATGGTCCCTAATAGTCCTCTCTCATGGCCACCATGTCCTCTGGCGACAGGGCTGCCCTTCCCTCCTAGCACCTCCCGCCCTGCCTGGGTGTCACACACACATGTGTACGTGGCAGTCATCTGGGGACTCCTATCCTAGGTCCCCAAGTTTCTTTTCGGGGTTCTGCAAGGTGAAACATTTTTCCATGATAATGCTAGAGTGTTACCAGGTTGTTTTACTCTCCCACGTGTGAGGTGACATTTTCCCGTGGTTCCCAACAGGTGCCAGCAAAAGAGCCTGAAGGCAGAAGCAGACCTGGAGTGAGCCCGCTCCTGGTCAGCTGGGCACCGCAGGGCCCGCGGACCATCAGGACGATCCATACCCACAGACGTTTTCCTTTGGTTTGTTTTTCATAAGAATGTTATTTATGTAAACATGTCATTTTTTTATATTTAAAACATTTCTTAGGTCTAATGTGGTACAGATCGACAACTAGCTCCCACATTAAAGAGTCTTAAGGCCCTAAAACCGGAGGACAGATGCCGTGGGGTCACTGTTTCTGCTTCTCCTGCTGCACATCTGTGCTCAGACTTGCAAAACTGAAAGGCAGATTGCAGGAGGGGACCCAGGTCACACCTGGCCTCTGCCGGGGGCGAGGGTCCGAGTAGGTCTGCCCTCTGGGACGGCCAGTGTGGACAGCTCTCGTGGGGATGTGCTTTCCCAGCCCTGGGCTTTCCAGTCCACCTGCCCAGACCCTCCAGCCTGTTCCGGCCACCAGCCTCACAGCATCCCGAGGCTCACGGATGGCAGCATTTGCATTGAGACACGGACATAGAAGTAGTTACCTGCAGTACCAGATGTATAAAATCAGGACTCTGATCTGCAACCTTTGCAGTGACCAGCCCTGGAAGCCACACTGTCCGTGCAGCTGACCCTCAATGGCCAGGGTGTTGTCATTGTCAGCTAGTGATCTAATTTTTGCCTCCGCTTTCAGTTGAAGACAAGCAGAGAGAGTCAAGCACGCCCCTGTAGCCGGTCACAGAATGCTGGCTACCAGCCCGCCCCCGCAGCTCCCCTGGCCATCGCCTCCAACCGGGCACCCTGAAGCCTTTGGTTCACTGTGAAGCTGCATCCCTCGCCGCTGGCCTGCAATTGTTAAGGTTGGAGTGTGTCCCTGGAAATCCATGTTGAAGTCCTACCCCGGGACCTCAGAACGTGACCGTATTTGGAAACAGGGTTGTTGCAGATGTAAATGGTAAAGACAAATCATAGTGTAGCGGGTCTGAACCCTATATGACTGGTGTCCATGCAAAAAGGGAAGATGGACACCAGGTGCCCACGGGGGACCTGTGAAGACCAAGGCAGAGATCTGGCGCTGCTTCCACAAATCCAGGATCTCCAAAGATGACAGGACCCAGAGAGGCCTGCAAGGTGCTGCCCCTCGCCTTCCCAGGGACCACAGTCCTGCTGACACGTGGGTCTCAGACCTCCAGCCCCAGAACCGTGGGAGAGGAAATTCCTGTCCTGAAGCCCTCAGTGTTGTGGTGCTCGATTGTGACAGTCCCAGGGAAAGGGACGCAGTGAGCGAGGGGCTGGCTGTCCCACGGCAGCAGCTTGCGCTCCCTGGGCGTCTCCGTCCATCTCCAGGGCCCCGGCAGCGCTGCTGGGGGAAGGACAGGCCATCAGGCCATGTTGCAGGCCCTGGTTCTTCGAGCAAAGCATGGATCCTGGAAGGCTGCCAAAGTCACCCAGGGCTGGGGTGCTCCTCCCCACGGCCTGGGGCCCTCCTGACAGTCGAGCAAGCTCTGGAGAGCCTCAGGTCACCTCCGTGCTCTCTGCTCTCACACTGTGACATGCTACCACACAGCTCCCACGAGGCCACGCGAGACCTGGGCCTCGGCCCTGAGGCACTGGGGGCCGGTCACGGCAGGCTTCAGCCTGACCCTGGACCCCTGGTCCCAGGAGCTCAGCCCCAGGAGCCTGTGCCGCGGCCTGAATCCCTTCTGTAAAGCAGTTGCGCTTCTTGTGCCGGCAGAACCGACGCCCCCCTTGCAGGCAGGCTGCAAACAAGCTATTTTGAGACCAGCACAGGCTGTGCAGATAACAGTAATAGTATTTTACTGCTAAAGTCGTGTGAGAGATGTGGGGTTGGGGGAGAAGAATGGAGATGAGTTTAAAAATAGAAGGCTGTAATTAGCCAAGCATGGGTCTGTTCTAGAAGGCATCAATTACTACGGCAACCACACACCCCAGATTTTCCAGGGCAGTTTGCATTCCATGGAATCATATTCTTTTCAGTAAGGAGCTCTGTTGAGCGTCCAGGGGGGATTTAATGTTACGGAGTTCCATGTTGTTAATTCACAGATCCAAACACTTGTAATGTCACGGCTCTTTTTTTTTGTAGATATAAAAATAGAGTCCTCCCTGCCATGCTCTCCTGCCAGGGCTGAGACCACTTCCTGGATGAGAATTCAGGAAGGTGTGTGTGGAAGTGGGTCCTAGGAACAGTGGGAGGGGGAGTCGGGCTCAAGCGTTTGGCTTTATATTTTCTGTTGGACATAAATCCAAGGCCCCCTTCAAGTGTTCGCCACACGTGGTGTCGCGTGGCTCACGGGTACCACCGGCCTCCAGGCACACTCCCCTCTGGGCATGGATTTCCCTGTGTCACACATGCCACCGAGTGCTGGCTGTGTGTGCAAGGGCTGCGCAGGCACGCACCCCAACCCGGAGGAGAGAGCCGGCCAGAGAGGCTGGGGAGGCCCCAGTGGGGCCAGCAGTGGTGGGTGTCCCAAGCTCATGGAAGGTCTGTGTCAGTGGGAAGCCCGACTTTCCATCTCTTGCTTCAGTTCCCAGAGGAGGCAGAGTCACGTTGGTCCAGCAGGAGGAGAGGATGGAAGGGAACAGGAGCCCAGGAATCAGGGCTCTGGCCAGGTGTGGAGGTGGCCCCACCGCCCACTGGTGGACCTCAGCGTTAGAAACCTCTGTTTTGGAAACTTGGATGCTGGCGCTATCTGTGTTCCTGATCATCGCTCCCGTTCCTCTCCTTGCCTTTAAGTTCATTACATTCTTTTGCAAATAACAGCTAATTTAAATCATGATCACAGGGTAAGGGGAAGGGACTTTTGATCCAAGACTGTAATTTTAATGAACATAGTGAAAAGTAGAGTTTAAAACAACAGCATAAAAGTGCCATAAACATATATTGGAGAAAAGACAGCCTCTTCAACAAATGGTGCTGAGAAAACTGGAAATCCGTGATAAAAACGCTGCGGAAACTAGGAATAGAAGGAACTTACCTCAACCTCGTAAAGGCTGTGTATGAAGAGCCCAAGCCAACAGGATAGGGAACGGGAAAAACTGAAAGCATTTGCCCTAAAACCTGGAACAATGCAGAGATGTCCGCTCTCAGCATTCCTATTCATTACAGAACTGAAGTTCTAGCCAGAGTATCAGAGAAGGAAGTCAAAGGAGTACAATAGGAAATGTAGAAGTCAACTTGTCACTGTTTGCAGATGATATGATCCTATACTTAGAAGATCCAAAAAGCTCCACCAGAAGCCTTCTAGAATATAGTCTAGAGACCACACAAAACACAAAATCAATATACAAAAGTCAATAGCTTTCCTGTGCACCA
Source organism: Ictidomys tridecemlineatus (assembly GCF_052094955.1). NCBI lineage: Eukaryota > Metazoa > Chordata > Mammalia > Rodentia > Sciuridae > Ictidomys > Ictidomys tridecemlineatus. The sequence goes on from NC_135479.1 coordinate 209,706,686, forward strand.
ATAATGAATCTGCTAGAAAAGAAATCAGAAAAACAATTTCATTCACAAAATCCTAAAAAACAAAACAAGCCCCCCCATAATCCTAGAAGTAAATAAAACCAAGGAGGTGAAAATTACAGAACATTGAAAAAGAAATTGAAGAAGACACAAGAGGATGGAAAGACCTTCCATGTTCATGGATAGGCAAAAGTAATACTCTTAAGACAGCCAGCATATTACCAAAAGTTACCTACAGATTCAGCGCGATTCTCATCCCAATACCAATGGCATTCTTTACAGAACTAGGAAAAAACAGTCCTAAAATTCATTTGGAAGAATAAAAGATGCAGAGTAGCTAAAGCAATCTTAAGGCAAAAAAGCGATTCTGGAGGCATCACAATGTCCAACTTTAAATTATAATACAGAGCTATACACTATACAGATTTAATGTAATTCCTATTAAAATCCCAATACATTATTAACAGAAATAGAAAAAAACATCATGAAATTCATTTGGAAAATTAAGGGTCCCACAATACCTAAAGCAATCCTCAGGAAGGAAATTGAAGCAGGAGGCATCATGATACCAGACCTTAACTATACTACAGAGCCATAGTAACAAAAATGGCATGGTACTGACACCAAAACAGACGTGTAGACCAAGGGTACAGAATAGAAGACACAGAGACAAATACATGTATCTCATACTGGATAAAAGTGCCATAAACATATATTGGAGAAAAGACAGCCTCTTCAACAAATGGTGCTGAGAAAACTGGAAATCCGTGACCCTGCACCTAACAGAATAAAAAGTAGGCCCAAGTCTCCATCATGCTGATTTAGGAACTGACTTCCTCAACAAGACTCCTAACGCACAAGAAGGAAAATCAGGAGTCAATAAATGGGACAGAATCAAATTAAAAAGCTTCTTCACAGCAAAGGAAACAATCAATAATGTGAAGGGAGAGCCTACCGAGTGGGAGAAAATCTTTGCCACCTGCACCTCAGAGCACTGATCTCCAGGACATACAAGGAACTCCCAAAACTTAACACCAAAAACCAACCCAACAAACCAAACCAACAAACAAATAACCCAACTAATAAATGGGCAAAGGACCGAACAGCCACTTCACAGAAGAAGAAATAGGATCAGTCAACAAATATACGGAAAACTGTTCAACATCTCTAGCAATTAGAGAAATGCAAATTAAAAGTATACTGAGATTCCATCTCGTTCCAGTCAGAATGGCAGTTATCAAGGATACAAGTGAGCAGGGGCTGTAGCTCAGTGGCAAAGTGCTTGCTTCACACGTGTGAGGCACTGGGTTCAATCCTCAGCACCACATAAAAATAAACAAAGATCTTGTGTCCATCTACAACTAAAAAATATGTTTAAAAAAAGGATACAAGTAATGATAAATGTTGGTGAGGATGTGGGGAAAAAGGTCCACTCATAAATGACTGGTGGGACTGCAGATTGGTGCAACCACTCTGGAAAGCAGTATGGAGATTCCTGAGAAAACTTGGAATGGAATCACCATTTGACCCAGCTATTCCACTCCTCAGTTTATCCAAAGGATTTAAAATCAGTATACTTTAGTGACACAGCCACATTAATGTTTACAGCAGCTCAATTCAGAATAGCTAAATTGTGGAACCAACCTAGGTTCCCTTCAACAGATGAATGGATAAAAAAAAAAAACGTGGTATATATACACAATGGAATATTACTCAGCAATAAAGAAGAATGAAATTGTGGCATTTGCTGGTAAATGGATGAAACAGGAGAATCTCATGCTACATGGGTGATACATCTTTGTCACATGTGGAAGCTAAAGAGGAGAAAGTAAAACAAAGGTGAGGAAGGATCTCATAAAAATAGGAGAGAGACAATAGAATAGAGGAAAGGGCCCAGGGGCAGGGAGGACAGGAGGGAAGAGGGAGGTACAGAGGGTAGAAAATGACGATGTCATATGGTTCTGTTGTGTGCAAGTACCAGTCTGTAATAACAATCCCATTATTATGTATGACCATAGTGCACAGTAAGAGATAAAACCACACCCACAACTCCACAGGGAAGGGCGACCCTGGAGGTAAGGGCCTGGGAACCTCCCCCCAGCACCTCTTCTGGTCTCTTGCAGGAGGACCTTTGGAGGGCTGTGTACTTTGGTCCTATTTTTTTTGGACTACGCACTCCTTAGGAAGCGACATCTCTAAAAACCTGCCCCCAACACTAGTTTTTGGGTGTAAAACAGTTTCTTGAAGTGTGTTCTGCGGCCTCGGCCCCTGAAGCAATTGTAGATCTCCAGCTTCTTCCGATCAATGGCGTGAGCCCACATCTCTGGCTGGAAGGACCCAGGGATCTGCATTTGCAACCCATTTTCCTTGGTTCTTTAGAGTGAAACTCCTGCTGCAGACTCTCGGCGAGTTGAGCTGAACTGCAGACCCGGCTCCCTCTGCAGCCCCTGGATGGGGAGTGTTATTTCAGAGCTCCAAGGGGACGTGCCTGAATTCCTTTGGCCCGAGTGGCAGGGGCATGTGTGTGCCTTTATAAGGAGAACAGCCTGCCAAAAGATAAGCACAGGTGGACTAGCCCTTGAGGTCCCCACACATGTGTGCTGTTTCCAGAGTTAGCAGCGCCAACCCCGGCCCGACTCCGGGGGCCTCCACGTGTGCAGCTGCACAGCCTTGTATCGGGAGGTGGGGACAGAGTGTTCGGCTCCTTCGTGAACTGCCTGCTCTCGGAACTCGCACGTGTCTTTTTTTGGCAGCTGACGTGAAGGAGGTCACCACGTGTCTGTAGCTATCTTTGGAGACTGCCCACCCTGGTTTGGTGCGCGGTTGACAAATGGCCTGCAAGCCGAGCTGGCGGCTGACCCGTGACCAGGAAACAGGAGCGAACATCTGGATGGTTTCTTCTGGGCCTGGGGTTGGGAGTGTTGTTGGGGCCTGCTTTGGTTCTGGTGGAGATTCACCAGGGATGGCATGGTGGTCAGTTGAGGTGGTCGTGCCCACAACCACCCCCTTGCTCCTCAGTTGTGTGCCGGCTCGCCTATCTGAACAACACTCCCCTGCTCTCCCCTGGTGTGAATGCTGTGGGTATTCGTCCTCTGCCGGAATGTGAGCCCCAGGGGAGGCTCCCGGCTTGTCCTGTCCCTTACAGGGTTCCTGGGGCCTGGAGTGGTCCTGGAATGTGGGAGGTGCTGGAAGAGTATTTGTTGAGCGACTCAGTGATAGACAAGCTATCCCAGAGGGAGGGTCGCTGTCACCTGGAAGCTCCTGGCACCTCGGGCTTCTTCTGGCTCTTCCACGTGGGACCTGCTCACAGGAGCCCCGGGTCTTCTAACGTAATGCTCTGAGTCTGAGCAGTGGCTGCGTGCCTGGCCCCCGCAGCTGGGGACCAGAGCTGCGGACTGCGTACTCCTCTCCCTGTGGGACTTCAGGCTGGTCTCTGCCATGTCCACGCACAGTGGCTCTCACTTCCCCTGGGAGGCCTCCGCCGCCACCGTCAGATTCCAGCTCTTGAAGGACAGCTCAGGTCCAGCGCTCCAGGAAACAGCTTCTTCTGACGACACCACCCTCCCGGGCTTTCCCACTGGGCCTGTGGTCTCCGAGCCAGCACAGCTGCTGAGGAGGAGGCAGGTCTTGCCATGGGTGAGGAGCGCTTGCCCAGCAGGACTGATGGACGCTGGAGTCCAGGGGCCGGGACACTTCAGCACACCCCTCAGCTCACCTGGTATTTCCAGGGCATGCAGTAGGTGCTCACTAATCTCCTATCGATTGCTGAATTGTTCTTGCTTCGTCTGTGTAAGTACTATAATCAGCAAAGAGAGACAGAAAGGCACTGGGTCCCAATATCCCCTAAGGTCACACCTCCAGTGGCCCAACTTCCTCCCACAAGTCCCCACCTTGTAAAAGTGCCACCACCTCCCAGCAGTGCCACAGGACCGAGCCTTAAGCACATGAGCCAAACCAGCACACACAGATGCACAGAGAACTAGATGCACACAGTTGAAGGACATTAGAATTCTATGTACAAAGGAAAGGCACAGGATGGGGAAGAACGGTCCCTCTGTCCACTCCTCTCCTCCAGAGAACAGTCTCAACCTTGAGTGGTTCCCTGACCCTGACCTTGCTGCTGCTGGAGGGATCCCACAGACCTAGCAGCACGATGTGTATTTATGGCCTCACTGTTCTGGAGGCCAGTCTGACGTGGAGCCAGGGTGTCGGGGCTGATTCCTTCTGGAGGCTGCAGGGAGCATCCCTTTCCCCACTTTTCCAAGCTTCTAGAAGCTGCTGCGTCCCTGGACTCACAGCCCCTCTGTCTCAAAAGCCAGCGACCCCTGTCCCACCTCTCCTCCTGGTCTCCTCCTCTCACTCTGCCGCCTTCCTCCTCCACCCTTGCAGGACCCTCGTGAGAGCAGCGGCACCTGGATCAACCAGGATCATCTCCCACCTCAAGGTCATCGGCTTGACCACACCTGCAAAGTCCCTTTTGTCACATGAGGTAACAAACTTATGGGTTCACAGGATTAGGGCTCGGCCATCGCTGGGGACCACCATCCTGCCGCACCTCAGGACGACCCTGCTCACGTATGGTGCTCCCCGTGGGCTTTCTACTAGAGAAGTGGGGATTTCACGCCCACGTCTGCACCCCCCCATGCTCTCAGAGTGTCACGTTGACTGTGCAGCAGCTGTCCCTGCAGAGTCACCCCAGTGGCTGTCCTCTCCTCCCCCTCTCTCAGAGCCTTTCCCCCACCTTCGTCTTCGCCCGTGGCTGACTCCCACCATGTTCCTGGGTTTCTCAGCCCTTCTCTGAGAGCCCTGCAGCTTTGGCTGGGACAGGGCCTGGCTGTCCTCTGGGCACTCACAGCAGGTGGCTGGGGCTGGGGGGGGGCCTTCACAGGGGAGAAGGGGAACAGGGAGGTAGGAGGCTGAGGGAGAGAGAGGCAGAAGAAACAGAGACAGAGACAGGAACAGAGAGGGAGAGACCCCAAACACCAAGTGGGACCACCATCCTTTGACCTTGGAAGTCACGTGGTGTCCTGTTGCTTCACTCTGCTCAGCAAATCTCGTCACCAAGGGGAGGGGAAATAGGCTGTTTAAAGGGGGCAGTCAATTTCCTGCCAGATGAGACCAGAAATATCACAGTGCACAAGCTTGGGAAATACGAATCCACCACATATTCTTCCTCAACTAAACAATGTGTGTCTAGGAGATGGCGCAGGCAGAATAAAGAAGTATTGTGTCCACTCCACCCGTTTCCCACTGTGTGCCCGTTTCCCACTGTGTGCCCGAGAGCTCCTCTGTTCTCCAGTGGCCAAAGCAACATTGTCATGAGCCTCAAGAGACCTCTCCTGTCTTGTTATGGCTACCCACCCCAGATGCATTTTACATGATCTGATCTTTTTTCTTTGCTTATTATTATAAAATAACTTTTAGTAATCTTTTTCCTCCAAGGAAACACGCAGAAACAGCTGCACTTCCTAAAAGTCCTTTATTGAGTGCTTTAACCACCTGAGAAAACAGAAGGTATTTGTGATAGATTTTTTTTTTCTGAACCAGCGGCTGATGCTAGGACAACGGCCGCACAAACTCCGACTACTCCCTGTCACCCTGACCCCCACCAGGCATGTTCCAAAAACCACTCCTTCAGAAGTAGGTGACCTAATAAGAATGGGATACAGAATATTTGAACCAGCTGACCCAAACCAACATTAAATCAAAACCTCAGATTTAGGCAAAAAGGACGCCTAACATGTCACGTGTGCATTTCCAGGTGCAGTTGGCCCTGCCTATTCCTACCTGCAGTTCCTCATCTCCAGATGCAACCGTCTCCAGATGAAGAATATTGGAAAAACAAAAGCAAAACAGCTTGGCCATCCTCTTTTTATTTTCTTGTCATTATCCCTAAGTAATACAGTATGACAACTGCTTACACAGCATTAAACGTTAGATATGAGCAACCCAGAGGTGCCTGGAGATGGTGGGGGGTGGTCACATGTAAATGCCACGTCCTCTCACGTAGGGACCAGCATCCTGCCAGCAGGGGAGCGGTGTCCTAATCCCCATGGTACTGAAGGGCAACTGTCCTTACATATGGACAATATCACAGGAAAGCAGGGGTTGCCTCCCAGCCAGGGCGCTGGTAAGCACAGGGACTGCGCGATGAGCGCCCCTGAAGATGGCCGGGGAAGCTGGATGCCCTGTGGCGTGGGGCTGCTCAGATATCTGGGATCCCTGGTTTTTCTTACTCCACATTCAGAGTAGGTTCTGGCTGGTGCTTGGGGAGCCTCAACCTGATCCGTGGAATGTGCCTTCCTCTCCCTTGGAGGGTGTCTGTGTGTGCTTTCCACTCTAGGCCACAGCGGTATGTGTCACGCACTGAGCAACTCCGGGTGTACCCTTCTCCTGAGAGGCAGCCTAGGTCCCTTCTCTGGCACACAACAAAGTGTATCTCGAGGAAGGGGTGCCTGTTCCTAGTTCATGTGCAGGTGCCTCCTGACTGGGAGGGGAAAGAACTTGGTGCCAGCCATCAGTTACTCTGGTGTCATCCTGCCTTTCCTGCTCACTGGCTGCCTGCTTGCCCTGGGCATATGAGTTTCAGAGCTGCTGTAAGACACACCACAGACTGGCGGCTGGAACAACAGACACTATTGCTTCAAGTCCTGGGGGCTGGGAAGGCCCAGATCAAGGTGTCAGTAGGCTTGGTCTCTTCTGAGGCCTCTTTGGTTGGTTTGTAGAGGGCCATCTTCTCCCTGTGTCTTCACATGGTTGTCTGTGTGTGTCCTCTTCTCTAAGAATGATACTAGTCATGTGGGATCAGGGCCCCCAGGAAATCTCATTTAACTTTCATGACCCTTTAAAGACCCTGTCTCCAAAACAGTCACATTTCAAAGTGCTGGGGCGTAGGACTTCAATCCACAAATTTTAAGGTGGCATGATTCATCCTGTGACACTGTGCTTCAGGAACGTGATCTCTAACCCGGGGGTTAGAAAGATGACCTTCTTAAAGGAAAGTATGTGAAAGTGCTGTGTAGACTGTAGAGTTCTGTGCAAATACGAAGAGTTACTTCCTGTGTCTTGAAAACATGCCTGGTTCTCTGATATGACCCTTCAGATCCGGCAGAAATAAGGATTGGAATGGCCTTCTGGAGGGAGGGAAGAGCTGCTACCAGGTAGACAGCACATAACGTAATGGCCTGCTCTTCCAGTGTTAGGCTCTCTCTCAGCTCCCCAGCTATGAATGCTGATGTGCTCAGCTTAGTGCACAGTGAGTACCTGATATGTGCCATGTCCTTGGGATAAGGATGGGAGGAAACAGGAACGGTGGCACACAGCAAGAGATAAGAGGCCTCTTGGGCACATGGGCCCTCCACCTGGTTGCAAGAGATGACATATGCCTCAGTGCTTGCCGGCTCTTCCATGTCTTTATTGGGGGATCACAAGGTCACTCTGCAGGGAGTCATTTCCTCTCTTTTCATGGAATCACATCAGGTGATTTTTTCCGGTATCTCAGCAGTGTGACCCCTGAGCAAACACTAGGGGGTGCTGGTGGCAACCAGATGCCCAGATGCATTTAAGTTCTCCTTTACTTTCTTCCTGTGAAAGGAAACCAATGGTTCTGATGCCTCCTGAAGACGTCGGGTTTTGAAATGTTACTCCATGGTGACCGGCTGCCCAGAGGGAAGAAGTCCAGTGGGAAGTGCCAGGATTCCTGTTCATAGGTCTGTGAATGTGCCCACAGATGGCTGTGACCATTCTGTAGATTCAGGCAGCCTCTGGGACAACCCCACAAGGGGAGGAAATCAACTTGCCCAGGTTTGGGGAGTGGAGAGCTGGGAAATCCACATTTTATAATTCCTGGGTGATTTGTACCTTTTGGAGTCCCTCCATATCCCTTCCAGGAGGAAGGTCTTTCTTCCTCTCGTGGCCTCTCTTTCCCCTCCCTAGGAAACCAGGGCTTTAATTTACCTTCTGTCAGAAATTCAGAGTTAAGGGCATTTCACCTACTAATCTAGGAGGATAACTCCTGATTGCAGACACTGGTAGGGGGTGGGGGTTGGAGTTTCAGGAATTTCCAGGGAGTTTCAAAAGACAGGCAAGGCCTGGACACCCGTGGGCAGCTGAAATGGTTTAGTTTGACTCTTCTACGGTATCCATCATTTCTTCATGCAGCTGAATCTGGTACAAATGTCATTCACTTGACACCAACGAATAAAGGGTAGGCACTTTTAACATCTCTAGAGAGCCCGTTTTCCACTCCTGGCCCGTCCTGTGGTTAAGCGGAGGCTCTTTCATAGCATTCTCATGACATCTGCTGATCCTGGTCTTCCTCCTCCTTCCAGTCGGGTGCAGGACACCAGGCTCCAAACGCTGGGCCCAGGGATTGCACCCAGGCCAGGCCGCGGGAGGGACCCAGTCGGGGACAGCGCCCAGCCCCCTCCTGCCACACGCACGAGCCCTGGCCCCCAGCGCTGTCAGTCACTAGCAGCCGCGTGGGCGGGGCGTGCCGGTGCCATGTGCCACCTGGCTCCGTGCGGCCAGGGGCAAGTTTCCCGCGCCCTCCGTCCCTGAGGGCGGGAGAAGCCCGCATTCCTGGGGTGCGAAGCTCCCCGTCCTCCCTGATACGCCCGCCCCGACTTGGGGCTGGGACGCTCTCTGGCCTGGAGGCTTGCAGCGGGCGGAGGGAAGGGAGCGGCGAAGGTGCTGCAAAGCCGGGAAACTGCAAGCTCCCGAGCCGCGGTCGCCGGTCTGCGCAGGCGACTCCCCCAGCCCGCGAGCACGTGGCAGGAACCCGGGCGGCGCGCAAATCCCGCGAGAAGACGCGTGGCGTGGCTTCCCCGCCAGGGCGGAAGTGCCCGGTCGGCGCGGAGGCCACGTGATCGCGCGCCGCGGCTCCGATTGGCCCCTGCCGTGCGGGGACAGGTCGCAGCGCACTGGGATGAGTGCGGGTCTGGTCCGCGCACCTCGGGGTGGCCCGGGACCCTCATTGCCTAGCTTTGCACCCCGGGACTGTGTCCCGAGTCCCCAGCAGCCTGCAGGGCAGCCCTGCGGAGTGGGGCTTTCCCGCGAATGCTCCGCAGCTCCAGTGGCGCTGGGAAAGGTGGCCGCTGTCCCCGTGACGTGGCGCCCTGAGGGCCCCTCCCCAGAAAATCCTGGCACCGGCCGTCTTCCCCTCCCCGCAGGAACCGGGTCCTGCCTGCTAGCCCCTCTGTGGCGTGCCATGGGGCTACAGGACCACCCCCGTGGGTCCCCGGGGTGAATGGGCAGTGAGATCTGCGCAGTGACTCGGTGGCAGGCGTAATTTCCCTCCTTCCCGGCAGAAGGGGGCAGGCTGACACTGGCCTCATTCCTGTAGGACTGGAAGTCGCACGTGTGACTTCTGAGTGTCACAGCCCAGCCACGCTCAGGATTCCTAGGAGCCCTGCCGGAATGACCCCTTGGTCTCCCAGATCCATATCCTCCTCCAGCTCTCTGCTTGTAAGCCCCTTGTGAGCAGGAATATTGGAGACTGAAGAAGACAGTCCTGTCTAGGGTGGCTAGGTTTGGAAAGGAAAAGATTGGCCACTGCCACAGGAGGGCTCACAGCCGCCACCAACACGAGCCCCGCTAGGCGCCAAATTTAATTGTCCTAAAGGTAGACTTCAGCTTTATTTTCACCCAAGAGGATTCTGAGGCTCAAGAGGTTGTGAATGACCAGAGGTCACACAGCTGGTCTGAACTGAACAGCTCACACAACTGGGTCTGAAGCCCAATTGGGGTTTGAATCCAGATCATTCTGACCTGATCATTCAGGATTTTCCCCAGCCCTACCTTTCTGCTCACCCCTGATTAGAACACTAAGATGCTAGGGAGCCATATTTACTCTGCCCATAGGAGTCCAGGAACACTTTTATAGTCCATTTGAATTTGTCTTTTAGGCAAAGTAGACTTTAAGGCAAAGAATGGCATGTGCAGAAGAAGAAGGCTCATTCCAGCACACTTCTAAACCCAGATGTTTCTGACTTCCTTCCCAGCCACTGCTCATCCTGTTTGTCCTGTGGATACCTGGAGCCCAGCATTCCCTCTACATCTGGCCTTTCTGAGAAGGTTGTTCTGGTTAAGGACCCTCCACTATCAGCATTCCTGCAGAGTCTTAAGCTTTGAAGACCACATGGTCTCTGAAGTTCCCTGTCATATCCTGTTGTTCTAGGAACTCTCCCTTCATGATCCTTCATAGTTTCTGTTTCTTTCCATTTCCATGGGGGCACTTGGGCTACTGCAGTAGCTAGCAGACTGGTTTCTCTGCTCATCACACTAGGGAGGCTTACTTAGGGCCTGTCTGGTGCTTCCACCACTCATCAGATCCATTCAGTCTGTTTGCTGATCCTGTTTCACTTGGGCATGCTTTCATCTTTGTTTTTCTGAATATCTGCCTTCTGCCTATAAGAGATCAGATACTTCATTTGGACCAGCTTCACCCCTAAATGTCAATTTGTGTTTCTGTTTATATCCTGAGATTAGGCTTGGTTTGAAACACCAAAACCCAGGTGGGAACCTGGGCTTTTATCTTGCTTGGGAGGGAAATTTAGACTCCATCTTCCACTCATCTAAAGGATAAATACTTCTCTAGTGCCCTTTTCAAAAATTAAATATTTAATTGAAATTAATTAATAATGGAAATGCATGCATTTTAGTCTGGTGAGTTTAAAAAATGTATATACCCTGTAAAGGTTACCTGAATTGACAGAATATTTTCACCACCTTTCAAAATTCCTTTCTGCCTTTTCTCAGTTTCCTTTACTCCTGGACCCATGTAGTAAATCTGAGTTCTATTACAACTAACTTATTCTGTCCTGTGATTTCATATAAATGGAATCACACAGTGTCCACCCTTCTGTGGCTGGCTCTTACACTTGGCACGTTGGTGACCTTCTTCTGTGTATCAGAACTGATACTGAATCTCCTCGCAGTCCCCCACTGACCTCACAGATGTACTGCAGTTGGTTTATCCATCACTTATTGGTTGACATCTGAGTTGATTCCAGTTTTTGGCTATTATGAATAAAGCTGCTGTGAACACATGAGGATGAATCTTTTTGGAAGCCTGTTTTCATTTCATTTGTGTCAGTGGGACCTCTGGGTTGGATATTAAGTGTAAGTGCAACTTTACAAGAAGCTCAAACCTCTCCAGAGTGGTGATACTCTTCACCCTTTGGCCAGGAGCTTTGTTACCACAGTGATCTTAGGCCATGGACTGGACCATGGTGCTCCCACAAAGGATTCCTGAGCCTTGAAGATCTGAACAGAAGACCTAGGACCCCTGCATTTCATGGGGCCGGTGGACTGCACAGTAGGCATCTCTAGGCCCCTGGCCGTTACGTGCAACATCTGGTCTTATGAGATGAACACACACGGGGTAGGAATTAATTTGTTACAAGTAAAAGATGCTTTTGAATTTCCATGTTTGTGGAAAAGCATCCTCGTTACATTCGTTTTTATTTCTCTTCCTGATTTTGTCAGTGTCCAAAGAGCACATAGAAATCAATCCAGCTATTTTAGTAGAATTTAATATAAACATTGCTAACTAGGTATAAAGTTACTAACTGGGTACCTGAAAGGTAAAAAGAGAACTGTTATCCTGGGGAAATGACTGCAGGAGGCAGCTACCTCCCTTGAACGTGGGAAACAAGAGGGAGAGGCTGGACTGATTAAATTTGGTAAGAGGAGATGGCAGGTAGTGAAACTGGCCACCGAGAATCAGGTGCTGCTGGGCTGGGCTTGCATCTCTTACTGGGTGTGTAATGAGTTAGTTTGTTAATAGAAAACCCTGAATGGGGCCCAAAGGAAAGCAAAGCCTCTGCCAGGATGAAGCAGCCCATCTGGGGACAGTGGGGGGGTGGGGTGGGGGGGCATGCTGACCCATGACGGGGGGGGGGGGCCTCTGGTTCCCAGAGCCAGCCCTGGCATCACCAAGCCCAGGACAGAGGGTGCCTTGGGAGCTAAGAGACTGGACATAAGTGACCAGCAGTACGCTGACGCTCACGGTGTCTCTGTGTTTATGCTGTGCCGCCTCCGGGTGGCCCCTCCAGCCTGCCTCCTGCCTTTCGTCTGGAGGCTTTGCTTGTTGATTCCCAGGGCCTGGGTCACCTTGGCTGGTTTGGGTGCCCATGAACCTATTCTCGCACTAGGTCCAGCTCCGATTCCATTCCTTACCCTAGATTATCCTGGACCTCTGCTCTCTTTGTCCCTCTCACTGCCCCAACAGGTGCGGTCACTTCCTGGGCTGCATTTGGTTGTCGAGCACGTGTGGATTCCAGATCCAGGCCTTACCTGTTTTTGTGTTCTCTGTGGTGTGTGGCCGCCACAGCACAGCAGCACATCCTGAGGACAGTGACCGCTGACCATGGGAGCCAGGTTGCGAGGCTCAGCCTCCTGACCAAGCCTTCCAGCCCTTGGGCTGTGACCCCATAGAACGGTCTTGGGCTTGTGTTGATGAGTCCTGGTGGGTTTTCCTCTGGCCTTGACAACCTCTGAGGTGCTACCTGCTGTAGTGTAAATGGTTGAAGTCCTCTGGGGTCCTTTCCACTTTCTAATTAGTACAGTTTTCCCTCAAAACCAACAGGGGTTCCCAAGCGTATTTCACTGTTTTTTTTTCTTGATGCAGTATAAACTGAACTACAGAACTTGTGTTTCCACCCACAGATAACACAGTGAAGACTTCATGCAACTCCAGCCCCCAAGAGCTGGGGCAGAAAACCGGGCTACACTTTCCCGTGGCTTGCTAATGACAGGAGGTAGGTCCAGGCTGCCTTGCTGGGGGTAGAGGTGGAGAGGTGAGAAGCGGGTGGGTGGGGGAAGAGAGAAAGGAGAGAATTCTCCAGCCTTTAATAATGTAATGGCTGCCCTTTCAGACATTCCTGCAGAAGATTCTGCGTGACTGTGTTAGCATTCTGGACGGTCTTCTCGGTATCTGTAGCTGTTTCATTTTATTAATTTTTGCCTAAAGCCTCAGAGGAAGACTGCAAGGCCTGATGGCTATAAAAGTGCTCTGGAGTAGGTCCCAAAACATTTGAGAAGAATTGATCCCAGAGACGGCTCTGTTCTTGGCTCCTCTGCAGGCTGAGCCGGTCTCCGTAGCTCAGTGCGTGGTAGGATCAAATCCAACCCTGCCACACATCAGTGAGAGGGAGATCCTGTGGTTGTGAGACCGGGCGGCCCTGTGGGAGTCAGGCCAGGAGGGCCTGACGGCAGGGGAACCTCTCTGGCCCTGTGGGAGCGCCTCTCAGAGGTGCCCTTGCTGTGTGCCTGGCTTCTCTCCTGAATCCTGATCTTCTCTCCGTCCTGCCTGAGAGCAGCCTCATCTCTCTCCCTCCAGTGCCGATCTGCCTTGCCATCCTTGCTTCCGAGAAGATCCGTGAGCACAGTTGCAGGCACTTCTCTCTGTCAGTCCATCACTCCTGAGCTGGGTGTGGGCATCACGTGCTGCCCAGGCCTGAGGGTCTTGGCTTTGGAGTCCAGTGATCCCAGCTGCTTACCACTGTCAAGGAAGAAGAGGCGGGGGTGTTAGTGAAGGTCTTGGGTGGCCTTGTTTGTAATTCTAGAATCGGGCAGCACCTCAGTCCACAGAGTAATGCTCAGTGGGCGCAGCAGAGGGGTTGGCTTCATAGATGGAGGAAGAGCAGGAAGAAAGCAGGTGGCCATTCAAAGCCGCTCTCCTGGGAAGGACAGGGAGACACAACCACAGAGAAAAGGAGCAGCAGGTGAGCACAAGATCCTTCAGGGTAGTTTTGTGTTTAGGATTAAAGGATACAGACATTAAAGGATACGGGAAACTCTTGTCACACTGGTTTGGCTGGCTTGGGAATGGGGCCCTGTGGCTCTTTCCTGATCTGTCAGAGGCCAGGTGACTCCTTAGCTTCTGGCTGGGTGAGGAGAAACTTTGCCATGGGTGAATTTTCATCAGGTCACTGGGGCCCAGTGCAGGAGCTTAGTCCAAATCAGTGATCTCCTTTAATTCTGTCAAATGCCACCCTCCCCATGGTTTCTGCTCCATGGTGACAAGCCTCTCTGGAAACAGCTCATTTCCAAAACGCATTTACAATCCTAAAGGTTCTGAAACCAGAAAACGTGTTGGAGCTTTGCGTGGAACTCACTTGGGAGCAAAACCTTGACCTGAACTGGGCTATTTATAGTCTTTTATCCCTGAGCGTGATATTGGGTTTGATGTGGGGAATGCTAATGTGACTGATTGAGAGGTGCTGCTGTGCCGTGCGCCTTGTGATCTTTTTGAAATTCAGGGCGTTCTGAGCTATGAGACCCCTCAGTGGGTTCAGATAAGGGACTTTTGGACGGTACAGTTTTTGTGTCTGTAGCACATGCTGCCCACAAAGGCTGCCATTTGGGGCCCCCCAGGGCACCGGCCAGGATCACTGCTGTGCCCCGTGCGTCCCAGGACCTCATGAAGACCTGCCGAGCCAGCGCACCGAGCTTGTGAACTCAGAATACATTTGCTTAGTGATGTGCTCACCACTCCCGCAGCTCTCCTGTCCTTCGGTCAGTCTCTCCCGTGCTCTGAGAGTGTCATCTTTGTCACCATGGGTGACATGTGTTCTCAAATATTTTTGCCTGAAGAGTTTTCCTGTCTGAGGACTTTTCTTACCTCGGGGAATTGAATTTCGTTCTTTCCATTGAAATTACTCTCAGATCTTTTCTGTCAAGTTGTAGTGACAGCCCCCAAATGACGGGATGCAGATCCTCAATGGGCGCGGAGGTGTTCCCAGGCAGGGCGTCCCCTTTCCTGCGCTCCGTGTGGCTGTGGAGCCCCGTGGGTGTCTGTGTGACAGGAGCGACTTCCCGAGCGGGGAGGGCAGGTCTCCTGTCTCACACGCTGGCAGGGGTGGTGCTGTCAAAGGGTTTTATGAGATGCAGACGCTCCATCACGGTGTCCTGGGGTTCTGCAGTCTCTGCTGGGAAGAGCTGGCCGTGTGGGTGCTGACTTTCAGGTGTGTTCTGTGACCCCCCAGCTCACTCCCCACCACCTTCTCTCTGGTTCCCCAACTCCACTCCCCTGGGGCCCACCCACTCAGGTGACCAGAGGCCCTCGGATTCCCTAGCCAGGAGCCAGCCGTCACCCCCCCACCCTCACCGCGTCAGCCAGCATCTCTCTTCTGCCACAGTCCGCTTTCCTTCAAGGTCCCCGCAGGTCTCTCTCCCCAGGCCTGCTCCTAGCAACCCGCCTTCCTCACGCTGCTGTTTCGTGATTAGCCGTGCCCTTGCTCTAGGTAAAAGGAAGCTTGGCAGACGTGATTCTGTGGCTACAGGGACTTGCGTCCGCATCACTTCTCTCTTGAATCCTTTGCCTTAATTCCCAGGAGTGCGTGTGCTGGATCCAAGCGTGGAGACTTTCTGGGGATGACAGAATTCACTGATTCAGAAAGAATTTGCTGAACAGGTGTCCAGGGCTGTGCTGGCAGGTAGGGGTGTGGCAGGGACCCAAGTGCAACCTCTGAACCTTCTTGGAACTTACCTCAAGGAAGGAAGAGGACCACAACCACATACCCAAGTAGACATGCAGAAGGCCAGATATGTAGCAGTTATGGAGAAAGAGCGAGCAGGGCAGAGGGGTCTGAAGCGCTCTGTGGGGTGAGGGGTAAGAGCTGCTCTTATGTGGGGGCTGTTCAGGGAAGTCCTCACTGGAGGTGATATTTGCGTAGAGACCTGGAAGAGGCAAGGCAGTAATCCATGTTTGTATATAAAGGAAAAAACGACTCAGGCAGTAGATGCAAATGTCCTGTGGCAGAAGGCCCTTCTGGACTTACTTTTATATGAATATGTTGGCACCCTTGATAGTGTTCGCGGGTCCCTGAGGCACTGCTTGTTACTTAAACAACTTCCGTTTTCTGTCTGCTATGGATTGGACGTTTTTGACCCATTCCTCAAATCCATGTGTTAAAGTCTTACTCCCCAGTGTGATGGCGTTTGGGGGTGGAGCCTCCAGAGGTTTGGATGTATTGTGGTCTGGGTGTGAGGTGTCCACAAAGGCTCACGTGTGAGCAATGCAGGAATGGTCATGGGTGAAATGACTGAGAGCCGTAACTCATCAGTGGATGAATTTGTTTGATGGCTTAATAATTGGGATTAAAGAGAGGTGACTGTTGGCAGGGGGCACGTGGGAGGAGGTGGGTCTCTGGGGGTGTCCCTGGGGACTGTATCATCCCTGACCCTTTCCTATAAGCTCTCCTTCCTAGCCCCGTGAGCTGAGCGGCTCTTGTCCACTGTGCCCTCCTGCCTCGAGGCTCTGCCTTGCCTGAGGCCCAGGCTTGGCACCAGCTGACCGCTGACCGCGGCTCTGAAACCCTTAGCCCAGGGAAGCTGTTCCTCCTCGAAGCCGTTCCTGTGGGATCTTCTGGTGGAAAGGACGAGAGCCCCACTGAGCCCGATGGAGGTGACGTGGCTACCGTGTTGTGTGGCTGTGACAGTGACCGCGTGTGAGCAGCTGTGAAGGGAGGGCAGGTCCACCTGGCTCACTGTGGCGGAGGTTGCGGTCCGTGGTTGGTGGCCATGGCTTTGGGCCTGTGGTGAGGCAGGACCTTGTGACGGGGGAACACCATGGAGCAAAGGCGCAGCTAGCGTCCAGGCAGGGAGGGGGTAAGGGGGGTGTGCCCAGTGACCTGGGTGACCTCGCCGTGTGGACACCTCAGCCCCGCGTGAGCGCCGTCCCTTACGGCTCCTCTGCTGCGTCCAGGGGCCTGCTGCCGCCTCTCCACCTCTGCTCCCCTCTGGCTCTGGGGACGTCCTGCCCACGCTGACCCAGCATCTGTGACGGTGGCTCACCCGGGTCTCCCTCCCTGGGTGGCACTTCCCTCCCGTCCCCTCTGTTGCCAGCTGGCCTGGCGAAGCCCTGGGGCGGGCTCATGGGGGTGGTGGGGAGCTGGCTCCTGTTGTGCCCGCACCTTTCCCGGGGGAGGGCAGGGTCTGTGCTGTTGTCACGCTTCAGCACACAAACCCTCCAGGGACATGCCCCTGGAAGTTTCTGGGACCTCCAGGACAGGTCGTGATGCGGCCTCTGGAAGTGGGCCTGGGGGTCCTCTGGCCCCTTCCCTCCGGTGCTGCAGGCTTCTGGCTCTGCCGCTGCCATGAGATGGAAGAGGAGGTGACAGCGGGACAAGGCGCTGCCAAGTTCAGGGTCCCTGCTGAGAGTCGGCCATTTTCTCAGTGAACCTCTTTGGGGCTCGGTGTCTTGGCTTTTCTGGGAAAGTGGGTCCTGACAGTTCCCCTGTTTGCAGCCACTGTGACTCCAGCACGTGCCCGGGACCTGGCGCTCGCTGTGGCTTTGCCCCGCCGCCCGCTGGCCTTGCCCCCCAGCCTGCCCCTGCTCCAGAGCCTGTGCCCTCCCTCCCGGGCCCTCCCCTCCTAGAACTCGGTCCTCTCTTCCCAAGTCCCTTTCACCTGGGGGGCGGGGGGTTTGATCTGGACACTTTACACAGCAGAGGGGAATAGGGACTTTACATGTGAACCTGACACACTGTTTCAGAATGGGAGAACAGACGTGATCAGCTGCCACGTTATTGGTGAGTGTGTGAGTGTGTGCGCTGGAAATTCCAAGGGACCAGAGCAGAAGACCAAGGGATGAGGCAGGGCAGGAAGCAAGCAAGTGTGGGGGTGGGGGAGTTTCTGACCTGTCCCAGCTTCTCCAGGAAGACGGTTGGCTGCCGGGTCCTGTGGAAGCCTCCAGGGAGGCTGTCTGGACAGACTTGTTGCTTTTCCAGGGGGAGAAGCTGGGAGAATTCATCTGTTAGACCCCACTTTCTGTCTCTTGGGGTCAAAATTCCTCTCGCAGAACACTGACTTCTGCATTAGTCTGGTTTTGTTGCTGTAACAAAATACCTGAAGCTGGATAATGTGTAAAGGGAAGAGGTTTATTTAGTTCAGTGTTTTGGAGGCTTCTGGTGAGTGCCTCATGGCAGATGGCATCATGACAGGAGTCCTCTCAAGATGGAGCTGTGGACCAGGAGCCAGAGAGCAGGGACAGTCCAGTCTTGCTCCTTCCTAACCCCCCACTCCTGCAGGATCCACTTCATCCCTTCTGAGGGCAGGGCCCCCAGAGACCCAACACCTCCCACAGGCCCCCCTCTGAGGGCCCTGCCACATCCCAACATGGCCACCCTGGGCACCAAGCTTCAGCACACGAACCCTCCAGGGACACGCTCGAATTGTGTTGAAACCGAGCACCTTCCCAGGCGTGTGTCCTAGCCCCTACTCGGGACGTCCCAGGGCTGGGACCCTCCCAGGGTGCGTCATCCCTCCTCCGGGCCCCTGGCCTGTTTCTCTCAGGGAGCATGTTTTCCCCTTTTTGTGATGTCTCTCCACGGGGCCCTTCTGGGTGGTGAACACTGGTACCTTCTGCCCAGAGTGGTTTGGTGAATCTTCCCCCTTGGGGCTTCTGCCACTTTCTCCCATTGTGTGACAAGGAGCCTTTGTCCTGGAGTGACAAGGGTCAAGAGAAAGCAGCATGGAGCAAGGCTGTGGGGAGGGTGAGGTTTCTCTGGCTGCGGGCTTTCTCTGGTGCTGGGCTCCTGTATTCTGGCCTATTCTGACCCTGGCTGGTCTCACAGACTTCTGCTTATCTAGGAAATTTGTCTCTTTTTGGAACAGAACAACCACATCAGGGCAGATACCAGTTTGTTTGCTGTAACAAACTACCCGAGGGTGGATGCTTTGTAAGGAAAAGAGGTTTATTTGGCTCACAATGTCAGCTGGAGGGTCCAAACTTCATGGCACTGGTGTCCTGGTGAGGGTCCCTTGGCTGCATTTCAACATGGTGGAGACGCAGAACAGGGAGTGGCCGTATGTGGGAGGGGCTAAGCAGGTGGGTGGGCTTCTTTATAGCAACCCACTGTCTTGGTATCAGCTTGCTCCGGTGAGCCTGAGGAGGGAGGCTGGAGCCCCTGAGACCTACTCAGCCTCCTCCTCCCAACATTCCCTCCTCCTCCACAGGGCCAACGGGGGGTGGGGGGCATACACCTACTAAGACTGCGTCCCCAGGTCCCTGTTTGTCCCTCTGCTCCCCTGTTCCATCTCCTGCCTCGCTGACCTTTGCCTCGTCCCCTCCTTCGTTGGAACCAAGCCTTGGACCATTTAGGTCAGTGCTTCTAGACGTGAGCAGGCTCCAGTGACCCGGAGACCTTGTTCAACGCCGGTTCCGGGCTGCTCCTCTAGACCTCCAGACTTTCTGCTCAGTGACCTCGTCCTCCAGGGGGCTGAGGAGTCACCCGCAAAAACCCCCAGTGTCTCTTGGTGCTGCTGACCCAGGGCCCAGCCTCCTTGTGGCCCAGCAGGACCCTGCAGATGCACAAGAGGTTGAGAGTGGAGACTGACCAGAGCCAGCCTGCCCAGGCCAACCTGACGAAGGGCAGGCCACACAGACTCTGTCACAGGGTCCCCCCACCTGGAGCAGCGCCTGCGGATGAGCCGCGGGGCCTCAGCAAGCCAACGTCTGGAGCTCAGGTGGCGGCTGCCGGGGTGTGACAGCACCCGGCTGTCATTCTTGTTTTGCTTGCAGGGAAAAGGAGATTGAGGGAGTGGAAATCAGGTCCGGCTGGCAAGAGGCACCCTGGGCCCTAGGCTCCTGCTCTTGTCACTCCAGGGCCCCCTTTGGCTCTCCCTGTCACCTCCTTATACAGCTGGTTGACTCGGGCCCTGAGGAAGTCATTTGTTCAACCTGGAAGGACATGGTGGTTTTCAACTGAGGCTTACTCCCTCACAGCTTGGAGGCTGAAGTCCAAGGTCAAGGTGACTCCTTAGGGCAGTCAAGGCTGTTCCATGAACCACTTGCTGGTTCATGACCCCTGTGGCCTCTCTCCATGGCCTGCAGAAGATCCTCATCTCCCCTGCGTCTTAATCTCTTCCTATAAAGAAGCCACTCAGATTGGATTAGGGCCCACCCAGGTGGCCTTAATCTGAGTTCCTCTTTGAAGTCCCATCTCTCAACACAGCCCCATTCTGAGGTACTGAGGTTAGGACTTCACATAGGACTTTTGGGCGAATAAAAATGCATCCCATAATAGAGCAAATACGAGGTGTAAAGGAACCAGTTCAGATTCGGGGTTCTTGCAAACAGTCACAGAGGGCCATGTGTCTGTCTGGCCCCCAACCTGGGTGACAGTGGTGTCATCTAGAATACTCCAACTGGCTGGCATCGGGGCACATCATCAGTTAACTTTTTTGTTCTTTTGTAATCCTTTGCCAGTTTGTATATTTGTATTTAAACTGCTTTTTTATGGACTGAATATAGTTGGGTTCTGCTTATTTCATTTACTTTGATAACTGCTGCCTTTAATTGGAATATTTAGACCATTTATATTTAATATAATTATTGATCTGAGTGGGTTCTGTCATTCTAAAATGTTTAAAAACGATTTCATTTTCTCTTCTGCTGCTTTACTAGCCAGTATATTGTTTTTTTTTCTGTTTTAGTGATTGTTCTTGGGTTTATACTATGCAGCACATTTAACTTATTAAAGCCCTCTTTGAGATGTATATGAAAACTCTGAAACCATAAGCCAAATCTTTCCTCCTTTTATGTTCTTTTTCTCAGGTATTTTGTCACAGCAATGAAAGCTGACTAATACAGCAAGACTTCACATATAGAAACATCTTTTCTGCTATTGTTATAATTTATTTCATTTCTATATACACTACATACTCCATAACCAATTATTAGTGTCTTTGGTTTATTTTTTTAAAGATATTTTTAAAAATGAGAAAAATTTTCATATTTACCCACATATCTACCATTTCTGCTGATCCTTATTCCTTTATGTAGATCTATCTTTTTTTTTATACTGGGGATTGAACTCAGGGGCACTTAACCACTGAGCCACCCTAGCCTTTTTAATTTTTTTTTTTTTTTTAGAGACAGGGTCTCACTTAGTTGCTTAGGGCCTTGCTAAATTGCTGAGGCTTGTTTTGAATCTGTGATCCTCATGCCTTAGCTTCTTGAGCCACTGGGATTATAGGTGTGCACCACTGTGCCTGGCTTGGGTCTATTTTTTTAATAAGCATGTATTTCCTTTTTTCTTCAGCTGGAACTTTCATCGACATTTTTTAGTAAATGTTGTTTCTTCTGTTTGTCTGAAAATATGCCTTTTTGTTTTTGTTTTGAAGGATATAATCTCTGATATAGAACTATTGCTTTATAGGTCTATGAAGTATTTCCCTTGACTGCTGGCTCACATCATTTTGTTAACAAATCAGCAATTTGATTAGTGCTAAGTTAGCATGATTAATTTTTCTTCTATCCTTTTCCTTTAACCTATCTGAGCTTTCTATTTCAAATGGATTTCTTGTAGGTAACATGTAGAATTAACTCTTGTAAAAGTAATCTTAGTCTTTTAATCGTTTTATCTAGATTATTTGTGTTTAAAGTGCTTGTTGATGTCGTTGAATTAATATACACTATTCTTGCTTTTTAAATTCATCAACATTTTATTCTTTGACTTTATAAGAAATTTCCAAACTGTATCATTTTCATTCCCAACAGCAATGAATGAGAATTCCTGTTGCCGTAGACTCTTGTCAGCACTTGGTATTTTTATTTCTTCAGATGCTAGCCATTCTTATATGTGTACAGTGGTAACTCATTATTTTAATTTGGTTTCCCTAATGACAAATGATGTTGAAAACCTTTTTATATGTATAATTGTGTTTTATATATCTTTTTAGATGAACTATCTGTTCAGAACATTTGGCCATTTTTATTTTGGCTGTTCATTTTCTCTTTGCAGTTTTACGTGTTTCTTATTTATTTTGGATACAGTTACTTTGTTGGATATATGTTTGGCAAATATTTTCTCCCAATCTGTGACTTGTGTTTTCATTCTCTTAACAGTGTCTTTTGCAGAGCAAGAAGTTTTCATTTTAATAAAGCTCAACTTACCAATTTTTGAATGGATCATGCATTTAGGTTGTATATAAAAGCTCATCATTAAGTTCAAGGGTACATAGAATTTTAGCCTAGAACTTTTATAACTTTGCATTTAAAATTTAGGTCTGTGATTCACTTGAGGCAACTTTTGTGAAAAGTGCAAGGTGTGTGCAGGAGTGCATATTTTTGTGTGTGGGTGTCCAGTTGTATCATTTGTTGAAAAGACAATATTTTATTTATTGAATTGTTTTTGTGCCTTTATCAAAGGTCACTTGACCATATTTGCATGTGACTGTCTCTGGGCTTTCTCCTCTTCCATTCATTTATGTGTCTGTTCTTTTGCTAATTCTATGTTATCCTGATTGCTGTAGTTTAATAGCAAGTCTTGAACGAGGTAGTGTGAATCCTCCACTTTTGTTCTTTCTTTTCTTTCTTTTTTTTTTGTCATACAGGGGCTTGATTATAGAACCTCAGGCAGGCTAGCCAAGTAAGTGCTCTACCACCAAGCTATAACTCCAGTCCTTTTTATTTTAGTTTGAGAGAAGGTCTTGCCAAGTTGCCCAAACTGGCCTTGAACTTGCAATCCTCCTGCTGCAACCTCCCGAATGGCTGGGACTATAAGTGTTTGTCACTGCACCTGGCCTCAACTTTGTTTTTATTCAGAATTGTTGATCATTCTAGGTCTTTTCCCTTTTTATATAAGAAGTAGAATCAGCTTTTCAGTATCTATAAAATGGATTTCTGGGATTTGTTTGGAATTGCATTGAAACTATAGATTATGTTCAGAAGAATTGATGTCTTAACAATATTGAGTCTTCCAGTCCATGAATATGTAATATCTTTCTATTTATTCAGATCTTATTTGACTTATTTCATCAGTGTTTTGAAGTTTTTCAGACATATATCTTGTACATATTTTGTTAAATTTGTGTCTTAAGTATTTAATTTTTTGTGATATTATAAATAGTATTAACATTTAAATTCTAATAATTGATCACTGGTATTTAAGAGAGTGATTGACATTGTATAATTACCCTTGGATCTTTTGACTTTATTGTATTTATAATTTTCAAAAATTATTAATTTTTGAAAAATTTATAATTTTCAAATTCTTTTGAGATTTTCTACAGATAATTATTTTATTTGTAAATAAAGACAGTTTCATTTCTTCATTTTCAAATTTGCATATATTTTATTTCTTTTTCTTGTCTTATTGCATTAGCTAGTATTTCTAATGTGATGTTGGATAGGAGTGATGAGAGTTCATCTTTGCTCTGTTCTTGATCTGCAGGGGAAAAAAACTCCAGTTTCTCACCATTAAAGAAGATGACCGCTGTAGGGTTTTATAAATGTTCTCTGTAAAGTTAAAGTTTTCCAGTATTCCCTAGTTTTCTGAGATTTTTTTCCTTTATGATATTAGCTCTTTTTTTGTGTCTTATATAAGAAAATCATCCTGGCCTTTGAACAGAAATATAGTCTCATATCATCTGTTAATATTTTTATAATTTTCCCTCTTATATTTTAGAATTTCTTTTTGTGAATGAAATGAGGTGAGAATAAAAAATTTTAATAAATTGCTTCAATTGCTGCTTCACCATTTAGTGAATCTTTTTTCTTATTTTTTTATTTTAAATATTTTTTTAGTTGTAGATGGACACAATACTTTTTTATTTTATTTATTTATTTTTATGTGGTGCTGAGGATTGAACCTACTGCCTCACACATGCCAGATGTGCACTCTACCACTGAGCCACAACCCCAGCCCTTCTTATTCTTTTAAATTTTTTTTTTTTTTAGCCAGGTTCAGTGGCACATGCCTATAATCCCAGCAGGAGGCCGAGGCAGGAGGTTTGTAAGTTCAAAGCCAACTTCAGCAACTTAGGGAGACCCTGTGCCAAAATAAAAAATAAAAGGAGCTGGGGATGTGGCTCAGTGGTAAAGCACATCTGGAATAAATCCCCAGTACTCCCCCACCTCCCAAAAAGGCTTTTTTTTTTTGAGGTGGGGGGTAACTGGGAATTGATCTTGGGGCACTCAGCCACTGATCCACATCCCCAGCCCTATTTTGTATTTTATTTAGAGACAGGTTCTCATTGAGTTGCTTATGTCTCACTTTGGCTGAGGCTGGCTTTGAACTCCTGATCCTCCTGTCTCAGCCTCCCGAGCTGCTGGGATTACAGGTGTGTACCACCATGCCCAGCCAAAAAAGACTCTTTTAAAATTCTGTTTTACAAACCCACACTTGCTGTTTCTGAATCTTCATTCTGTGTCTTTGCTTTATTTTCTATTCCTATGCTAATGCCACAATATTTTGGTTGCTTGGTGTCACACTATGTCTTGATAACCTGTTTGTTCCTCCATTTCAAAATTGTCATTACCATGTCTGTCTTCTACTGACTGCTGGGTTTTCTCCTCCAGGTCCTTATCCAGATGCCACCCTCCCATCGAGGCCCTTCATAGCGAAGTCAGCTAAAATATTCACTAGATACCCCTGCATTTCTCTTCTCCTAGGAACAGGCACTACCTGAATACACTATGTACTTTACCCCATTTGTTTTAATTCATCTCCTGGAGTAGGATGTAACTCTAGAAAGGAAAAATGTTTTTGTCTATCTTCTTCACCACTGAAGTCCTAGTAATCAGAAATAACAGCCCCCAGATGGGCGCTCAAGAGGTGCTCATTGAATTGAATGGAATTGCTTAGACAGAGGCCTCAACTCTCTTGTTGGCATGAAAACGTCGAAGGCCGCCTGAGCTCGGAGGAGTGGTGTTTGATGAAATCATCTTCCCCGTTGGGTTTTGGGGACCATTTGTGGCTGATGCACCTTCTTAAATCCAGTGTGACTCAGGCCTGCTCTTTCTCCACGCTGAGTGCAGTCAAGGGGCGGAGCACCCCCTAAGTTGTCAGGGCGACTCGGGCCTGGTCTCCTTCCCTCTGCAACCTCATCACCGGCGCCCACCTGGCTCAGAGCTGGCATTGAAAACAGGCCATTTGTGTGTGACGACTTAAGGAGCAACAACAGCAACAACAAATTGTAAGAGTTGATGATGTCTCTGGAAGAGTGAAGTGAATTAGTTTTGCCCAGGTTGTAGTTGTACCCACGACTGTCCTTACAAGCAGTCTGAGCAGCCCCCAGGCTCTGTGGGAGGAATTTCCAGCACCCGGCTTCCTCACAATAGAACTTGCTAGAACCTGCCGGTTAGTCCCACTTCTCTTTCTTAGAGGGGGATAATCCGCACTTGCGTCCCTGGAGGACAGAGTGCAGCTGAGGTTTGGGAAGCGGAACTCTGACTTGCACTTCTATAGACCAGCAGACCTGCCACCCCTCGGAGGTGACGTATGCTCCCTACCCCAGACAGGAGGTCCTGGCTTCTCTGGAGGGAAAATCATTTTTCCCCTAGTTCAAAGAGGGTCTTAGACATTGCCCCAGGACATACAGTCAGTCAGTCATCCTAACAAATAGAGGCAGAAAGGTTTTGGCATTACGGACAAAATTCTTCCTCTGGGTGGAGAGCTGACCTGTATTGTGCATTTCATGCTCATTTTTCCAGCTGGAGGAAGAACGGACGGAGCTCTATGTCGCTCACTGTCAGTGGGTCTCCCTAGGGCTTGCTGCCCCACGGGGTCCCTGACTTTAGTGCCAAGCTTTATGATGTACTCTGGAGACCTTGGGCCTTTCCCTGGGCCCTGACATTCTTAAACTCCTAACTGTCCCACCCTGAAAGCTCCCTGGGCAGCGCTGTGTCCCCCTTCCACAGGAGGAAAGTGCTGGTGCAGGAGGGCCCTGGAGGAGGGTCTGACACTGAAGCTGGCCGGGACCTGTGACCCTCTCTGGTGGTGTTTGCGATTTCCAGGTCACTTGGATTGGGTCAGTTGGCTGGAGTCAGCCAGGGATGCTGGTCTCCCAGACTCATTCAGCAGTAAAAGAAAACATGGCTGTCCAGAGCTGGAGCCTCTAGGACAGAGAGGGAGAGGGAGATGAGGAGGGAGCAGGGAGGAAGGGGGAGAGGTGAGGAGAGGGCGGGGTGGGGCGCGTGGGGGAGAGGAGAGATGCAGAGAGCAGGATGAGGAAAGGCAGGGGAAGAGAATGAGAGAGAGTCGGAGAGAAGGGAGAAAGGAACAGGGAGAAAGAAAAGAGTGGAAGGCAGAGAAAGAAGGGGTATCTGTCTGTCTATCTATCTGTCTGTCTGTCTGTCTATCTAATCTATCATCTATTGAGAGAGTAGGGTGGATTGGCCGCAGGCCCTGCCTCCTTCCTGTCCTGGGCTGACTCTCAGGACAAGGGCTCTTATGACTTTTCTTGGGGGAACCCCCCAATTTGCACTTACCTGTACAATGTTTCAGGGCCCATTTTACTCACCCCGAAATAAAGTGACAATAACAATCATCACCACTTACTATTCCTCCCGTGTATCATCTCTGCAGTCCAAGCTGCCGCTGGGGTCTAAGTTACTAGTAACCAGGACAACACAGGGGCCCGGGACTGTGCTGGGGGCCCGGCTTACTCCAGTGGGAGCAGATGCCCAGTGCAGAGCTCACTAGGACAGCAGATCTTGATACAGGGGGCCTGAACCAGGGCTGCCGGTGCCTCAGACCTGGGCTTTGACAGGTGTGGTGATACTCACCTATAATCCCAGCGGCTCAGGAGGTTGAGGCAGGAGGATCTCAAGCTCAAAGCCAGCCTCAGCAATGGAGAGGCACTAAGCAACTCAGTGAGACCCTGTCTCTAAATAAGATACCAAATAGGGCTGGGGATGTGCTCAGTGGTTGAGTGCCCCTGAGTTCAATCTCGGGTACCCAAAACAAAACAAAAACAAAACAAACCTGGGCTGTGTTTCCCACTCAGCCTGTTCAGACACAGGACCTGGGCAAAACCCCACCTCTCCAGGTGCCCCCCCCCACAGCCCAGGGCTCCGTGGCTCAAACAGGTGCTGGGAGGAAGCAGGTGGCCCAGTGTGACTGTGCTGTGTGGGCCTGTTGCTAACGCGATTGGAGCTGGCAGAGAGCTCTCAGGGATGGTGCTTCTTGTCTTCCAATTGGCAGAGCCTGATCAGAACGGGGAAAGACAGGACGACAGGATGGTGCCATGGCCACTTGAGCCCAGTGTCTGCAACAGAGGTGCCGTCCACCCACACGGCCCAGGGATGGGCCCAGAGTGCCCTTCAAGGCCAGGGAGGGCAAAAGGCAGAAGCTCAGAGGGGAACAGCAGCTTCCATTTCCCAATAAGGAAGGCAACAGAGCAGATTCCTCGGCAGAGTGTTCCACAGATTCTTAATTACAAAGATCTCTCTTAATTCATATAAATACGCACTGAAATCAGCCACCTGGTCTCCATGAGCATAATGTAACCATAGCATTTCAGGTAAAAATTCAGCATTTCCAGTGTAAAAACCGGGAGTCCAAGCAGTTGTCACACCCGAGCAGTGGACTCTCACCCTACCCTGATGTCTAACCTTGGTCCTGATCACCTGACCTTGGAGGTGACGGTTCCCAAGTTCAGGGCTGTGTCCCGGCCTGGTGTAGGTGATGTGGGTCTGCACATGTCTTCTTCCTCCCTTCCACGTTTCCGGTTCAACCCAAGAGCCAGCTCCTGTTGCTCATGGTAGGAGCAGGGTAGTGTAGGGAAGGAGTCCACCCCTGGGCTGAATCCCCCGAAGGAGGCGCTGGAGTGGACAGAGTCCAAACTTCCACAGGGACAGCCTCTCCACTCTGTGCGTCGGGGGAGGGATGACACGATGCTGGTGCCACAGAGAGATAGATCCATTTATTCCACAAATATTATTGAGCAGCTTCTTCAAACAAGACACTATTCTGGTCCCTTGGGAAATGGTAGTGAATTAAATATAAAAGTCTCTGTATCTCTGCTTACATGGGGCTTGGATTCCAAGAGGAGGAAGGAAAACATGCACAAGCATATACCAGATCAGGGAGTGTATGAGGTTGTAAGGCTGCTGTAACAAAAGTACTGATGGCTTAAACAGCAGAAAATTCTAGTTCTCCAGAGGCTGGAAGCCCCACATCAAGGCTTCCTTCTGAGGCTGTTCCTGGCACTAGGAATGAATCCAAGGCTCAATTCACAATTTCCTTGCCTCTGAACTGCCTGGCAGGGAAAGCAGGGGGGGGGGCGGGATTTGTTTATTTCTGTAAACTAGCTCTGCATGATGGTCAAGGTCGTCGGCTAGTTTGTCATAGAACCCTTCCCAGCACCTGCTTCCTGGACTGACCCTCTGGGCCCTGCTTGGGAAGTCAGTGCCACAGAAGCCAGCTAAGGGTGCGGAGGACACGGAGCACATCTCATCGTCTCACCCTAAGCCTGGCTTTCTTTGTGGAGACTGCGAGCAACCCACTGCTAGAGTTAAATGGAGCCCAGGGCTTGCCTGGGAGGTCCGTGAGGCCAGGACAGCTACAGAACCAGCAGCTGAGTCCCTCAAGAGTCAGGTCTGTGAGCGAGCCTTTGGCCTGGGCTGAACTGACCTCAGGTCACTGCTTGGCTGCGCACAGCTGCCACCTGCTCCCTCCGTTCCCCATTCTGTGTCCCCGCTGGACGCCCAGCTTGCTGTCTCCCTCCCACATCCCAGCAGGGCCGTGGGCGGGCCAGAGTCTCCCACGGGGCCTCTGTGCCCATCACGTCTGACCATGTCCCCTCCATGGTCCCTACCCCTTTGTGCCCATGTCTCCATGTTGGACTAGCCTCTGCTGACCTTCCCCCTCCTCCACCCTGAGAGGAACCTTCTGGAAGCAGCAGAAGGATGTCAATGCTCTGCGTAAAGACTGTTAAGGCCCAGACTCCTCAGCCTGGTTTTGGAGGGTAAGTGGAGGCAGACAGCCCTGCCCCCTGGTCCTGGCTCTGATTTCCTTGTCCTCTGGCTGCAGGGACGAGCGGCTTTGCTCTGCTAGAACCTCATGCTGATGTGGAGTCCAGCATGGCGCTGGGCATGGTCAGTGTCCTTTCACGCCTAGGTTTCTAGGGAGTGAGTTGTTACCCTGCAGAGACCGCTCCTCTCTCTCTGGAGAGCCCTCCTTTAGGAGCCAGAGGGTTGCTTCTTATTTCAGTAAGACGCCCAGGCTGTTCAAACCCACCATGCATAATCTCATTCTAGGGGCCACATTAGCTAACTCGAGAGCAATGTGAGGGAAGAAGTGATAGCTGTCAGTCATGCCCCAGATATTCGTCTCAGGGGTCACGGTAAGCAGCCAAGGGTGGTAATGAAATAGTTGTGGGTGGCTGCTTAGAGGGCCCTCACTCCTAATAAAGGCTGACATTTTTAATTTAAGGGGATAGATGAGATTGACAGGCATTTTGACAGTCAGATTTACTGGAAAAAATGTCCCTAATCTGGATATTTTATGGATAAATTGTTGCCACCTCCGGATTCAAGGCTTTCAGAGATTTCTGTTGGTTTATAGACAGTGAACACCCAGAAATTTTTGTTTTAGACATTGGAGGGGCCTGGACATTCCTGGTGAGGATGCCCCAGGAGGCTGTGGGTAGAGTGAGGCCTAAGAACTCTCTGAGCCTCAGTTTCCTTGCCTTGATGTGCGGCATGACCCGGCCACCCACTAGCCCACAGTGGAGACTCTGGGGCATGGGCACGCGTGCACCTCGCAGAGTGGCCTGCACGTGGGGTGCAGGAGTGGTCATCTTCCTCTGTGCAGCTGGTGTCACAGGGGGACAGGCTCAGTCAGAGACGATCTTGACTGGGGAAGGTCAGCGAGACACGGTGTGGTGCTGGCTTCCGCCTCCCACTCTAGGAGCACGGGGCATGTGTCCCCAAGCTCTTACCGCCAGGAGAAATGAAACAAAATGACCAAACCCCCCAAATAAAGAGAAGCTGCCTCTGAATTTGGAGGTGGTGGGCAGCTCTGAGCTGTGTGGTGCAGGGGGGTCCCCTGCTGGGGCTCAGTAGGGAGCAGGGGCCATGGTGCCCACCTGAGGATGACTCAAGTTGGTCTCACTGGGTGACAAAGGTGGAAGGACAGGTGTGGAAGGGGCCCTCCCTGGAGAGGAGACAGTGGGCGTGGGGTCGGCTCCGGACGCTCCTCAGGCCCAGGCATGTGGCATGTACCAATTCCAGGGCGGCCAGGGCTGTCTCCGTGCACCAGCTGGAACGTAACCTATGCTAAAGTCCCCGGCTGTAACTGCCGCCTGTCCAGATGCTTGGCTGAGCTTTTACTCACTAGATTTCGTTTTCCCTCCAAAACCATTTGGAGACAGCTACTGCTGGGCAGATTTTCTACTGAGGCTCAGGGAAGTTAGAGACTTGCCCAAAGAGACCCAGGAAAAAGAGGAAGAGCCAGCAGACAAGGCCCTACGGCTTCCGAAGCCCAGAGCAGGTACACATCGACACTGTGCTGCTTGCCCCTCCAGAAGAGCACCCTCAGCTAGCTCGGAGGACTCCCACAGACACTGACCTGGGGGTCCAGCCCTTGGGGGAACCCTGGTGCTGCCTGAGTGATCCTGGTATTGCTCTTGGGTAAGCCCCTGTCCTGTCCTGGAGGGCCCTGGTCCTGCCCTGGTTGGCTCCTGTCCTGCCCTGGAGGGCCCCGGTCCTGCTCTGGTGAGCCCCGTGTCTGCTCTGGTGAGCCCTGTCTTGCCCTAGGGAGCCCTGGTCCTGCCCTGGTTGGCCCCTGTCCTGCCCTGGTTGGCCCCTGTCCTGCCCTGGTGAGCAGAGAGAGCCGAGGAAGCCTGCACTGCCCTCGACTGCCCCGGGCAACGTCTCGTAGCCTGTGTGGTCCCAGGGCCATGTCAGCAGAGAGTGGGTCCAGGCACGGGGCAGAGCCTGCCCTGCACCAGGGCCCGAGGCCACAGAGTCTGGCTGCTGTCTCTGGAGCCCACCCCGTCCTCCTCCTCTGGAAGGAAGAGCTCCAGAAAGATCCGTGTCTCACCTCCCCGCAGGGACCCTGTGACATCTGTGGCCAAGACGGGGGCAGTCACCTCCCAGAAGGAGCCCTGCCTGAGCCTGTGGCCTGCTGTGTGCTGACAGACGCAGCCCCAGAGGACAGGCCCACAAACACGCAGCAGAAGGGAAGGCCAGACCCACCCAGCACACCCAGCGCTGGGTGTTTCCTTTTCCTGGAACCTACAGGGAAAGGGAAGAGAAGCCAAAGGCAGGAGGACAAGGATCACTCCCGGGCTCCCTTCTCTCTTCTCTGTGCTCTCTCTCAGCAAGGCCCACCTTCCTGGGCGCCTCCTTATTGCCCTCTGAGAACAGGGCACCAAGAGTTGGCGCCTCACGCGGGCCTTAGGGTGAAGACCGCCACTTGCGGGTACCTGGTCTCCATCTGGGTTCTGTTCCAAGTTCTGTGAGAAGCCACGTCCCTCAATGCCCCTTTCTCCTCCCTCTCCTGGGGTGTGGCCACTTGGGCTTCCTGTGTGGGTTTCCAGTGCCGTCTCCCCTCACCGGCTTCCCCTGATTAGCTGATGGTGGCCTGGACAGTATGTTTGGAAGAACCCCTGCCCTGGAGCCCAGTCCCATGGCTCTGATCCTAGCCATAGTGACCTTGGGTAAGTCACTTCACCCCTCCGTGCCTTACCACGCACAGGCTAATGGCAGCTCCTACCTCCCATGGTGTTGTGAGGCTGAAAGAAATCACGCTTGGCTTTCAGGCCTCCTAGAAAGGATGGTGGCCAGGCCCCTGGCTGCAGGGCTTCCTGGGCAGGGGTGGGAGCCCAGGCCTCGGAGACGGCAACCCCAACCCGTACCACACGGGGATCGGAGCCCGAGCTTCTACCCAGGGCTTCGTTAGTTGGGTGCTGGAGTTTATCATGGACTATTAAACTCTCCTTCTTGGGGTTATACACAGGTGGGATGAACCGCCCTGCAAGTCCTTAGGTCCTTCCGTTTTTACAAGTTTCCTAAGGTGCAGACTGGGAACGGGTCTCCAGTGGGTCCCTCCTGGGTGGGCAGACCCTTGCCTGCAGTCTGGCCACAGGCAAAGCACGAGGTGGTGGGGAGCAAGACTAGGGGAGGGACAGGTGGGGGGAGACGGGGGGGGAGGGGGAGGAAGAGAGGGACACCCTTCCAAACCCATGGCACTGTCCTTGGGATCTGGGTGGGAGGTCGGACATCCTGAGTGGCCCTGCAGCAGGGTGTGCACTTTGAAAGCCACCCCCACCCCCACCTGACTTGGACGCACACACATAAAAAAGAAACCCAGGCCATATCAAATTTTGTTTTTATTGTTCCAGTCAAAAAAAGAGGAACACCTCAATATGTAAACAGTTTCCCTAACACAGCGAGTTCTTAAAGATATATATTTATATATAGATATATATATATAATTTATTCTAAAAAAATTTGGCGTTGTAGTGATTTCTCAATACGTAATTTGTGCTTTCGCATTTAGCATGCTTTCGTCTCATTGTCCGTGCACAGACGTACTTGGAGTTGAGTAAAGGGAGCTAGAGAAGGACTGAAGGTGGGCCGGGAGCCAAGCCAGTACCTGAGCCCCACCCGGCTTTCCTTTCTAAAAAGCATGGTGGAAATGTTGGCGGTATTGACCTCAGAAGCAAATTTTAGTAGCTTTATCATGAGGAAAAGTGAGATGCCTTGGTAGAATTTTTTGAAAAATACATTTCCTAATTTTTTTTTTATCTTCCTGTTTTTCTCTAAAGGATAGGTTGGTTTTGTTCAGAGAAAGCTTTATTTCACAGAAGCTCATCTCAGTGTCTACAGATCCCTCCTACGGCCACTCTTGCCTTTAAATTCTGCTGGACATTGCTCACCACTCACACCACTGAAATGCCCCTAATGACTTTTACTGTTTCTCATGTGTTTTCCGAATCGTTTCAAAGGGCCTGACAGTTGTGTCAAAGACGTTAGCTTTTGTGCCTTGAAAATGATTCTTTTTGTTCAGTGCTAAAGACTTTCTGTCTTTCCGGCACTCTCTTGGGCTTATTAGTAAATGCTCTTGTGACATTCCTTCCTTAGTCTGTGTTCCTTATCTGGGATTCTAAGTTTCCAGTTTAGCACCAGTTTTTCAAATGTGTTTTATCAAATCCTGCGGAAGCCATCCCCTGTCGAGGCTGGCCTGGGCACCCCCCCCAGGTCTTGCCTGAGCGTGTCCGCCTGGGGACGCATTCCACACTGGCCCCTCACCCTGAGCTGCCTTCCTCCCTGGGTCTCCCGAGCCCGCCCAGTCTCTGAGGACCGTCAGGACATTGTCTCTTCCTTCGTCACAAAGTCTGTCTTACCGCGTGCACAGAAGCCAGTCTGCTTTCTTTAAATTCTAGTACATTCGTTCCTCCTGCCTCCCCACCAGTAGGTTGTCTGATTCCTAAATCTGGCCTCTGTTTCTCCATGTCTAAGTGGACATCGGTGTTGGGTCACAGGGTTTTGTGTGGCTGTGTGCACTTAGCAGTGTTGTCACGTGGGAAGAGCTGGAGTCAGAGTTGTAGGCTTGTTTGAGTTGTTACTGTTTCTGAGCGTCTTCATAGAAACTGGGCCTTTACCCACTGTATACTCTTCTCTAAGTGCTTGTGGCCAACACTCCGTCAAGTGAACATTAAAACAGGGAATATCGGACGCCGTTCAGGATGTTTGGGTGGAGTTCTGTCACTGTCTAGTTTTCATTGGCTGCTGGGATCCCTGAGAACAAAAATAAAAGTGCTGCCTGCTCTCAGCATTGGCAGATTTCACCTGCCTCCAAGATGAAACACTTTATTGTTCTGCAGGATGTAGGCATTTTATCAAAAACTCAAGTTCTTGGAAAAAGTGCTGGGGACAAGGTTGAAGATCAAGTGTGTCTAGGCCCAGCCTGGTTTTAGAAGAATTGTATTCTCTAGGAGTGGAACCAGGGTTGGCGCCCAGTGGGCACCTCAATGGCACCCAGTGGTGACCCCGTGGGGAGGGCTGCTCGCTCTTGCTTTGGTGGTTCTGTGAGATGGTCCGAGTGAGAACTTCCAGGCCAATAGGAGCATGAACGTCTACAGACGTACGGCCTCCAAACCAGTTTCAATCTTATTCCCTGTTTCATAGACTTAGAATAACGGTAGAATTTGGACTGTTGAAACTGGCATCGCTGTGGACTTTGGAGCTAGAAAGCTGTCCAGAATAATTTTCTTTCCATCTTCAGAAACATCTCACAGAACAACCTCATGTTTTGCTAGGCTGTGGCAAACATTTCAGGCCTTTGTATTCTGCTGCTTTATTAGGAAAGACAAATTCAATTATCTTTCGATTAATAGTGGGAAGTGTCTACTGCTTTCTAGTGTTGACAGATGATTTTTTAACAAAGCAGAAAAGAATGACACAGCTGAAAAGAAGTGGTTGGATTAAAATATCATGGTGGAAGCCTTTTGCCCTCTTAATTATGTTCTGTTTGGTTTAGTTTTGAAGTGTTTTGCCTGGGCCCTAGATGCAGGTTTCAGGGAGGGCAGAGCTAGATTTGGGTTAATAGCCACTTGCTGCTGAGCCTGGAGACGCAGCCGCACGCTGACTGTTCATCAGTGACGCTGACCGCTGTGGGGCAGCGTTCACTGTGGGGGAGACCACTGTGCTTGCCCAGTGGTGCTTCATCCATCTACCTCAGCACTGACCGATCTGCTGGCAGGTTTAGAGGTGGGGTAGAGCAGAGGGGAGAAAAACACAGTTGTTGAGGGGCTGCTGGAGAAAAGTGTGTAGTCGGTAGCTGAATTTTATGGCTTCTAGCAAAGGAATCAGGGAAATGACTAAAAAAATGATAAGGCATAAGAGCCAATCTGTCTGGAGCCATTTAGTGTGGAAGTGGTGTAGACTTGAACTGATGGTGGTCTAGGGGGAACGAGGGTCAGAATGACCAAAGCAGAGAATGTGGGGTGCTAGTGTTTGCTGAAGAAGACAAGGAGATAATAGCAGGTTAGATACTCTTCTCAAGCTCACTTGGCACATTCATAAAGGTGGACTATATTCCAAGCCACAAAACACATCTTAACACATTTACACGTCCCCAGATCCTACAATGTCTGCTTTAGTATCACAGTAGAATTAAGCTAAAAATCAACAGTGGACCGATAACCTAAAAATCCCCAAATACTTGGAGATTAAACACACACTTGTAAATACGGGTTGGTGAAAATTCAAGAGACACTTGAAATTATCTTGAACTAAATAAACATGAAAACATAGCTAATTACAATATGGGGATGAAGTGAATACAGTCCTCCTCGCAGGGAAACTTACAAAATTGAGTGCATCCATTAGAAGATGGGAAGCCAATCATCTAAACTTGCACCTTAGGAAAGTAGAAAAAGAAGAGCAAATCGAATCCACAGTTAAGTAGATGATAAGAAATAGAACATGAATTAATGACATTGAAAATAGGACACCCATTAAAAATCAGTGGAAGCAAAACGTTGGTTCTGTGAAAAGATTAATAAATCAATAGGCCTCTGTCGAGGCTGAGAAAGAGAGAGGACATGAATCACTGTTATCAGAAACGAAGGAGGAGACATCAGTACGGATCCCGTGGCTGTTAAAAATAGACTGAGAGTTACGAACAGCTCCTTGACCATGAATTAGACGACAGAGGTGAGATGGCGACCCCTTGAAGGACACAGTCTGCCAAACTTGCCCAAGAAGAAATGGAAAATCCAAACAGATCTATATTTACTAAAGAACTTGATAAATGATTGATAACCTTCACAAACAGAAAGCGCCAGGTTCAGATGGCTTCACTGCTGAATTCTACTGGACATTTAAGGAAGAAATTATATGAATCCTCTATGATCACTTTCAGAAGGTAGGAGAGAGGGAACTCTTCTCGACTCATTCTGGGTGTCCAGTGTCACGTAATGCCGAAACCAGACAAAGACATTACGAGAAATGAGTGCAGATGAAAAATCCTCAACAAAACACTCACAGATTCAATCTGACGCTGTGTAAAAGGAATCGTATACCACGATCCACTGGAATTCAGCCCAGGTGTACAGGTCTGGGTTCCACATTCCAAAAACCAGTCACCATAATTCACATTAACGGGCTAAAGAAGAAGATGCTTATCTTTGACAAAAGAACAAAGTCTTTTCAATAAATGGCGCTGGAACAATGGGACTTTCATATTCAAATAAAAAAAGTACAGACCTCACAGAAACTAACTCAAAATCTGTCATTGATCTAATATACAAGGCAAAACTATAACAGAAAAGCCAGACAGATGGCACAGGAGAACATGGAGAAGCGCTTGGTGACGGAGATGGCTTTTTAGCTAGAAGGCAGCAAGAGCCATGAGAGAAACAATTAGTAAATCAGAGTTCATTAAAATTAAAAACTGGGGGCTGGGGATGTGGCTCAAGCGGTAGCGTGCTCGCCTGGCATGTGTGCGGCCCGGGTTCGATCCTCAGCACCACATACCAACAAAGATGTTGTGTCTGCTGAAAACTAAAAAATAAATATTAAAATTCTCTCTCTCTCTCTTAAAAAAATTAAAAACTGCTCGGCAAAAGACAGAGTCACAGATATCAAGGACACAGATTGGGAGAAAATATTTACAAAAGACACATCGAATAAAGATCTATTATCCAAAATATACAAAGAACTCTTAAAACACAACAGCAAGAAAACAAACAACCCAGTTGGACCAAGACTGGGGCAGACATGGTCACCAGAGAAGCAGCCCAGAAGGAAAGGAAGCACAGAAGAAAGTAAGATGCAAATTAAATGGGAAATGAAATGCCACTGCACAACTGTTAGAAAGGCCAAGTCCAAACACCCACGGCACCAAGGGCCAGGGAGGACCGGTGGCTGGTGGGCTGCAGAGGGCTACGGTCCTCTGGAAGACAGTGGGCAGCCTCCTACAAAACCAAACCCAGTCTCCCCACACAGGAGCCTGTTTCTTGCTATTTACCCAAATGAACTGAAAACTTATGTCCCTACAAAAACCTTCACACAGATTTTATAGCAGCTTCATTCATAATTGACAGGACATGGAAGCAACCAAGATACTCTTAAGTAAGTGAATGGGTAGAAACCTGTGGTCCATCCAGGGAATGGAATATCGTCCAGTGTTAAAGACGAAAGGAGCCATCAAGCCATGGCCAGCCACGGAGGAAGCTATGCGTATGTCACCAACTGAGACAGCCCACCTGGAAAGGCTCCGGGGGGTGCTTTCAACTGCGTGAGGTTCTGAAAAAGAGAAACCATGGAGATCCCACTGGGGTCAGAGTTCAGAGGACTTTTAGGAGAGCCAAAGGACTCCGCAAGACACATAACGGTGGATGCATGTCTCCCTACATTTGCCCAAGATCGTGGAGGTCACCACGCAGAGTGAGCCCTGGTGCATACCGAGGACTTGGGGTGGCGGTCATGTGGAGTGTGAATCCCTCGACTGTAACAGTACACACTGTGGTGCGACATGTGCGGTGGGAGGCTTGTGTGTGGGGGGAACTCTGTGCTTTCTGCTCAGTGCTGCTATAACCTTAAGCTTCTCTAAAAAATAATGCTTATTAATTTAAAAAAAAAAAAAAGAGGAGGAGGAACCTGTTCCAGAGAAGTTCAGTGATTTATCCAGGACTCGATGACTCATCTGGGGGCAGAACTGAGACCAGAATCCTGCTCTCTTAAATCTGAGTCCAAGATCCCTGCAAATGCTGAACCAAAGGCTATTTTATAGCCTTTGCCTGCGGGAAGTGTATAATATATTTTGAAATTTATAATAGTTTTAATCGAGCATACAGCATCTGACCGCCCAAGATCGAACATTGTTGTTTGAGGGCTGGCAGAAGGGAAAGTGAAGGTAGTTCTTGAGGCCTTGGTTTTCTGGCCTTGGACTTGTGTGGACGAGCTCATACCTGACTGGGAAGGATAAGTGTGTGTACCTGCATGTGTGTGCGCGTGTGCCTGCGTGTGTGTGTGCATGCAGGGGCAGTTTTGGTATTTGTGAGTTTCTGTGTTAGTCACAGAGGACTGGGGACACCACCACTGCATTGTGTGACATTTGCAGGAGTGGTCACGCTAGCGAGCTGGTCAGGTGAACCGCAGGCTGGCAAGCCCCCAGGTGAGCTGCAGACGCTGGGATCCGATGAGCCTGGCCCCCTCAGAGTGGGTGGGGGTCAGGTCTGAGTGTGGAGGGTCTTTCTGAAAGGTCCCCATCATCTTCGGCACCAGCATGGCATGTCCACCCTCTCTCTGTGGTTGGTGTCCAGGGACTGGAGCTGCTCCTGGGTATCGCAGCTCATTCCTGCTGGGCCCAGGGGCCAGACCAGATGGACCTCTGATGGCATCAGTGCTAACTTGCCCTTGGCCTTTGATGCCCACGTAGAGGTTCGGAGCCAGGTGGAAAGCGGCAAGTCCAAGGAGAAGGGGCTTTCTGGGGGACTTTGCATCTTGGGATGAAGGTGAATCCCTGTGGCTTGAGATCAGGGTTTGAAGAAGAATGTGCAAGTAGATTTTAGAAATGCTTGTGTTTGTGCTTGGGCTTCTGTTTGTTGTGGACCAGTCCTAATCCTGTAGGCAGAGTTCATGATGGTTTCAGACAATGGCAGCTCTTTGGACACCTGTTACATGGGATAATGTAGCTTTGGGGTTTTGTTAAGGTGAAGGGAATTTAGGTGTGGGCGTGTGGGTGGGTGGAGAGGATTGATGAGAGAATAGTTTTTTTTTTTTTTTTTTAAGAAGCAATCTGGCCACCTAAGGGCCTGCTGGCCTCAGAAGGAAAAGGCATGTCCCTCCCCGGCAGGCTGGACACGTGCGTTTGCCTGTGCCCTGCCCTGTGTCCCCTCGGTTTCCCTCAAGGCTCCCTGCAGGTGGAGCAGCCCTCTCCTGAGCCTCAGCCCTGGGTCCCCTGTCAGGCCTCCTCAGTCTGCACAAGAGAGGTCCACACTGATATGCTGGGGGTTGCCATGGCAGCAGCGGCTGGCACCTCCTGGGCAGCCATGGGGGCTAGGCCTTTCCCAAGAGTACAGTGTGTGCAGACCGCAGGGGAGCGAAGGCCACCTTGCCCATGCGGGCAGAGTCCGTGCACGTGAGAGCTCACCATCGTCCCTGTGTAGCTCTCATTTTAGATGAGGACCACCGGGCTGCATACAGATATTTGGGACCTTCTTTGGCAAGCTGGTTTGCTAATGATGTGTTGCAAAGAATGAAGGCCCACCAACCCTGCTGGGAAAGTCCAGCTGCCCTTCAGCACAAGACACTTCACACTGCTTGGTCGGTTTCCATGGGCTGAGGTCCTAGATGTCCAGTCGTCACTCATAGACTCAAGGTGTCTATGAAGCAGGAGAAAAATAATAACCAATCTCGGACAGTTGGGCGGGCTACAGTATATGCTCAATTAAAACTAGTGGTAGCCAATTAAGTGGTCATGTATGATATAGGACTAGCTCCAGCCACATAGGCTGTTAAATCGTGGCTACTGCTCAAGAATGAAATTAACCCTCAAAAGGAAGGTGCCAGGAAAGGTCAAAGTTTGGTGGCAAGATGAGAAGGAAGTTAAGAAAGGGCAGGTGGGTGGAATGCTTGGATGGCAGCCTGAGGTCACATGCAAGCTGTGTGGGCACGTGGGGGTGGTGCAAGTCCTACCTCTCAGTGTTGCAATCTAGGCAAGCCCCTTGCAAGTCAAGACAGGACACTGGGGTCCTCGCTGGGTGGCCGTCACAGGCACAAGGAAGGGGATGTGAAATTTCTTGACCAGGAGGGGACAGAAGGACCCCTGCAGTTGCCCAAGGATTGGCGGAGTCAGTCCTCACGGCATTGGGAGACCCAGAGGGACGATTTCTAAAGGTGAAGACTTATCTAGCCGAAGAACAAAACAAAAACCACTGAGAGAATCACTGTGAGAAAACCTGACCTTGTGGGGATTTCACCACACTCCCCCATTTTTCTTTTGTATTATTTTGTTTGGATTTGCATATGGGAGGCCCCTCATTCAGTCCTCATTCTTGACTCAGAGGGCGCTGTAAGACACTCTCACAGCTGGACAGGTGGCATGGACAAGGCTCATGCACTGGCCAAGGCATTGCCCATACCCACCCCCCAGGTGGTGCTGAGGTGGTGCATCATGAAGCCTGCACGGCGGATCTGAGGACAGGGCTCCTTCCTCTCTCATGTGAGAACACTGGCTGAAGACCCAGAGGTTCAGATCACACAGAGCCGGCTGGAGTCCAGTGGATCCAGTTCTACTAGCTGGATTTTGTGGTGGGTAGATCTAACCCTGATATGCAAGGCACTGGGCCTGGACCAGGGTCTTCGTGGCCAGAAGTCTGATCTCAGGCTCCTGGGATACCTTGTGGCTTTGGATGAACATTTTATGACTTCCATTACAATTTTGGAAATGGTGATGAGTTACGTGTTGATTTCACTAGTGCTCCTTGGTAGCAGATATTTACATTGCCTGAGAAAAACAGCCCTTCGTGTTCTCATAAAGATTGGCTCAGTTGATATCACAGTATTCATGATCAGTGTTATTACAAGGGGTGCTGAGCCTTGGTCTTGAAATGGCCGATTACACTTGGATGGTAGGAACATTTCATTCTCTGAAATTGAGGTCTGTTGACTAGTGGTCAGCATCCTCTGGCCAACCACGATGTACATTAGGATTCGTGTCTAGGGGCAGAGTGTCTAAAAATAACTTTAGGGATACATCTCTATTAGTGCTAACCCTCCACCACTGGATCCCATGGATTGCCTCAATCCCTGCATGTCTCTAGAAGTATTTTGCCTCTCTTTCCCTAGGACTCTTCTACTTAAATTAGGTGATGCATGAAACTACTTTTTTTTTTTTTTTTTTGCCAAGGCAATGAGGCCAAGTAAAAGTTTGGCTCCTTGTACATTTATTTAAGTTTTATGGTGTTGAAATTTGAGATTTGTTTTCTCCCACTTAGCCACCTCCCTCTCCATGCAGCTGAAGGGTTGCAAGCTTTCTGCATGGTTTCTGTTGCAGACGCCAGGACCCGCTTAGTTTCAGACACAGGATCAAATCCATCGTTTTTCTTTCAACCATGCAACTTGCACAGATTTGCTACAAAGTAACAATATTTTCTTTCCAGCCTGATTTGCAGGAAAGCACTCATAAAAGAACTTGATATGTTATTTAGCAGGACTCATAAAGAACTGGACTCGGTCAACTATGTCTAGCATTAGCAAAGCTTCCTTAGAACACAAGTGAGTCAAGCCCATGACACCGAAGAATGTCATTAATATTCACTTATCCCCAACCCCCCTTATCTGGATTTTTTCCATCCAGTGTTTCTGTTACCTTGTGCTTTAGACACAGAGAGTGACCTATGACGCCACCACCCTCTACCACCCTGTTTCTCCTTGAGCTCCTTATTTGCATGTGAAACTTCCAGCAGGTGGCCACAGAGGGCCACGTTGGTACCATTTAACGTGGGCAACGCTTCTAGCTCCTCTTTCCCACATGGATGGATTGTACACTGTAGGTTAGAGGAAACAGGAACGGAAATGGGGAGACATCTCAGTAGCCTGGTTAGTTCTCCTCCAAGAGTGCCTGAGAGAGGCCGTGGAAGAGGGGAGGCTGGTTTGTGTGGGACCCCACTGCAAGTCCCCTCATCCTACAGGGGGAGCAGAATCTGGCGGGCAGCAATCTGTAGAAGCCGATGCCTGTGGGTACCGGCGGAGGGACATTTCAGTCACAGGTCAGGAATTCTCTTTTCTTTTGGTAGTGGGTGGACTGAGCTGAGCCCTGGATCCCAGCTGGCCATTCCCCCTGCCACCCTGGGGGCCACAGTCTGAGGAGGCAGCCTCCCCCCCTCCTGGTGAGCCCCTACTATAGGACTTGTTCTCAAAGACCTATGGAACCCTTGTCCCTTTACCAAAATCCGTGTTCTGTTCTCCTGCAACAGACCTGCGAGAGACCTCAATCGACCTGTACTGGAAATGCCTTTCTGCATTTCCCAGGAGTCTCTTACAGGCCAGCACAATCCCCAGCAGCTCTGTTCATCCTCTAAGTACTCAATGATTGACAGCACTTCCCATGCAGGGAGGGGCTGGGAGCTGTACCTCTGAGGGGCCAGACAGTAAATATTCCAGGCTCTCCTGCTGGGTGACACTCAGCTGTGCGCCCAGGAAACTTTATTTATGGACCCTGGAATTTGGGTTCTCTATTATTTTCATGTGTTGCATATTCTTCATTTGTCCCCTCCACCAACCATTTAGAAAAATTCAAAAATCAGTCTTAGCTCACAGGTGGTGTGATAACAGGCAGGCAGCCAGATTCTGTTAGTAGGCGTGGCTTGCCAAAAGTTTCTTAGAGTCAAAAAAGCCTGACATTTTCAGCCTCGGGGCCCAGTTTTGAGACCAGAATCTATGAATGACTGACCTTGGAACCTTGAGGAAGTTACTCAGTTTGCTAAGAACCCTCGTTTTCCTTTTATAAAAAAGTGAATTATGCTAGGCATGGTGGTACACGCCTGTAATTCCGGCTGCTTGGGAGGCTGAAGCAAGAGGATCCTAAGTTCAAAGTCAGCCTCAGCAGTTTGGCAAGGCCCTAAGCAACTTAGCGAGACCCTATCTCAAAATAAAAAATAAAAAGGGGTGGGGATGTGGCTCAGTGATTAAATGCTCCTGGATTCACTCCCTGGTACCCCAAACAAACAAACAAAAGAGTAAATTATAATGCTCAACCTTTCGGATGGATCAGAATTGCAGGAGTCCTTGGGATGAGTGCTCTGAGTTGCCACACGGTGTGGGGTGTTAACTGTACATGCTGTGCTTGGTTCAAATATTTAGCGGTTTCTGACACAGTTTTCCCTTCTGGATGATACTCTGCATCAAAACCCTCCAAGACAGGGCAGAAACAGTGGGAAGAGTGGTGATCGACTCCATTTCAGATTAAAGGATCCCATTTTCTTAAACCCAGGTTGGCTGTGAAGTCTAGAAAGCAGGTATTATTTGACAGTGTGTGATATCAACCAATTGTCTATTGTACATATGTTGTCCATGTTTTCCAACTTTGCAGCCAACGGTGGGAAGGGAGTTGTGATAGAAGGTAATGCGTGCCGTGGATTTCCTTGTCCTCTACCTTCCCGACCCTTCTGACTCTCACTGAATATCACCAAGTGGAGGAGGGAGAGACTGAGTCCACTCTCCCCGTGAGTCATTCTGAAGTGACTTATTATGAGCATCTTAAGTGTGTCCTCCAAGCTAATCAAACCACCTCGGGTTCTCCCCGCGAGCCGTGGAGTTTCCCAGGCTCTCTTATGCTCTTATGTTCCCGTGTTTTATAAGCTGTTTCTGAATAACCCAAAGAGACTGACTCCAATCAATGAAATGTAAGAAGGGAAGGAGGTCTTGAGAGTGTGCCTCTGGAGCATGGAGAATTCAGGCTTTTCCGTGAAATCATAAATAATCAGAGTGTTTCGGAAATAGATAAGTCAGAGCCCCGGAGTGGTTGGTTAAGCCTGGAAGAGAAAATTGTGCTTAAGAAATAGGCTGACAGAGCCGGGCGCAGGGGCACCCACCAAACCCCAGCTGCTCAGGAGGCTGAGGCAGGAGGACCTTGAATTCTAAGCCAGTTCTAGCAACTTAGCCCTATGCAATTCAGTGAGGCCCTGTCTCAAAATATAAAATAAAAAGGGCTGGGGATGAGGCTCAGTGGTGGGGAGCCCCTGGGTTCAATCGCTGTACCCAAAACAAAACAAAAAAAAACAAAACAAAAAACTGAAAAAACAAAGAAATAAGCAAATAGGCAAATAGGCTGACAGCTTTAGAGAGAGCAGATGGATTTCTTAGGGACCCAAGATACTGAA
Organism: Ictidomys tridecemlineatus; assembly: GCF_052094955.1. Classification (NCBI taxonomy): domain Eukaryota; kingdom Metazoa; phylum Chordata; class Mammalia; order Rodentia; family Sciuridae; genus Ictidomys; species Ictidomys tridecemlineatus. The sequence continues at coordinate 209,750,258 of NC_135479.1, forward strand.
TCCAATCAATGGATTTGAAACCAGAGAACAGGGGAAAGAGCAGAAGAAATGGACAGAGGGACAAGGGCAGCAGGGGAAGAGCTCTGCCTCTTGGACACAGAGTGGTCATGGGGACACCCAGGCTGGCTGGGGAGGGTAGCGCCTCCCATTACGGTGGCTGCGCATGGGCTGACGCAGACGGCAGGGGACAGCCAGCAGCATCCACAACCTGATGAGCGACACCCAGGACTTAGAGATGAACTGGAGAGCGGCTGGGCCAGGGGAGGTGACCTCCAAGGGACTCCGCCACTCGGGGTCCAGGTCAGGCTTCCCCGCCAGCCTCCCTGGCTCACGGACCTCACGGCGCTTTACGCAAAGGCGACTCAGCTGCCCCAGACGGCAACTCTCACCCGAGTGGAGAGCGCGCCCGTAGCCGTGGGACCGGTGGTGCGTCTGAACCGCCTTCTTCATTTCAAAGCACTTGATCTGCTGCCCAGGGGAGGGACGGTGGGCGAGGCTGGGCGCTGTGGAGTACAGAGGGTAGGAACCGTGGGGTCCACTGGTCCAACCATCGTCGTGGAAGACCCCACTCACTACTTGCTGCTTAGAAAATTCAGTCTTCACGAACTTCTTTCACCTCCAAATTTTAACAATTGACACAAAATACACTGTTAAACTGTAGAAAAATAGACGTGTTTTATAGGGACATTCTAACAAAAGTCCTTCAGGAGCGTCTTCCTCTAAAGACTCAGAGCTCACGTTATGAAAAGGACGAGATTTGGTTCGAGTTCTGTGCCCAGCGACACTGACACCAAGACCAGGGGACACGGGGAGGGACCTTCCCCCGGTTGGGTGCCCTGGGGTCAGACCTGCGGGGAGACCCAGGGGTCCGCTCTTGCTTCAGTTGTGCTAAAGGTCAGGCAAGAAGGGACCAGGCCCCCGCTGGAGAGTTTGTCCTTCGAACCTCAGTTCCGGAGTCAAGAAGGTACTTCAAGAGCTAGATCAGCAGATGGCCGCAGCCCTGGGCCATTTTGTGCTACTGGCGCTGCCCTCAAAGCCCTGGACACTGAAGGTTGTGCCCAGGGCCAGGGGCGCCCATCCTAAGGCTCCAGCGAAGTCGGGTCCCTACCTCCCCACAGCCTCCGGAGAGTGCAGGAAGAGCACTGGCCGGCTCCTCCTGGCCGGCTCCTCCTTAGACCCTGTGGGATGAATCAAGGATTCAACAGACAATGGACGCCAAGGATGAGATGCTGGCACTCGGAGAGCGCCGGGGCTCGCGGTGACAGCTGTGATTTCTGCAGTCAGAGCCAAGAAGCCGTTGTCCTGATGCGTTCACCAGAGGGGCTGCCTTTCTTGTCTCTGGGGGGTCCTTTCTGGTAGACAGGGTCCCTAAGTAGAGCAAAGGCCCGTGCCCCACGGTCGGGCAAGGCCAGGGGTCACAGAGGGACAGCCGTTTTGATCTCCTTGACCTCATAGCCCAAGGCCTCAAACCGCACAGCTGTAGGAGCTGAGAATAAACTTGGATCCACTCAGTGAATATTTATGATGGGCCACCGTGTTGGAGAACAGACAGTTTGAAAATGCGAAATTAACGTGAAGGATCTTTTCAGTGCAAAATCTCCACCTGCCCCTGAAGTTCTGTCTGAGTCCTCTTCCTTCTCTACTATTTTCATTTTGAAATTTAGGTTTGCAGTACAAAACCACCCCCTTTTCCTTCCTTCCTCCCTCCCTCCCTTCTTCCCTTCCATCCATCCTTCCTTCCTTCCTTCTTTCATCTCTGCATGGTAAAATGAATTAAGGCTACGTTTTGTTTGTTTTTTTGGCTTTCTTTTCATTGACAGATGCTTTGGGTTTGATTTTTTAAAATAGTGGCACACCCTAGAGAGATGTCTTAGACAGCGACTAAAACTGTTGATCTAATCTTTGAATACTGAATACTGGTCACTTCGTAATTATAAAAGAAGACGAAAAAAATCCCAATGCAAGAAGTGTGGACGGCTCAGCCCTCAGGACAGGCAAAAGATGCCCTCCTCCAGGCCAGGTGGTGCCTGGCAGGGGAGCTCAATGAGGACACTGTGTGCCACCCATCATGGCCCTCCCTAGTTCCGTGGCTTCAGACCCAAGCCATCTTGCCCTAGAGTGCACGTTCTCATAATTTCCTGTGGTTCTCGTGATTACAGGGAGGATCAGCTGGATTTGCAGAAAAGTTCCCTAAACAGTTGTATCCCAAAGGGCGAGAGCTCACACAGAATGCGTCAACACATCATTGGTGACATGCTGGAGAAGGGGCCGTTCCGGGGAGTCTCTCCCTGGCTGGTTAGTGAGGCCCTTGTTCTCTTGAAGAAAATGACACCTGTTTTGTAAACATGTCACAGTATATCAGCTTATTGGTGGTGGGTCTTCCCGTCTACTGGATCTCCCAACTGCCCCCGAACCTATGGCTTATTAGATTCAACAAAAGGATCAGCAAGGGAACAGAGAGGGACCCTAACGGCTGCCTGTCTGGGACCCAGAACAAAGGCCATGCATTAAAGGGCCAGCAGTTCATGAAATCAAAATAGTTGGAAAACACAGATATCAAAAAAGAAATGCCTACTGTACATTGGGAATCTTTTTTTCTTCTTATTTCTAAAGTTAGATGTCTAAAACTACATTAATGATACATCTATATACATTATTTAATAGAAGTTCTGTTCTACAGTACTTTTGTACATGCTGGGCTTTATTACTAATTGCCAAAAGAAAAAAATTACATAAGGCATATATATGTACAGTGGTTAGTCTTTAGCTCACCTGGGTCCTATACCTGCAGTGCCCGCACGGGCAAGCACCTTACCCTGTAGCAGATGAAATGTGTGGGATCTATGAAACTCAGGGCTGTACCCTATGACTCGCTGCGCGGTAGATAGGCACCGGAGACCTCGTTCGTCACATCCCAGGTAAAATCTTGGACACTCCCTTTAGAGTGATCTGGTATTGTTCGACACATGCAGGTTAGCAGCTCAAATCTCTAGGAGTTGAAGGTGGGTATTTTGAGAAGAGATCAAACCTGGGCCACAAATGTGGGCCCACGGCTCCTTAACCATCTGGTCTACCTTGTCAATCTAAACAGCTGAGAGAGGGCAGGTAGGGATTTTACACCTTGAAGACTTGTTGTCTGGTGATGTCAAAATTAAGTATAAAGAACAAAGCCAGAGAGACCAAAAGAAAGAGGATGAGTGACGAGGAAAGGCCACGTCTGGGGCAGGAGGGAGGGGGGGCCCAGCCAGGCGCTAAACTTTGGACTCATTCTCTAGATTTGCCACGTCACCATTCCTTTCTGTTTGCTCTTCCTGATTCTTCTCTTCCTCCTCAGTCTCCAGTTCTGCATGTTGGTTGAGTTTGCTGGACACAGACCAACTCAGGGGCATCTCTGCCCTGCTGGCCAGCTCGGCCAGCTCTTTGGCACTAAGGGACGGGGTGCTGGTCTCGTAGGTCTCGTGGAAGCTGTTGTAGTCAACTTCGTAGAAGCCGTCCTCCAGCGTCAGGACGGGCGTGAACCGGTAACCCCACAGGATCTCACTGGTGATGTAGGAGCTTCGGGCTTGGCACGTCATCCCTGCGGAGAGGAGAAGGGAGGCTTTAGTGAGCCGGGCAGGGCTGCCTGGGGTGGCCTTCAGGTGCACTGAGAGATGCACAAGGGGCCAACACCCTGGAGGTGTCATTCACATTGTAGACACAGAGCCACGGAGGTTACAGGACTCAGGGGACCACAGGTGCCTGTACGCCCTGTGCATTCCCACGGGAAAGCCAGTGTGAGTGTGCACACAAGGGTCTATGTGTCTGTGACTCTGCCTTGTCCCCTTTACCCTGGAGAGTCCCGAGGTCACGACTCTGGTCACCTGTGCTTTCAGAGGCTCTGCTTCACCTCTAGTGGGACTTGAGTTCTTTGGTCACAGACCGAGAATGCAGTCTGGCTCATGGAACTAAACTTAGGTGGCCTCTGAGCTGTTTACTTTCCCTCGGCCACCAGGGGCATCTGCTCAGATAGTGCATCAGGAGTTTAAGGGCTTCCCCCTCTTCTTATTTGCACAAAATGCCATGTGAACTACTGACAGACCAGGAAAAGGGCTTTCAAATGTGACCTGACAGAATGAAGGGCAACCGTGTATCTTATATTGGAAAAACCAGGCCTGAGCTCTTTCATTAACATTCTTAGGAAACGGAAGCATGCATGTGGTCATTTTCTCGGGACCAAATTTCTGTTCGGCAAGTAGGTAGAGTGTTTGGGCTCACAGATGCTATAAGGGGCTCACAAAATGTTTTAATTTCCTTCAAAGTGTGGATTGAGAAAATGTAGAAGAAAATGTTACCATACTCACCTTTATACCAACACAGTTATAAAGTATAATTAAGACAACAGCTTTTCAGTAGAGCAAGGGACCCACAAAGCAACACAACCAACGACTCATGATAGTCTTGCTGTGGACCTGAGTTCATTCAGGACAGCAGCTGGTCAGCTAGTCAGTATGTCATTTGTCAGGACAGCCAGTGACACCTATTAGGCTACTGCCTTGTGGTGGGGTAGGGGAAATGGAGACGTGTGAGGTTTATGCAGAAGAGTCAGGGCCACGAAATACTCCTGAGGCATTGCACTTTCTTCTTGTGTCTAGAAGAAGAAACTGGGATTGACGGGTATGACTCAGCTGCAACTGTGAGGGCCCAGCCAGCACCAGCCCCGACTCCAGCTCTCTTCCTGCCCTTTTCCATGGTCAATCCCACAAAACCCCACCTGTAAAATGAGCCCTGCAGGGGCTTCTATGTACAGAGAAGAGCAGATCAACACTGCCTTCCTGTTGTCTCTCAAATGGTTTTTGAGTTCCTCTATCTGTGCTGGGGGTGGTGGGGGCAGGCGGGATGGTAGGGATATGTGGGCTCAGAATGAGGTACGAATGGGAAACCAGGGGAAAGGATGCTAAACAACTTTATTTTCATAAAGGAAGTGTGTGCTTACAGCTCTACACAGGCACAGGGACTTCAGGAATATGTCAGGGTGCTTCAGACCCCCCATGACCATCTTTCTGCAGATTTTCCTCTCATATTCTGATTACCCTGTGGCTTTCTCCAGATATTATCACTGTCCCAGACAGACACAATATTAAACAATTACTGCTGATTGTTTCTGGCAATCACAGAACATGATATAAAATATAATCTACCCAGACTTTCATTTCTGGCTGCATAAATAACCAAACAGAACTGGAAATAAATACAAATATTCAAATTAAAGTCTAAATGGAGTTTTACAGTAGTTGGAATTGGCTGAAGAGAGAATTAGAACTTTGGCAAGGAGTGTGAGGGAGCTACACAGGATACAGTCAAGAGGATGCCATTAGAAATGTGGAACGAAAACTTTGGAAATCTCATTTCTTCGTAAAGGAGATGAAAACACTGGCAACAATTGGCAAAATAAGTTAGAGTTCTGTAAGTCAACTCATGCACAGGGACTTCAGGAATGTGTCAGAGTGTGGGGCTGTGAACATGTCCGAGAAAGACCTGAGAAAGCCCTGAGCTCACCTCTGGTTGGCCTTGAGGCTTGTGCAAGCAGGAGGTGGAGGTTAAGGCAGAGTTGCAAAGTGCCTGCCTGAATGTTTCAGGTAGGCCTACTATGCGTGCAGAGCCTTTTGACGAAGACTGAGAGACTTATGTGTGACAGGATTTTAAGGAAATTTTTGTCTAACCATTAGCTGGCCACTAAGTTAACTGAGCAGAGAGCTTAGTGATCATACACAAAAGAGTAAAAAACTTACATCATTTCCTCTGAAAAGCCACTAAAAAAAATACACATTGTAACCACGACAGAAATCTTGAGAGGAAGGGGAATTTTTATTCTCAGGGTTGATTCATTATATTATTTTCCACAAAAATTTATGAATGCAAAGAGTGAAGAAAGTATGCCCCATACATAGAAAGAAAGTAGCCAAGGAAAACTGTCCCAGAGAAAGTCCAGACACTGGAGTGTCATTAGACAAAAACTTTAAATCAACTATTTAAGACATATCCAAAGGACTAAAGTGAGTCATGTTTTTTTTTTTTTAAATGAAGGGAATTAGGAGAATGATGTAGAGAATATCTGTAAAATACCAAAATCGATTTTCAGGTGAAAAGTACAATATATGAAAGAAAGCTTCACTGGAGAGACAGCATATTCGAGCTGTCCGAAGAAGGGATCAGTGAGCTTAAAGATCAGTGAGCGCGATGAAGATTATCGAGGAACATGAAGAATGAAGAAACACGAGCACAGCCTCAGAGACGGAGATACCAACGTACGCATAATGGGAATCTCAGAAGAAGAATACAGAGAGAAAGGAGAGGAAGAAACGATGGAAGATGCAATGGCTGAAAACCAGATCCAAGAAGCTAAACAAACTCTGAAGAAGATGGACTCAAAGACGTTCGAACCTAGCACATCTTCATTATTAAACTGTTGGAGCATGATCATAAGGAGGGCATCCTGAAATCAGCAAGAGATAAGTAACTCGTCACATAGAAGTGATCCTTGATAATCCTAACAGCTGATCTCTCATAAAACACTATGGACGTGGGAAGGCCGTGGGAAGATAGTTTTTCAAAGCAAGCACTGAAAGAAAAAGACTGTCAACCAAAAACTTAACATCCAGCAAAATTATCCTTCACCAAGGATGGAGCCATTAACTCTCTCCACTAACAATAATGGAGAGAATCTGTGACTAGCCTGCTAGCCATACTGCACTACAAGAATGATATGTGAAGTCCTTCTGCGAGATGAAGGGGTACCAGACAATAAGTCAGACCTCATCAAGAAACAAAAAAGGAAGGTCTGGTAAAGGTAACTACATAAATATGTTTTTCTCTAGTGTAAATTTATGGTTACTTCGTTTTGATGCCATTTTTGTTATTCCATTATGTAGATATACTATAGTTAATTCAATACATAAAATGATGTGATTCAAAAGTGTGCGGCATGGCTGTTTCTTGAGGGCAATGTTGATGGTTTTGAGTAATTTGGTGAAAATTGTGCTATTATGGGCCCAAGTGTACTGAGATGGCTGGATTGTGTTCCTTCAAACCCACAGGTTGAGATCCTGACCCCCAGTATTTCACAATGATGCATCTTGTGATGAGATCTTTAAAAGAGGTAATAAAGTTAAAACAAGGTCGTCTGGGTGGGCCTTCACCAATGTGACCGCGTCCTTGTAAGAAGAGGAGATTAGGACACACGCCATGCAGAGGGGTGACCGTGTGAGGACAGGCAGAAGCCACCATCTGCAGGCCAGGGAGAGTCCTCAGAAGAAACGCATCCTCTGACAGCGTGCTCTAACACTTCTGGAGTTCAGAACTGTGAAAAAATGAATTTGTGACGTCTAAGCCATCAAGTCCGTGAAACATGACGGCAGCTCTGAGCAACAAATAGGTTGACTGAGATCTGTAGGAAGAGCAAAATACCTCTTTCTAATGCCATTCTAATAGGAGTGTTTAATTTGTGTATTCAAAAGAAGCAAGATTTAAGCCCACGGTCTTGGATGCTTTTGCAGTTTTTATTCATCGTTGGCATCTGAATTCATTTTAAAAGCGATAGAGAAAGCACATTAAGGTGCTTGTCTATCAGAAAAGCTTTCCTCAGGTAAGTTGGTAATTTTCCTTTTCTTTAGAGTCTTTTTCACATACTGACCTTGGTCCCAGTTCAGTGCCCCCCCACTCCCCCACTGAATTTGAAAAAGTGACAGAGTGACGTCACCTTGGCTGGTCTCAGAGCAGGTGCAGCTGCCGAAGGGTGTCAGTGTCGGTGCCTGCTCTGCAGGTCAGGGGGAGGCGATCCTGGAGCCTGGCCTCATTGGTGAAGAGTGAGCGGTGGGGAGCGCTCTCAGTCTCCTAGTCCTGGTCACACCCTGTGGCCCTACGGGCGGGCTGGCTTCTGGTTCTGTTTTGCTTCCCTTTTATGAACGGACTTGGTTGATGAATAAACTTGTGTCTGTTTCTGGTGATACTGAGCCACGCTAATGAATGCATCGGAGCCTGGCCTTGGCTGACGCTTCGACAAAGGAGGCTCCGCTCCACGCAGGTACTTGACGCTAAGAGGAAGCCATGACTCAGGAGGGGCCCAGGGACGGCTTGCTGTCGCTCCCTGGTGACATTAGAGCTGCATTGCTAAACAAGAGGATGCCTCAGAAAAGAGCAGACCTCTGCCTCTGACTTGCACAGGAAGGACCGAGATGCTGGAAACCTCCAAAACCACAGCTTGAATCACCTCCAAAACCACAGCTCGAATCACACCTGAGTTGGCGGAAAGCAGGAGCCAGGACTCCTGGGGCTGGGGAAGAGGCGGGGCACCCCGTGCTCCTTCCCCACTCAGCACAACCGAGACCGCTGCACAGTCCAGAGAGCAGGTGCCCCGGAGGCTGCAAAGTCCAGAGTGGACGGAGGAGGGGGCCAGGAGCGAAGACTGACCTGTCCAGGGGAATCCTTGTCCCGCTTCCTCCCTCACCCCTGGCTTTCCAGTGGCCCCAGGGCCAGCGAGTGCTGATGGCAGAGTCTCTCAGGAGACCCCCTCTCCCTGAGCAGAGCCAGGAGCAGGTGCTGGAGCCAGGGAACGGGTGGGGCTCCCTCTGCCAAGTGTGAGGCTCCGGCCCAGCCTGAGTCCAGCCTGTGACCAGTTGCTCTGCAGAGGCACTGAATGGCCGGGGACCGTGGCTGACAGGAGTCCTGGCAAAGGGATCCCATGGCTACGGGCTCCTCCTGCCTCTTGTCCCCAACAGTGACCCCAGTTCCTGAGAGCACACAGCAGCTCAGGTGGCAAAAATGCTGAGAGACCTTGTCTTTATGGGAGGAGGCTGAGAAAAGAGGGCCAGGGCCTGAAAAGGGCGGGAAACCCCACCGAGCAGAGGACCGGAGAAGGGCGTTCCTGAGTCCCATCAGGAACTCCTCCAACCCTGAGCTTTGCGCATGAAGGACAGAAAACAATCAGATGAACAGAAGCAATGACCTTGCATTTCATGACATAGTCACGCTTCCGGACGACCGAAGAAGCAGTAAAGGAAATTCAACAGCACTTAGAACTGAACAGCGTTGAAATTCTAAATGTCAAACTGTGGGTTATACGTCAGGAAGACAGACTTATCAACCTAAATGACAGGATGAGGAAAGAAGGAAATTTGAAAACTGATACGCAGGATGTCCAACTTAAGAAATCAGAAGAAGAAACAACAGAATTGATCCCTGAGAAACAGGGAGTAAAGGTCAGTATATGAATTAGTAAAATAGGAAATGAACAATAGAGAAGGCCCATAGAAGAAAAGTTGGTAGTGTGATGTTCTAGCTCTTAAAATAAGTGGTCAGATTTCAAATGTTTTATCATTATGCTCGTAACCTAACCTGTGGTGCGATCATTTTGTATTTATCACATACTGTTTAAAAAAATCACCAGATTCCATCCTCATTGGAACATTAGCTTGCTTCTGATCGTGTGTGCAAGGGTCCTGTGGTTGATCCCATGGGCTCTGAATGGCTAAATGTTCATTCACTTTCGGGAGGAGCTGCTGTGTGTAGCAGCCCTGAAGTTCAAAGGTCTGAGAACTTGGAGTTGCTGATGACCAAAGGCAGGAGAAGATGGTGCCCTGCTCTGGAAGACAGAGTGAGCTCACCTTCTCCCTGCCTGTTTGCTCTACCTGGCAAACAGGAAGATGGATTAGGTGATGCCCACTCACACTTCTCCACCAGGACCCTCTCTGTTGGGTTCCTAGTTGATATTCTCAGAGTTGAACTTGCAGGGTAGGGTGTGGAAACCACCCACCTTAGGGTGGGCACTCATTCCTTGGGAAGACCATGTGGGAAGGATGGGGTGGAGGCGGAGGAGGGAGACCTGTTATCGGTGGCGACTGCAAGGCCCCTCCGTTATGGTTTGGATCTGGTGTCCCCCAAACTCCTGTGTTGATGCAGGAATGTTCCCAGGTGATGCGACTGGACGGCGAGAGCTGGAACCTGACCAGCCCATCCTAGTTTGAGTGGACTGGGTGGTGACTGTGGGCAGGTGGGGTGTAGCTGGAGGAGGTGGGGCACCGGGGTGAGCCCTGGAAGGGTGCATCTTCCCTGTGGGCCCCCTTCCCTCTCTCTGCTTCCTGATCCTGTCGCAAGCTGACCAGCTCTCCTCCAGGGGACCCTTTGGCCATGACGCTCCTCGTCACCTTGGGCCCACGCAGGGGACTTGGCTGACCACAGAATGAAACTCTGGAACCATGAGCCAAATGAGCTTCCCCCCCTCTCAGTTGCTGTTGGGTATTTTGGTCACAGAGGGACTGAGCACCTACCTAGCAGCCAGGACCACAGACTGAGGCCCCGCTAAGGAATCTGTCAGGAGCACTGAGCAAACAGGGAGGCAGGCCCTGCAAGACGGGGACGGACAGGCCAAGTTCTGCTTTGGACTTGAGTGATGCACGGACTCCACACAGACGAGAGCTGTGCTCGGAGAGCCCTGGGTAAGCCACAGGTACAGTCAGCAGAGAGCAAACATCCAAGCTGCTGGCGAGCAAGAGGCGGGGAAACAAGAGGGACAGACCCACCCTCCCCACTTATGAATGCTGCAGAATAAGGCTGTGTTGTCAATATATTAAAAAAAAAAAACAGAATTGATTACAGATGCTCTGCCACTTTATTTCAAATACCAGGCTACGTGATGTGACGTTTTCCTGCTGGTTGACCCTTGTGCCCGTTCTTGGTAAGAACGGCCCGGGTGAGCCCGGTTGTAAAGCGCTGAGCACTCTGTTTATCAGTCCTAGCACCGAGTCACCCCATGGGGAAGAATGATCCTGGCCATTTGCCCAGCCTGGTGTCCAAAGCGGCAGGTCAGGGAATCTCGTGCATCATTTAAACAGCAATGAGCAATGCTTTACGCTTAGAAATGCCTCCCATCCACAGTCCTGTGTCTCCTGTCACCCAAATCGGAGGCCGGTGAGGAGCACTTTCAGGCTGCAGAAGCAAATCAAAATGTGCATATTTAAAAATGGCTGGAAAAAAGAGATGCTCTCCACTGATACTCCTAACCCGACTCTTACCCAAGTAACGGATGCACTTACAGATGAAGGACTGAAGGAAGCACCAGGTGCTGTTCCCGAGCGCCAGGCACTGGCTGCTTCCTGTCCACCACCCCATCCTCACAGCAGCCCTCTGGGGCGGATGCTGCTGCGATCTCTCTTTACAGGTGATTTGTTTTTCCAAAGTAAAGAGAGGTTAAGGAACTCTCCTGGGTCACACCGGCTAGAGACTGAATGGTGTGCCCCCAGATTCATATCTTGAAGCTCTGAGTCCCTGGAGATCTCCTCTTAGGGAGGTGATGAAGATGAAGAGGGTTCTAAAGGCAGGGCCCTGATCCTGTAAGACTGGCGGCTTCCTAGAGGAAGAGACAGCACGGCCCCCCCTTCCCTGCCCAGGCTCCCCAGAAAAGGCCGTGTGAGGACCAGCTGGGGAGAGAGCCCTGACCAGGAGCAGCTCCCCTTCCCCAGCCATCTCTCTCCCCTCCGTCTCTCTCTTCCCCCAAGGCAGGACTCCAGCCCCCACCAGCTGAACTTTACCACTGGTTCCCTGTGACCAACACAAAGAGCAGCTTAGGAATCACCGCACCCCGTCCTTCTCGGGGGTCCTCACACAGACTCAGACCTCAAAGGCAAGGACCCACGTTATTTCAGTTGAAACAGGAGAATCCACGGGAACCGGTTTCATTTTGTCTGATCCCAGGTTGGGGCCAGTTGATGGTGCACCAATCAGAGGCTGCCGTGTGCCCTCAAGAGCCAATCGGAACCCCCCTGCTCCCCGAGTCCCACCCAGCAGGACCTGGGCCACCCCAGGGCTCTCTTTCAAGACGTCCTCCTTTTCTCTCTACAACTCCCTCTCCTTCCGGTCCTCTGCGTTTCCACTGGAAGGAAACGACGGTAGCCAACAACCTGTGCCAGGTGAACAGACAGCCTGTGGGTAATTCATCGAACGATCGTAATTTATTTTCTTGTTGTTGTGGACACTAACAAGACCTAGGAGATAAAATTGAAAATGCTTTTTAACCTTAGAATATCCCCGTTGAGGTTATGCCACCAAAACACCTTTCTAAAAAGACTCTCGATAGATCCTACAGACGGGGAGAAAATCTTCACCACCAGTACCTCACATAAGGCATGGATTTCCATACAAAGAACTCAAACATTCACCACCAGAAAAGTAAACACCAGCAATAAATGGGCAGAGGAACTGAGGAAGCACTTTACAGAAGAAGAAACAAATGGTCAAACAATACGTGGAGGCCTGGGGATGTAGCTCAGCTGGTGGAGGGCTTGCCTCGAATGCACAGGCCCCCGGTTCAATCCCCAGCACCACCCACTCACACACACACAAACACACAAAAAAGTGTTCGACATCTCTACAGTTAGAGACGTGCAAATCAAAACTACACTGAGGTTCCATCTCACTCCAGTCAGAATGGCAGTTATAAAGAATACTAATAACAATAAGTGTTGGCGAGGATGTGGGGGGAAAAGGGAACACTCATATATTGCAAATTGGTGCAACCACTTTGGAAAGTAGTATGGAGCTTCCTCAGAAAACTTGGAATGGAACCACCATTTGACTCCTTGGTATATACCCAAAGGACTTAAAATCAGCATACTACAGTGACGAAGCCAAATCCATGTTTACAGCAGCCCAACTCACAGTAGCCAAGCTATGGAGACAACCTCAGTGTCCTTCAATGGATGAATGGATAAAGGGAATGTGGTATATATACACAATGGAATATTACTCAGCCATAAAGAAGAATGAAATGATGGCATTTGCTGGTAAATGGATGGAACTGGAGAACATCATGCTAAGTGAAATAAACCAAATATCCCCCCCAAACCAAAGGCCAAATGTTCTCTCTGATTTGTGGATGATACTCAAAACAAGGGAGGTTGGGGAGAGGAATAACAGAAATCCATTGGATTAGACAAAATGAAATGAAGGGAAAGGAGGGGAGACGGCAATAGGAAAGACAGTGGAATTAGTTGGTCATCAGTTTCCTAGCATTGATTTGTGTACATGACCAGAATAGCCCACAGCATGTGCAGCCCCAAGAATGGGATCCTAAATAGAATAAGTCATACTCTATGTGTGTATAACCTGCCAAAACACATTCTACTGTTGTGTATGACTAAAAAGAACTAATTAAAAACAGTCTCCTGAACTTGCTCTTCTTCTTTTTTTTAATGTGCAGTCATGTTATCCAGGGTGTAACTAGTTGGGTGGATTCATTTCTGTTTGTACTTCCTTTGCTTTTGTCATCTCTTTTTTGTTTTTTAGTTAGGAAACCCTTTTGAATTATTGAGATTTCAATCAGCCATTCTGCCCACCTCCTGTGTGTGACGACTCTCCTTCTGCTTTATCCTTCCTGCTTCTTCTAGCAAAAATAAGCCAACATGCCCACTCCCGCGCGGGCACCGCGTCTTATTCCCCGCGGAGGGAGTGCCGCAGGGGAGACACCCAACGACAGTTTCCTTCTGCTGAAGCCACTTGAGCCGCTTCATGTGCTCCTTGCCTTGGACAGACACAGGCTCCTCCGTGATGTGGGGAGCCCCGGCGGGAGCCACGGGCCTGCTGAGCGGGTGGAGTGGAGGGGGCTACCTCCCCCGGCTCAGTCCCTCTCTGCCATGTGGGGGGTAATGACCAGGTGGAGGCCCGGGCATCCTGGAGTCCACACCCTGAAGTGCTGAGTGCGGGGTTCTGCCCGGGGACCCCCTGGCCGCTCCCCACTTCCTTCCCTCCTCGTGGTGGGGTGTGAGAGCTGCTGCCCCCTCTAGCAGAATTAGCAGCGCTGATCCATAGCTTGTCCCTTGGTTTGTTGACTCAAAAGGAACAAAAGCCCTGCCGGGGGAGATCTGGTGAGCCGCGTCTGGACTCGCTGTTGATGTCAGGGGTTACTGGATGCATCGTCCTTCTTTGAACATTTCAAAACACTCTGTGGTGCTAGATATCTGACGAGCCCCTCTGATCTTGAGTGGCCCTCATTAGTCTGTTTTGCAGACAGCAGCTCCTCCTTTAGTCGGGGATTCTTGGGGCAATCTGATGAGACCCGCAGACTCTCTTAACACGTAACCCGGACGGAGTTTTGAGAACGGTCAGATGGTCATGGATTCACGAAAGCCCGTGGGGTCACAGGTTCAAACCAACCGACAAAACAGAAGAAGAAACCGCTCTGTCTTAGGGGAAAGTGTGTCCATGCATGTAAAGGGGAGGGAGCTTCAGGAATAGGAGTAGGAGGGAGGGGGAATAGGAAGAGAGGATGGGCTTAGACGGGGACTGAACCATGGGGTCACCGGGTCCTCTTGTGACTCTGCAGGATCGGGAACTCTCCCCATGGGACTTTCTCAAGGGATCCCGGTTTCCACCGTGAGTCCTTCTAAAGTCTGGGGTGGGCTTCCTTGGGCAGGGTTGCTGTCTTGGCCGTGGATGGCTTGCCTCCATCCCCGAGTACTGTGCTCAGCCATGTGTCCAATAAAGACAGGCCAAGGACTAAGAGCAAAGAGGACCCGGGTGGTGACGACTGTCCATTCACCACATATGCACTGCAGGTCTGTGTGCGTGTGCCAGGCCCCTCGGGGGGTTCTGGGTAGAAGGATCATGGTCCCTGGGTTCGCCAGATTCGTAGTCCATTGAGAACCACGTAGACATTCAAATCCACATAAATTGCCACGATAAATCATGCAGCGGAGAAAAGGCAGAGTCCTCTTCACTAATTCCCACACCAGATCACACCCACGGTGTCCCTGAGGATATGACATTGGAGCTGAGACTTGGAGGGTTAGCAGAGGTGGCTGGGGTGGGAAGAAGTGCCCTGGGAGCAGAAGGAGGGTCTGTCACAGGAGAGTCCTGGGTCACTCGAGGAACTGGAGGAGGATTGGTGAGTGGGCACTAAACCTGGCCATGCTAATGGTGGGGGAGGGTAGATCCTGAGAAATACGGTGATGCGAGAACTCACAGCTGACCGGAGGGGAGCTTGGCACCAAATGAACATACCACTGCGTCGTTTTCTGGGTGAGGTCGGGGTGTGCGTGGGGAGACTTGAAATCCGTGCAAAGTGCAGAGTAGTTTGGTCAGAGAAACGAAGAAGAATTTAGACAGGTGGATGCTTGTGACTTTCCAGTGAATACGTACTGGTTCTCTACCCCCGCAGCCATTTCCTTTCCCTCTTGATGTGGTCTCATGAAGCACAGTAGCATTTCAGACCACATATGGGGTGTTGGTCCCCTAAGGTCACCTTGCCCAGGGACACGCTGGGATGGTCTCCCACGGCTGTGTCTCCCAGGATCTGCCCTCCCCAGCATTAGCACTGCCAGCTTCCGTGCCCAGAGTTTTACCAGGTGTCCCCCATTGTAGTCCATGAATTTGGGGGGCCCCCTTGGCCCACGTTTATAATGTGTTCCATTTCCCCGTCCACATGGGACACCGATGGTTCCTTCAGGTTGAATTTAAAGACCATGGCCCCAAGTGGCTGGCAGGAGGGAGCCTCCCCAGGGTGGTGAACCAGGGCACATGGCACCCCGCTGGTGGTTGGCCACATATGGGACTGGGAGCTCAGATGGCCATCGTAAGCTACCTTGCGGAGACGCCTCACCTGTCCATCAACTTTGTACTTAGGAGAGGCAGCGAGCTTCAGGGTTGCTCAAGCCGGGTTGTCTCCAGCATTCTAGGACGGTCTGGCCCAGGCACCAGTGTATCCTCACGTGTTACTTCATTCACACATGACCGCAGCGGGGAGGGCCGGGCCTTGGCTGCCTGCTGGGCCAGAGCCGGCTGAGACCAGCACATTCACCTGTTGAGCAGGGAGTTTTGGAGCCTTGCAGGTGCCAGATCCTGTGGTTGGTGGTGAGGTTCAGTGGTGAGCCTCAGCCTCCCAAGTCCACTGTCCAGCACAGGGACAGGTCCAAGGACCCAGCACCACTGATAAATTCTCCCCAAATTGGAATGCATGGATGGGCTTCCCATCATCACCACGATGATCCAGGGAGCTGGTCCATATTTCCTGAATGACTATGGCCTTAGAAAGCAAATCAACAAATAACCCCCTTCAGTGCTCCTTCCGAGTGTTCTTGATGTTCGTTTCAAGCTGCTTTGTCTTCTGTAGAAACGCGATTTTGAAGGGGTGGGAAGGAGGCAGTGAGACCTTTCTCCCTGTGTGATCGACCCACAGACGGCGGGCGACACCCGAGGGTCAGCCTGCTGTGCTGCCGACATCGGGAGCCTGGAGGAGGCCTGGATGGGTCTTCACCGCCCCACTGAGGGCCCAGGACACGTCCCCTTCTAGATGGTGCCTGGAAGCTGCGTTTTCCTGGAGGAGGATGACGTGTGGTTTTTCCTGTTGGTCCACGTGCTCCTGGCTGCCCCGAGCCGTTGCTTTATGGGGTGGGTGGAGAGGGCTGGGGAGGATGGAGAGGGATGGATGGAGAGGGGTGGATGGAGAGGGCTGAGGTGAATGGAGAGGGATGGATGGAGAGGGCTGGGGTGGATGGAGAGGGGTGGATGGAGAGGGCTGAGGTGGATGGAGAGGGCTGAGGTGGATGGAGAGGGCTGAGGTGGATGGAGAGGGATGGATGGAGAGGGCTGGGGTGGATGGAGAGGGCTGGGGTGGATGGAGAGGGCTGGGGTGGATGGAGAGGGGTGAATGGAGAGGGCTGGGTGGATGGAGAGGGGTGGATGGAGAGGGCTGGGGTGGGTGGAGAGGGCTGGGTGGATGGAGAGGGGTGAATGGAGAGGGCTGGGTGGATGGAGAGGGCTGGGGTGGATGGAGAGGGCTGGGGTGAATGGAGAGGGATGGATGGAGAGGGCTGGGGTGGGTGGAGAGGGCTGGGTGGATGGAGAGGGGTGGGTGGATGGAGAGGGGTGGGTGGATGGAGAGGTCTGGGTGGATGGAGAGGGGTGGATGGAGACGGGTGGGTGGCGAGGGCTGGGGTGGATGGAGAGGGCTGGGGTGGATGGAGAGGGCTGGGGTGGATGGAGAGGGCTGGGGTGGATGGAGAGGGGTGGATGGAGAGGGCTGGGTGGATGGAGAGGGCTGGGGTGGGTGGAGAGGGCTGGGTGGATGGAGAGGGCTGGGTGGATGGAGAGGGCTGGGGTGGGTGGAGAGGGCTGGGTGGATGGAGAGGGCTGGGTGGATGGAGAGGGCTGGGTGGATGGAGAGGGCTGGGTGGATGGAGAGGGCTGGGGTGGATGGAGAGGGGTGGATGGAGAGGGCTGGGTGGATGGAGAGGGCTGGGGTGGATGGAGAGGGCTGGGGTGGGTGGAGAGGGCTGGGTGGATGGAGAGGTCTGGGTGGATGGAGAGGGGTGGATGGAGACGGGTGGGTGGCGAGGGCTGGGGTGGGTGGCGAGGGCTGGGGTGGATGGAGAGGGCTGGGGTGGGTGGAGAGGGCTGGGTGGATGGAGAGGTCTGGGTGGATGGAGAGGGGTGGATGGAGACGGGTGGGTGGCGAGGGCTGGGGTGGATGGAGAGGGCTGGGGTGGATGGAGAGGGCTGGGGTGGATGGAGAGGGCTGGGTGGATGGAGAGGGCTGGGTGGATGGAGATGGGTGGATGGAGAGAGCTGGGTGGATGGAGAGGGCTGGGGTGGATGGAGAGGGCTGGGGTGGATGGAGAGGGCTGGGGTGAATGGAGAGGGATGGATGGAGAGGGCTGGGGTGGGTGGAGAGGGCTGGGTGGATGGAGAGGGGTGGGTGGATGGAGAGGGGTGGATGGAGACGGGTGGGTGGCGAGGGCTGGGGTGGATGGAGAGGGGTGGATGGAGAGGGCTGGGTGGGTGGAGAGAGCTGGGTGGATGGAGAGAGCTGGGTGGATGGAGAGGGCTGGGGTGGATGGAGAGGGGTGGATGGAGAGGGCTGGGGTGGGTGGAGAGGGCTGGGTGGATGGAGAGGTCTGGGTGGATGGAGAGGGGTGGATGGAGACGGGTGGGTGGCGAGGGCTGGGGTGGATGGAGAGGGCTGGGGTGGATGGAGAGGGCTGGGGTGGGTGGAGAGGGCTGGGTGGATGGAGAGGTCTGGGTGGATGGAGAGGGGTGGATGGAGACGGGTGGGTGGCGAGGGCTGGGGTGGATGGAGAGGGCTGGGTGGATGGAGAGGGCTGGGGTGGATGGAGAGGGGTGAATGGAGAGGGCTGGGTGGATGGAGAGAGCTGGGTGGATGGAGATGGGTGGATGGAGAGAGCTGGGTGGATGGAGATGGGTGGATGGAGAGAGCTGGGTGGATGGAGAGGGCTGGGGTGGATGGAGAGGGCTGGGGTGGATGGAGAGGGGTGAATGGAGAGGGCTGGGTGGATGGAGAGAGCTGGGTGGATGGAGATGGGTGGATGGAGAGAGCTGGGTGGATGGAGAGGGGTGGATGGAGAGGGCTGGGGTGGATGGAGAGGGCTGGGGTGGATGGAGAGGGGTGAATGGAGAGGGCTGGGTGGATGGAGAGAGCTGGGTGGATGGAGAGGGCTGGGGTGAATGGAGAGGGATGGATGGAGAGGGCTGGGGTGGGTGGAGAGGGCTGGGTGGATGGAGAGGGGTGGGTGGATGGAGAGGGGTGGGTGGATGGAGAGGGCTGGGGTGGGTGGAGAGGGCTGGGTGGATGGAGAGGGGTGGGTGGATGGAGAGGGGTGGGTGGATGGAGAGGGATGGGTGGATGGAGAGGGCTGGGTGGATGGAGAGGGCTGGGGTGGATGGAGAGGGCTGGATGGAGAGGGCTGGGTGGATGGAGAGGGCTGGGTGGATGGAGAGGGCTGGGTGGATGGAGAGGGATGGGTGGGTGGAGAGGGCTGGGGTGGATGGAGAGGGGTGAATGGAGAGGGCTGGGTGGATGGAGAGGGCTGGGGTGAATGGAGAGGGATGGGTGGGTGGAGAGAGCTGGGTGGGTGGAGAGAGCTGGGTGGATGGAGAGGGCTGGGGTGGATGGAGAGGGGTGAATGGAGAGAGCTGGGTGGATGGAGAGGGCTGGGGTGAATGGAGAGGGATGGGTGGGTGGAGAGAGCTGGGTGGGTGGAGAGAGCTGGGTGGATGGAGAGGGCTGGGGTGAATGGAGAGGGATGGGTGGATGGAGAGAGCTGGGTGGATGGAGAGGGGTGGGTGGATGGAGAGGGCTGGGTGGATGGAGAGGGCTGGGTGGATGGAGAGGGGTGAATGGAGAGGGCTGGGTGGATGGAGAGGGCTGGGGTGAATGGAGAGGGCTGGGTGGATGGAGAGGGCTGGGTGGATGGAGAGGGGTGGGTGGATGGAGAGGGCTGGGTGGATGGAGAGGGGTGGATGGAGAGGGGTGGGTGGAGAGGGCTGGGGTGGATGGAGACAGCTGGGTGGATGGAGAGGGGTGGATGGAGAGGGCTGGGTGGATGGAGAGGGGTGGGTGGATGGAGAGAGCTGGGTGGATGGAGAGGGGTGGGTGGAGAGGGGTGGATGGAGAGGGGTGGATGGAGAGAGCTGGGTGGATGGAGAGGGCTGGGTGGATGGAGAGGGCTGGGTGGATGGAGAGGGCTGGGGTGGATGGAGACAGCTGGGTGGATGGAGAGGGGTGGATGGAGAGGGCTGGGTGGGTGGCGAGGGCTGGGTGGGTGGAGAGGGCTGGGTGGCGAGGGCTGGTGTGGAGGGCACAGGCCAGCTCTGACCCCCGGCAGACTGCACACTCTGAGTGCACATGGGAGCAGGGCCCAGGGAGCAGGGCTCTCGTTGGCAAGAGCAAAGCTTATGGAGGAACCAAGGACTCGCAGCCCCAGAGGTCACAGCTCTGGGGACTGAGGTCTTCCCCCCCCTGGAGAGCAATGGGCAGGGGCAGGGCCATGGAGGGCGGGCCTAGAGTCTGGGTGCCGCCAGGTTTCTCAGGAGGGGCTGGGGACCCCTGGCCCAGGCCTGACCTGTGTGGGAAAGGCCAAGATGGAGCCATGGTGCGGAATTTCAGGAGAAGTGGGCAGGGCCAGGAGCTCGAGGCCCACTTCTGGGAAGTTCTGAAGATTTCCAGCATCCAGAGTAGCTGGGAGCCTGAGAACAGCACCAGGGACTGTCCAGGAGCAGCTCAGCTGTGCCCAGCCCAGGTCCCCAGGGTCAGTGTGAGCGAGAGAGAAAGTGTGTGTGTGACTGTGTCTGTGGGAGTGTGTGTGTGTGTGAGAAAGAGTGTGTGCAAGAGAGAGTGTGTATGAGAGTGCGAGTCAGAGGGTGTGTGTATGACTGGTGTGTGTATGAGAGGGTGTTTGTGACTGTGTGTGTGTAAGAGAGGGTATGACAGTGTGTGTGTGAGAGAGAGAGAGAGAGAGAGAAAGAGTGTGTGCGAGACAGAGTGTGTGTGAGAGAGTCAGTGCGAGTCAGAGGTTGTGTATATGACTGTGTGTGTGAGAGAGAGGGTGTGAGAGAGTGTGTGTATGTGAGAGAGTGTGTGTATGTGAGAGTGTGTGTGTATGTGTATGTGAGAGTGTGAGTGTGTGTGTGTGTGTGTGAGTGTGAGTGTGTGTGTGTGAGTGTGAGTGTGTGTGTATGTAAGAGAATGTGTGTGTGAGTGTGTGTGTGTATGTGAGAGTGTGAGTGTGCATGAGTGTGTGTGTGAGAGAGAGTGTGTGTGTATGTGAGAGAGAGTGTGTGTGTGTGTATGTGAGAGTGTGAGTGTGTGTGAGTGTGTGTGAGTGTGAGTGTGTGTGAGTGTGTGTATGTGAGAGAGAGGGTATGAGAGTGTGTGTGTGTCAGAGAAAGAGTGTGTGCGAGAGAGAGTGTGTGTGACTGTGTGTGTGAGAGAGGGTGTGAGACTCTCTCTGTGTGTGTGTGAGTGTGTGTGAGTGGTGTGTATGTGAGAGAGAGAGTGTGTGTGTGTGAGAGAGAGTGTGTGTGTGTGAGAGAGAGTGTGTGTGTGAGAGACTCTGTGTGTGAGAGAGAGTGTGTGTATGTGTGTGTGTGAGAGAGAGTGTGTGTATGTGAGAGAGTGTGTGTGTGAGAGAGAGTGTGTGTGTATGTGAGAGTGTGTGTGTGTATGTGAGAGAGTGTGTGTGTGTGTGTGTGTGTGAGTGTGAGTGTGTGTGAGAGAGTGTGTGTGTATGTGTATATGAGAGTGTGAGTGTGTGTGAGAGTGTGAGTGTGTGTGTATGTGAGAGAGTGTGTGTGTGTGTGTGTGTGTATGTGAGAGTGTGAGTGTGTCTGAGTGTGTGTGTGTATGTGTGTGTGTGTGCGTGAGTGTGTGTGAGTGTGAGTGCCCACCAGGGCAGAGGCCGGGTTTCCAGGACAGCCCCTGGCAGGGCCTAACCAGCCCGTGGTGGGTGCCTGCAGTGTGAGCAGCTGCCAGAGGACACCCAGAGCTCCAGGGGACAGCCAGGGGCGGGATGCACTGGGCCCACCCTGGGGCAGAAGGATGTGTGCCACCTCCGCTCACCAGTCCTAGGGGGAGGGACCCTGATGAATGACAGTGTCAACAGAAGGAACCAGGCTGAGAGCTGAGGTGACTGAGCCGCTGCCGTGGGGGAGTGGAGGTGCTTCTCCTGGGACTCGGGCGTGCGAGGGCGGTTCCAGTCCGCGGCAGGGACCTGGAGTCCGTCCCAGCTGCCATCAATCACAAACTCTCCTCAAACCTATCCTTAAAACTTTGGCTTAAAATTCTGAGCTCTTCCTTCTCAAATAACATAAAGAGGATGTTGACTCCCGAGGTGCCTCCGTCTGGAAGGAAGGAAAGCAGAGTGGAAGGCTCTGGCGGTCTCGTGGCCTGGGAGCCCAGCTGACCAAGGTTCTGTGAAAGATCAACCAGGTCCCCACGTCTGAGCTTGGTGATCAGGACAACGACTGGTACGAGGGCGGCGTGAGCCAAAGGAGGGTCTCTGTCGCTGGCAGAGGGCCTTCAGAAGGGCCATGTGAGGGCCCTGGGCCCGTGTCCCGCCTGTGGATTCCTGGTGTGAAGGAGGCGCTGGCTTTGGAGCACTCGAGCTCCCAGGCAACACTGACTGCGAGGTCTCTGTGGCCGTCAAGGGTTAAAGGCCAAGAGGCCCACAGCTCACTGCTCATCAAACCCGCAGGCAGGAGCCGGGAGCTGGTGGATGGCAGGCAGCCTGGGCCAGGCAGGCCCAGGGGAGGGGCCCCAGGCAGTCGCGTGGTTTTAGAGTCCTGCCCCAGACGCGCCCTTTGTGTGGGCCCTGCACCCGCCCTGCACCCGCCCTGCACCCGCCCTGCCTGCCCTCTCCTCCTGGGTCCTCTTGGCCCTCAGATCCCCCCTCTGGCGTCTGAGGCTTCCTGTCCTGTCTACACTCTGTGCTCTTGGATGATGTCCCTCACACGTGACTTCACAGGTGGCTGACCGTCACACCTACGTCTCCAGCCCCAACCTCACTCCTCACCCCCAGACCCGCGTTCCCCTGCCCCCTGGGTCAGGGTGGCCTACATTCCCGGCACATCCAGCACTGTCCCCCAGACCCCTTCCTCACCCAGGTCCCCGATTTCCCTGGACAGAATTGTCTCCCTGGCCCGGTGTCCGGTTCCTTAACACACACCACCCAGCAGACATCTGGGTGCTTCCGGCATCTCGGCTTCTCTCCCCCATTGCCATCGCCCTGTCCCGCGTCACCCTGTCTCCAGCCTCCCCACACACCTCTGGGCTCTGCCCCCGTCATTGGAGTGACCTTTGATCGTAAACAGACCCTTCTTGAGCATGGCAGGGACTTCCTTCTGTTTTTAGGGTGAAATCCAAAATTCTGACAGCATTCCCTTGGGGTCCCTGCTCCCCTGCTGGGCTGGTTCCTTCCCCCACCTCCTCACACCTGGCTGAGTTTTAGCTCAGGGCTTATTTGCTGATCTCCACCGCTGGGTCAGGTTTCCCTCTCTGACACGCCCACTGCATGTGACCTCCCTCTGTGTCGTGGCTATCACCATGTTTGTAATTCTTTATAGAACACCTGTATTCTTGCTGGGTGCCATGGGGCACCTGTGTCATCCCAGAGACTCAGGAGGCCAGCCTGGACAACTTAGTGATGGGTGTAGCTGAGTGGTAGAAAGTCTCTGTGTTCCATGCCCAGTACTGAGAGAAGAAAAAAAAAAAAAAAAAAAGCCTGTATGTCCTGATGGACCACAAGCTCTGACAATGGGCACCCCATCTGTCCTGCAGAATGGTGTCTGTGGTGGGACGTGGGGAGCCTCAGAAGGACTGAAGGCCCCCTGGTAGTGCATGAGAATTACAGAGTGTAGCCAGTCCCTCTCACACCCCTAACCCTGACAGTGACATAAATCCAGGTGGAGAGACAATGCCGTCACCCGTGGAAAACGTGACGGACAGTGAGAAGCTTCGTGTGCACAAGGACAAGGTGAGCAGCCCAGGGAGAATGTCTGAGTTGAAGGGCCATGGGGTCCTCTCTGGGCTGGGGCTGGCTGGGGTGGCCTTGTGAGAAGGAAGGAGCCCTTGAGGGGGACCAGGGAGGGCAGAGCAGGTTAGCAGAGCCCACGAGTGTCTCGGAGTCTCCATCCGCCATGTGACAACAAGCCCTAGACCACGGTGATGCTGTTTAGAGGGGTCCCTTCCCCGGGGCCTACCCCTCTAGCCCACCTATTGCTGCAAACTTGCCATCAGGCAATTATGGGGAAGGTGAAAACAGACGGGGTCTCCTGAAGGTAACATGGCTCCGGAGTCTAAATTTTTACTGATTTGTGTTCAATTTGCCAAAGAATATAGAGCCATCGATGCCTACGAAAACAACACTTAGTCCCCCAAACTGAGATGCGTCTGCCTTGTAACATGCCTGTGTCCAACGCCCGATTTAGAAACTGGGTAATTTGCTCGCGGAAAGGACCCAAATGTGTGAACCCGCCCCCCAAACCGACTTCCCTTTGGGGCTGTGAATCTGCCCGATATTCCAGGAGTCGGGAACATTCACAGGGAACCAAGCAGAGCCTGGCCCGGCCATACGTCCCTTTTACTGTCTTTTCATAATTGTTTATGTTTTCATTCATTCTGCACCTTGGGAGCCATTTTTGATCAGTCTGCAGAGTGATCAACTTTCCCTGTTCTCCGAGGACCAGTTTGTCCTCCGCCTTGTTAATAGCCTGTCAAAAAGAAATGCCTCGAGTATGTTTTAAACTCCTAAAGTTAATGGCATGAGGGTTAAACGATTGTCAAATTTCCCACCCTCTCTCCTCACCTCAAAGTCATTTTCAGGAAGATACAAAAAAGTGTCCTTCCCGTGGGAGGAGGGCTGGTGGGCAAGGGAAGGAGAAGTCAGGGAGAGGGCACCGATGCCAAGAAACAAAGGTTTTTCTTTGGAAAATAGACGTTAAAGGATTTTTAATTAAAAGCAGCGGATCTTAAAAAAACAAACAAGACCCATACAGTCTGATTCACAAATTCAGTGCCAATGTCTTCGTCCATTTCTGTTGCTACGACAGAATACCTGAGAGTAGGTGATTCATGATGAAAATAGGTTTATTTAGCTCTTGGTTCTGGAGGCTGGGAAGTCCAAGAACATGTGCTGGTATCTGCTGGTTTTCTGGTGAGAGCCTCATGCTGCTTCAATGCATGGCGGAAAGCAGAAGGGCAGGCAGGTGCGTGCAGATGAGAGGAAATTCCCTGGGCCGAATTCCCTGGGTGACTAACCCACTTCCCACATGAGGGCTCCACTCTCATGACCCCAGCACCTCCCGGCAGGCTCCCCTCTCAACACTGCAGCTTTGAGGAATGACGATTTCAACACGTGGATTTTGGGGGAAAAAATACTCAGACCACAGAAGCCAGAAGCAATACAGAAAGACGCATTGATAAAAGCACTGGCATCGGCCTATGGACTGTCTAAGAAACGCGGGGAACGTGAAATATTGGGCAAAATTGAAAAAAATCTTAGTAAGCGTTTGCCTGAGAGTTTCCAGGCTGCCCTGGGACTGTGGTGACGGTGGTGGGCATCTCGTCATCAGCCAAGACACCGCTGCTCCTTTGGCAGCCACTGGATAGAAAACGTTCGGCAGAGGGTCACTCTTCATGGCAAACGTAATGAGCTGCAGGTCTTGTAGAAGTTCCCCACCAACTGACTCTTTGGTACGGTCAGGACTGACCTGTGATGTCCGAGCGTCCAGCAAAGCACACGGCCTTTCCTGCGACACACGGGGAGCTGTTCCCCAGCTAACGGCGACTGTTGATGACATGAGAGTAGAGGCTTCTTAAGCCTCTACTAAGGGACCTGTAATCTGTCTTTAAACTTGGAATCTTTCCTGACCTGTCAAACATTTGGTGTTGTTTGCAGAGCACCAGACGAGCCCTCTGAATCAGCGCATGCTCAGAAATGTGTGCGCGGTACTGTCAGGAACGAGAGTGTCCTCTCTTCTAAAGCCAGGTCTGAAGTCTTGATGTAAAGCACATGTATTAACGGATCCCTACATTCCTCATCCCAAACCATTTATGGTGAAAAAATAGGAGCACCTGGCATTTCAAATATATATATATTTTTAACATATGGAGTGAGAATCAAACACTTCCAGGAAAAAATGAAAACTCTGGGTGGCGGCCTAAACCTCTGCCGTACGTTGTCCATTGGTTCAGGAGTCACCACAGGTGTCCACGTTCTGCCTGGACATTAGTTTCCAGGGGTAGCAGGAGTGTCCCGTCAATATGTATCCACACCTCCAGGTTGCTGTTGCCCGGGGCAGTGATATTCATATCACATCCTGCATTCGCTTCCCACTCGGCCTTTTAAAGACCAGGAAGAACGGAATGTCAGCACCGAGTTCCTCCTTGGGCGAATCTCTGTCCTCTCCTCTCCTGGGAGGGGGGTTCATCGCGTTCCAGCTCCAGCAGCCAGTGTGCCGGGAGAGGCTTGGCAGAGGGCTGGAGACAGCAGGAACCCAGGTACCAGGACTCTGGGTCACCACGTTTTTACAGTGAGTTCAAGTTCAACAGCAGCACTTCCGCAGTCCTGCGATAGATGGTGAGCATGGAGCAGACTGAAGGGCAGGGATGGGACCCTTTCATCTGTCCCAGATCGAGAGAGATGGGTCATAGATGAGCTAAGACAGCAATTTAAGAGCTATCACAGTTCTGAGCAATCCACCTGTTCTTAATGACGTCACGAATTAGGCACAGGCCACTATCGTTATCCGCATGGTAGTTTGAAGGTGCTGCTGGTTCAGTTCTTACTTATTGCTCATTCCTGGGATCCCATGAGTGTTTGATCTTTCTACGGTGACCCATTAGATGTAAAGATCTGGCTTTACATGGGTGTCTGTGAGTAGGATTGGGCTGGGCTGGGAGCAGAGACGTCTTGGCTGTAGGTTTATGGATTAGTCCGTATCACTTATTTTCTGTATTCTCATCCTTCGATATCTGGGGTGGTCCCAATGGCACGGTGCTACCTCTCGCTCTTCTCAAGGGCTTCGTTTTCTGATCTGTTGTCCTTACTGTGTTCAAGTGTTCCATTCACGCAGGTTAGCAGTGGACACAGGCGTTCCGGTCTACTGTGGCCTGCACGCTCCAGCCTGCAGG
This sequence comes from Ictidomys tridecemlineatus, assembly GCF_052094955.1. NCBI lineage: Eukaryota > Metazoa > Chordata > Mammalia > Rodentia > Sciuridae > Ictidomys > Ictidomys tridecemlineatus. Next base: position 209,776,707 of record NC_135479.1, read on the forward strand.
GTGCACCACACCCTGGCCAAGATGTCCTCAGGTGCACCTGCTCTTGCCCAGGTTTTCTCCAGTCCTCGGAGGGCAGTGGCAGTCTACGGAGATTCTCCAGGGCTTCACATGTCTGATTGACGTCGCTCCCCTGTTTGCCCTCAACTGTTGGCTCTCAGCTCTGCCTTTTAAATTTTTATTTTTTTATTTTTGTAGTTGTAGATGGACAGCATGACGTCATTTTATTGGCTTATTTCTGTATGTGGTGCTGAGGATCAAACCCAGGGCCTCACACATGCCAGGCAAGCACTTTGCCACTGAGCCACAACCCTAGCCCCTCAGCTCTGCTTTTTAATAAGCAACAGAATAGACTTGGTGCTTTGCTTTTGCTGGATCATTTTATAGCCTCTTTCTTTGGCTCGATGTTTAATGTTTAGAGAAGAGTCTTCACTTTCTTTCTTTCTTTTTTTTTTTTTAGTTAAATACTTACTTGACTAAGCAGTGACAATGATTCTCGGGATGGAGGTGGTGTCTTTCAAGTGCGATTCTAAGGTTTTTATTAACTATCTGACTAGGGATCTCTCTCTACCTCATTATTGTAGGACTCTTATAAGAAGTTTGGATTTTGCAAAAGTGACGCTGTTCTTCTAACAGGAAGAAATGTTTGGTGAGTCAGAGAGAAAACCCAGTGGCTTGGTTTTTCCTAGAGACTAGTTATCTAGTGAATGCTCGTGAGGATTGCATGTCTCCAAACCCCTGCAAGATGCTTTAGAATGTTTCCAGGACTCAAGGTGGGTATGAAAACAAAACCTGCCTTTTCTACTGATTTCTCAGGACCTGGCAAATTAAAGTCTGTCCTCACCTGTGGGCATGACCAAGTGTCTCCAATGTCTAAGGCAATTTCAGGCCTGTCTGCAGATGATGTGGCTTTGTTCCTGCCTGGAGTTTAGATAAGCCTGGCACATTTTGGGCCCATGTAGAATGTTGGACACCCATTCCCTCCGCCCATTCCCTTGAGCTCTTTGCCTGCCGCATGGTGGGCGTGGACAGGAGGAGGCGGGATGGAATTGTTCTGAGTGTGGGTTTACACACAGGCTACCCCTGGGCTGAATTCTAGTTTGATCTCAAAATGGCTGCATGACCTGGAACAAGTTAATTCATTTCCCTGAGTCCCAGTTTCCCATAAAAGAGGAACAATAGTATCTACCAGGGGGCTGTGAGGGGTACTAGACAGGATGTGCATGCACCTCACCTGGCGCACAGTGGGGCAGCCTCTGCATGCTGTGCTTCTCACATGCTCCCCCCACCCTGGAAATCTTCCTCTGCGTGTGGAAGTTCTTCCAGGAGTCCTACCTCATCCGTGGTCTGCCCCACTCACTGGTCTGTCCTTAGGCCTCCTGGTACTTTTCCCTGACCATTTTTTTTTCTTGGTTTTATTTACACTGCTATCAAGAATTTGGGTGCAAGTTTTCCCTCCCTGCCTAGGCTGTAGACCCCTAAGGTTCGGTCAGGCAGTAGGCTTTGCATATTTTTGGACATCCACCTTCATCCTCTAGCAGATCACCACAGTGGATTTTGCATCTTTTGCCTATCACAAGCTCGATAAATACCTGGTAAAAAATACCTTAATGATGATACTCGGCAGCAACTCAAGAGTGGGACACTGAATGGATTCCATCGGCCCTACATGAATCTCTTTTTATCATAAATCAGGTGCTAGGGATGTAACCATTCAGTAGGTCAGCAAGTAGTAGTACCTACTGTATGTGTCAGCCCTGGGCTGGTTAAGGGACAGAAGAATGAAATAGGCTCTCTTCTCTTCGAACTGTGGCTGGCAGGAGGGTGATCAGCAGACATTGCCAGGGTGTAACAACTACAGTGGGTTTCGTGAAATTAAGGTTCCAAGGACTTCAGAAACATGTAGGGAGGGACTCGGCATCACCCGACGAGTAGGGAAGGCTGTCTTGATGTTCCTGCTGTTCAGGCTGTTATCCAGGTGAGGGGGTGGGGAGGCCGGGGCGTTATTAGACCAGGGGGCCCAGGCCCTGCGTGGGAGGTGATGGGGGCCATCATGGCGTGAGACAGTCATGAAAAGGGAGTTGAAGATACTGAGGGGCAGAGGCACACACGGCGGTTGGTGGGCCGTGCCTACAACTCTGCCTCCCCCTCACCGCAAGCAGTACAAAGCCACTGGAGAGTTTGGGGGAGGAAGCAGACGGGATCCTGTGTTTTGAAAGGTAGTTTGGACTGCAGTGCCCACAGTGGGCTGGAGTAGAGTGGGGTAGTGAGAGGCCTTCCTGCTGGTCAGGGCCAGGGCTGGAGTGGTCACTGAGAGGAGGGAGGGGATCCACCACAGCCGGGGTGAGTGCTGGGCTGGGAACAGGGTGGGCCTCATGCAGACACCTGAGTGTCTCCAGGGTTTTGGAGTGGGGGGGGTTCGGTACCAGCAGGAACTCCGAAGGGGGACTGGACGGGGGACTGGCTTACAGGAGCTGTGAGCTCAGCTGGGACACGCTGGGACGCTGGGCCCTGACACCCACGCTCTAGGGGGCGTGGCCCGGGGGGTGCTGGGGAAGCAGCTGGAGTGCCGCAGGTCTGGGTCAGGGGTGCACTGGGGTCCTGGGCCGAGTGTGGGAGGGAACGGGAACGGGAGGAGTGAGGGAGGAAAGGCCTGTGGGACAACCTTCAGGGACTCCGACAGTTTATTTCTGAGCCTGAACAAGAAAGAGCCTGAGGAGTGAGCAGAAGAAAACCCCGGAAGGATCCAGGTCGCGGGGAGCCAGGGAGGAGAGCGGCTCCCGCGGGAAGGGGCCCATTGGAAAGTGCTGGAAGGACAAGTGAAATGAAGACCGGAACAGCTTATTGGGCCTGAAGACAGAGGTCACTGGTAAGCTGGGAAGATGTCCAGTTGGGCAGAAACACAGGATGCTTTGAGGGGTGAGGGGCCAGAAGAAGAGCCAGGAAAGACTACACGTTTCCAAAGACTGTTCGGGTAGGTGTGAGAGCTGCGGTGGGAAGGGACCTGGGAGGCCGAGGACAACTTTGTTTGGCTTCGCTGTGTTTTCATGGGAGAGACTCCTGCATGGTGACATGGTGACATACCAACACCAGGATTCCTTGTCAAGAGAGAGGTGGACCCGTCGGGAGGAAGCAGGGGTGACTTACAGTGTCCTAGTGTGTGTGGCTGTTCCGGGCAGGCCAGGACTAAGAGGCTCTGCAGGGTGCAGGACTTTCAGTGCTGAGACCTGGACAGACGTGGACCAACTGGGAGGCTGGGTCCCCCTCGTTCACAGACCACAGAGAGGGAGTGGGCGCTGGCTCTGCAGTGAGAGGGCACCTGCTCTTCATGAGGGGAGGAAAGGATGGATCCAGATGGAGGAGGTCTGTGGGATGGTTTGATCTGGAACCACAGGTGGGGGCGGGTGGAGAAGGTTCAAAGCCCTCCTGGTGGAGCCCAGGCCAGCGGGCGGTCTGGAGACCTACACTTGTGTTGCTGACAGTCCTGGGCGGTGGCCTTGGTGGAGTCACATGGTGCTCGTCTGCGCATGGTTGTGGGATAAAGCAGCAGAGGTCGGGAGCTCGGGTGCAGAGTGGAGGAGGCCAGTGGCCGGCTCCTTCCAGAGCTTGCGTTGTCCCTGTGGTGTGACAATGGTGACAGCCAAACAAGCATATGAAAAGGGAGTTTAAGCTACTGAGAGCTGAACCGCATGGATGGGCCATGGCTGGATAAATAAAGAAATGAAGAAAGGAAAGGAGGCAGGTTGGGAGCAAGGTCAGTGAAAACCACAGGAGCCCGCCAGGCCGCACCAGCAGGCCGGGACCTGTCCATGTGTGTCCTCTTTGTGGGACGTATGACAAAAGAGGGGAGTGCCTGGGTTCTCCAGGAGGAAGTGGGGCGAGTGATCCGCGACAGCAGCAAACTCTCAAGCTTGCTGTTTCAGGGCCTCAGGGAAGTCTCCTGGTCAGCTGGCCTCCAGTCTAGGGGGTTGATGTTGTAGGACTCCAGTCAATATGGGATGCATTGTCTCTTTTTGGAGACTCTCCTCACCCGAACTCCAAGCCTACTCCTCGTTTGGTATTCTAAGCAGAGAATTTTTTAATTATCCTGCCTTATTCTCCAAAGTAATATTTTTCATTCTTATCAGGCTTCACTGGGTAAGAATACACGACCTCATAGTCACCAAAGCACTTCCCACAGAAACTTGGAGACTCACGGTCTTTGTTACAACAACAACTGCTGGAAAAATTAGGTAAAATACTGCATTTGGGGGTTGTGGGTCAGCAGATGTGAGACCGTCACCAAAGGAAAGCAAACCGGTAGAGTTTTTAGGTGACGCCAAAATATTTTTGCCCCGACCGGTGAATACAGCAAAGGTTAAATCCAGAAAACAGAAGACCTGCCGCAGTCTGGCTGGGCACAAGTCACGAGCCACTGAAGCAGGAACAAACTTTATTTCTGAACTCCACCAGCACACTCCCCACACACTCCCAGGAACTCTCCCCGCGGCTCCTCCAGGAACCAGCAACCGGAAATCTCCCTCCTCCGGCACCTCCCCAACCAATGGGAACTCTCCGGGAATCCCCGCAAGAGCTCAAGCGGAACTCAACGGGAACTCGGTCAGAACTCAGAAGTCATCATCTTAATGGCTCGCTGGCGTCACCTCTCAACCACTACTTCTGGCAAAAATGCCATGCGTCATCCCGACTCGGGTGGCCCTCAACAAAGACCCGCCAGAGTAACAGAAGAGCTAAGAGGCTCGAATCTGTGGAGTGCAGTGAGGGGTGGGGCCGGATTTGAGTTCCTTTCCATTGCCCTAGCACCTTCCTAGCACCTGGGAAGTAGGAGTGTTGGAGACAATCACTCATTTCATCAACAAGTATACGCCTGGCCCGCTCTGTGCGCAACACTCTGTACCCACGATCTCTAACGCTCACAATCAATCAATCAATAAGTAAGTAAGAATAAAGGAGTGGAATTTTCAGATCAGGTTCTGAGCCATGGCAGAAGGTGTCCAAGGGTCTCCTTGCCAGATTTCCTAACTGTTGAGAGCCACAGCCAAAGGGGCCCCAGCAAACTTCCAGCTGCCAGCAAGCTTCAGACTGCCCCAGCAACATCTAGCTGATTGGCTCCTCTGCGGTGATGTTCATTGGGCTGTTTCCCTGCCCTTCAGACTGCCAGCTGATGATTGGCTCACAGCGGCCCCAGCAACATCTAGCTGATTGGCTCCTCCACGGAGCTGCTCATTGGGTGACTTCTTTGGCTCTGCCCACGCAACCCAGCCAATCGGCCTCAAGAGGAGGAGGATTGTGGGATGTTGAGAGGCTGGTGTGGGGGGGAGAGGCTTGTGGAAGCCGGTGGTGGCAGTTGGGCTCTGAGGGTTTTTCCCTGGAGCGGTTTTGTTTGGCGTTTGTAGTTCTAAAAATAAAGTTAGTTTCTTTTTGACAAGTGGCTCCTGATTTGTGCCAAGCCAGACTTCGGCATTTGGTGGCTCGCACGGGGAGCAACTGAGGGTAAGTAAACTGCTCGCCCCTGAGGGCAGGGCGAGAGGATGGGGAGCCATTCTAAGTCTCCTCTTTTGTTTTGCTTCGTTTTTGTTTTAACTTGCCTGTCCCTGGAGATGAGTGAGAGGGAAGAAAAACCACTCACATCTGAGGAAAAACTATTTGCGTCTGAGGAACAGATAGGGAGCAAGGACGGATGCATATGTCAGGAGGATAGAAAGGCTGTTATAATGATTTTGTGTGGTTCCCTTTTTATTGGATTCTGTCTCGGTTTTGTTTGGCGTCATCTTGTTGGGTTGTATTATAGTAGAAATACGGGATTAGCAATTAGTAAAAAACAAACCGAAAGAGTGTTAAGTAAATTGTTAGAGGAAGGAAGCTTCCCAGTAAAACCAAGAGCAGTCAGGGCATACGTTGATGTAATACAAGAATATAGCCCATGGCTTTTTAAGGAGGAGCTGTTAGATATATCACAATGGAACCATCATGGTGAAGATTTAAAAAGAATAGAAAAGAACAACCCAGGGACTCTGCCAGTTGGCACATTGTCATTGTGGACGTTGGTATCTAGTTTGCTTAGTCCAAAGCCTTCAGTTCAGACAGAGGTAGAGGAAGAAGAAGACATATTGATTCAAGTAGAAGAGGAAGTCTCTCAAGTTAGTCAGACAGAGGAAAAGATTCAAGTAAAAGCTCGAGTTAGTCAGAAAGAGGAAAAGATTCAAGTAAAAGAGAAGGTCTTTCGAGATAGTGAGACAGAGGAAGGAAGTTTAGAGCAGAAAAATCTATCAGGGGAAAAGTTAAAACAGGAGACTGCTAATAAGACCCTTTTATTAGAGAGCGTAAGTGTCCAACCAACAGCACCGCCTCTACAGGAGACTGCTACTAACAGCATTCTATCACCAGAGGGCGTAAGTGTTCAACCAACAGCGCCACCTCTACAGGAGACTGCTACTAACAGCACTCTATCACCAGAGGGCATAAGTGTCCAATCAACAGCACCACCTCCATATGCTAAGAGACTCCCAACCCCCGCAGTTGATAGTTGGGATCCTGAGACAGGATCTCAAGTATGCCCTGTATTTGAGGTAGGAGGGCAGCGAACTTACCAGGGTTTAAATTTCAAATCAGTGAAGGAGCTAAAAGAGGCTGTAACAACCTATGGTCCTCAAGCACCCTTCACTATAAGCTTGGTCGAATCCATTACCAACTTAAGCATGACGCCAGCAGATTGGGCTAGTTTGTGTAAAGCTGTGCTAAATGGAGGACAATACCTGTTATGGAAGGTTGCCAATGAGGAATTTTGCAAGGAGACGGGTAGTCGAAATGCAGCAGCTGGTTATCCTCAGAGAAATCTAGATATGTTGTTAGGAAAGGGACCTTATGAGGATCGGCAGCAACAAAATGCATATGATCCTGGTGTATATTTACAAATTGCTGTAGATGCAGTTAGGGCATGGAAGACTTTACAAGAACCTGGAGGTTTACAAGGTCAATTATCTAAGATAATACAAGGAGCTAATGAACCTTATGCTGAATTTGTAGATAGGCTTATTCAAACAGCTACCAGAGTTTTTGGGAATACAGAACAAGCAATGCCATTAATAAAACAACTGGCTTATGACCAAGCGAATCGTTGGTGTAGAGATATCATTAGACCATGGAAACAGGAAGATTTAAACACATATATTAAATTATGTAGAGACATTAATGAACAAGGGCAAATTGTGGCAGCTGCAGTAAAACAAGCTTTAGATGCCAGAGACATTAATGAACAAGGGCAAATTGTGGCGGCTGCAGTAAAACAGGCTTTAGATGCCAGAGACATTAATGAACAAGGGCAAATTGTGGCAGCTGCAGTAAAACAGGTTTTAGATGCCAGAGACATTAATGAACAAGGGCAAATTGTGGCAGCTGCAGTAAAACAGGCTTTAGATGCCAGGCCAAGAACATGCTACAATTGTCAACAAACAGGACATTTTAAAAGGAATTGCCCCATAGGAGGAGGGTTTAACAAAACTAGGTATCAAACAAGTAGAATACCGGGTATTTGCCCACGATGCCGTAGAGGGAGACATTGGGCTAATGAATGCCGTTCTCAAACCACCATAGAGGGTACTCCATTATATTGGGCTAATGAATACCGTCCTCAAACCACCATAGAGGGTACTCCATTATCAAAAAACGAACAAGGACAAGGTGTTTATCCACAATATCGTGGACAAAGGCATCGGGCTCCGTTGCCAAAAAATGGACAGGGGGCCCCAATGCTCCGGGGCCCCAAACCACAAATATACGGAGCACTGGAGGAACCCAGCAACCCCATCAAGGTAGTGCCCAGCACATCAGATCCCTCATCAGACAAACCAGAGGGAGCGCAGGGTTGGACATCTGCGCCTCCACCAAATCAGTACTAACTCCAGAGATGGGAGTTCAAATCATTCCCACAGGGGTAAAAGGACCTCTTCCCAAAGGAACAGTAGGCTTATTATTGGGACGCAGCTCTTCTACTCTAAAAGGACTTTTGATAAGTCCTGGAGTAATTGATTCCAATTATGAAGGTGAAATAAAAATTATAGCCAGTTCTCCAAAGGGTATATCAGTAATTTCACCAGGAGATAGAATAGCACAGTTACTAATAATACCAAGCCTACATGATAAATTTTCCAGTCATGTTGTAGAAAGAGGTTCCAAGGGATTAGGCTCCACAGGTGTAGATTGGGCTATGCTTTCTTTAAATTTAGATTCTCGACCCATGCTAAAACTAAATATTCAAGGACATGAATTTAATGGGCTACTGGATACAGGTGCAGATCTTAGCATCATCTCTCGTCAAGAATGGCCAAAACATTGGCCATTACAACAAGCCACTCAATCGCTTCGAGGCCTAGGAGTGGCGACTAATCCCGATAGAAGTGCAATGCTATTAGATTGGAAGGATCCTGAAGGATGTGAAGGAACTATACAGCCATATGTATTGGATCATCTTCCCGTAAATTTATGGGGACGAGATGTCTTAGATCAATTAGGTTTGACATTAACAAATAATATCAATCAAAATGCACCCACTATTATGGCTAGACAAGGTTTTAGGAAAGGAAAAAGATTAGAAAGACAAGAACAATGTATAGCAGCACCAATACAAATAGATCAAGGAACAGACAGACATGGGTTGGATTTTCACAAAGGGCCACTGAGACAATAAAAATTACATGGAAATCAGAAAGACCAGTATGGGTTCCTCAGTGGCCCTTGACTAAAGAAAAGACACAAGTAGCCCATGATCTGGTCAAACAACAATTAGCGGAAGGACATATACAACCTTCTGTATCTCCCCATAATACTCCCATTTTTGTCATCAAAAAGAAATCTGGTAAATGGAGATTACTGCAAGATTTAAGAGCCATTAACAATGAAATGGTCATTATGGGACCTGCTCAATCGGGGATTCCTCAATTGTCTGCTTTGCCAAAAACTTGGTATGTTTTAGTTATAGATATTAAAGATTGTTTTTTTTCAATTCCAATTCATCCTGAGGATAGTCCATGTTTTGCATTTACTATCCCTGCACTAAATCATGAAGGTCCTGATCAGAGATATGAATGGAAAGTACTCCCTCAAGGGATGGCTAACAGCCCAACTATGTGTCAAATTTATGTTAACAAAGTAATCCAGCCACTTAGAAATCAAAATCCTGAACTACAAATATTTCATTATATGGATGATGTATTATTAGCACACAAAGCTAAAAACACATTGCTAGAATGTTATGCCACACTTACAAACTTATTAAAAAATTATAATCTAGAGATAGCAATAGATAAAGTACAATTAAATTTTCCAATTAATTATTTAGGAGTTCTATTATCCTCAACCATGGTCCGTCCACCAAAAATTCAAATACGAGTAGATCAACTCAAATCACTTAATGACTTTCAAAAGTTATTAGGAGACATAAATTGGATAAGGCCTTATCTAGGTATTCCAACAGGAGAATTGGGACCTTTATTTGATATCCTAAAAGGTCCATCAGATCCAAATTCACCCTGAATGTTAACGCCTGAACCAAGAAATGCATTAAAAATCATTGAAACATATATGGAAAATATGCATTTGGATAGAATTGATATAAGTTTGCCTTTATTATTTATTGTACTACCAACAAAAAATATTCCTACAGGAGTATTTTGGCAAGAAGGTCCATTATTATGGATACATTTATCTTATTCTCCTAACACTATTCTTACTAGATATCCTGAGGCTGTAGGACAATTAATACTCAAAGGAATAAAAACAGCAAAGGCAGTGTTTGGAATTTCTCCCCATAAAATTATTACTCCATATACTATGAATCAAATTGATGAATTAGCTAATGAGTTAAATACTTGGGCAATAATAATGTGCAAATCTAATGTTTCATTTGATAACCACTTACCATCTAATCCTTTATTGTCTTTTTGGTCATTGCATCCTGTAATTTTTCCAAAAATGACAAGAAAAACACCTATCATGAATGCTCCAAATATATTCACTGATGGGTCAAATAATGGTACAGCAGCAATAGTTACACCTGATCAAACTTTTACATTTTTAGTACCCAAACAATCAGCTCAAAAGGTAGAGCTTAATGCAGTATTACAAACTTTTGTGATGTTTAAAGATTCTGTATTTAATTTATTTTCTGATAGCCAGTATATAGTTAATGCTATAGTATCCCTTGAAGATGCTGGTAGAATTTCCCCTTCTTCTACTGTTTTCTCTTTGTTTTCCACTATACAAAGTTTAATCTGGGACAGAAAAGATCCATTCTTTATAGGACATATCAGGGCACATACAGGATTGCCTGGAGCCCTTAGTTTAGGCAATGATTTAGCAGATAAAACTACACGTGACATACATATTTTCTCTGTACTAGAAGAAGCTATAAATTTTCATGAAAGATTCCATGTCAATGCTAATACTTTACAAAAGCGTTTTAAAATAACTAAGGAACAAGCTAGACAAATAATAAAACAATGTCAAAATTGTGTGACCTTTTTACCACAAGTTAATCTTGGAGTCAATCCTAGAGGATGGATACCTAACCATATTTGGCAGATGGACATCACACACTTGCCAGAATTTGGAAAATTAAAATATTTGCATGTTACAGTTGATACTTCTTCTGGATTTTTGATGGGCTCCCTTCATGCCGGCGAAAAAACTAAAGATGTTATAGCTCATTGCTTACAAGATTTTGCCACTGTGGGCATTCCAAAACAGTTAAAAACAGATAATGCCCCTGGTTATACGTCTACTTCTTTTAAACAATTTTGCTCATCATTTGGCATTACTCATATAACAGGAATCCCATACAATCCACAGGGACAAGGCATAGTTGAAAGAGCTCATCAAACTATTAAAATGTACTTATTAAAGCAAAAAGATGGAATTGGGAAGGGGTATATATTCCCCAAAAATAAACTTAAAATAACCCTTTTTACTCTAAACTTTTTAAATTTGGATTCATCAGGACTTAGTGCTGCAGAAAGGCATATGTGTCCAAAAAATGTACATAAGCCCAAGGTACTTTGGAAAGATATTCTAACAGGACAATGGAAAGGTCCTGACCCAGTAATTGTCTGGAATCGGGGGTCTGTTTGTGTGTTTCCACAGGAAGAACAGCAGCCAATTTGGATTCCAGAGAGATTAACCAAAGTTCTGACCCAGAACAGCAGCCGATTTGGATTTCAGAGAGATTAACCAAGGTTCTGACCCAGTGATTGTCTGGAGTCGGGGGCCTGTTTGTGTGTTTCCACAGGGAGAACAGCAGCTGATTTGGATTCCGGAGAGATTAACTAAAATCCTGACCCAGTGATTGTCTGGAGTCGGGGGTCTGTTTTTGTGTTTCCACAGGGAGAACAGCAGCCGATTTGGATTCCAGAGAGATTAACTAAAGCGATTTCTACAGACCAAAAAGAAGACGATTTAGCTCAAATCCATAATAGCTGATATCCAAAACTCCAATTTGGCTATCCTTACATCTGCGACAGAACCAGGATGCTTTTTTCAATATCTATTTTATTATTGCCCTTTCCCATATCATGAAGTTCTATTTTATTTTTTTGAGCTCATACAGACCTAGGTTAATGTTTTGCTGATCAGTTCTATTTTTTTTTTTTGACTATAGAGTTTTTAAACATTGCAATAGAGATTTTACCTGTAAAAAGTTATAAGGCCTTTACTATTATGTTATGTGTTGTATGTATTATATTATGTGTGCACACTTGTGTTTTGTGTTATATGTTTGAATGTACGTATGTCCAATGTACGTATTTCCATATATCATATATGATGAGCGCTCATGAAAAGATGGATCCAAATTTTTTTTTATTCACGTGATTTAAATGATTTAATTTAAATTGGGTAAATAACTGTTAAGAATTGTTTTAATATGTAAACAAAAAAGGAGGTTAACAGATCTGTTTATTTACTCTCACCTTTCGTTTTCATTATATTTAATAATTCTCTTCACTATGATGTAAATTGTTAAGAAAATTGTTTTCTTTTAGTGCCTTCTGGAATGTTACCTAATTTTTTCTTTAGCCATTATTGCCAGAATTTCTATCTTCAGATGAAGATAATATAAATTGTTAAGAAAATTGTTTTCTTTTAGTGTCTTCTGGAATGTTACCTAATTTTTTCTTTAGTCATTATTGCCAGAATTCCTATCTTCATCCCTGTGCCGGTGAAGACAAAGATAAAACTAATCTACAGTTTCTGCAATAGCCATCACTGAACTGCTTACAGAACTTGCACTGAACTGCTTACAGAACTATGTGTCACTTGTATGCATTGTGAACTATCTGTTGGTGCAGCGACTTGTGTAGTGTTGGGGTATTTTTGCTGATGATATCATCGGTGGTACAATTTTCCCAAAAGGAGCCGTCAATTGACTTGGTATATCTTCCTCCCTTCTGCTTGTCATGATCATTCAGCTAAAATTTGGGGGTCAACAGAGGTGAGGCAAAGAACCTCACCCCCCCTAACCTAACCCCGCTGAGACCTCTCCACAGGTGTGGCTGTATACTGGACCGGTAGTCAATGACGGGTAAGATCCAATTACAATGGTACCAACCTAAGACAGGAGGCTGACGCCCTGAGGTCAGCTCATCCGAAGACGGGTAAGGACCATATGTATTGGACAACCTAAGGCAGGCACGGTCCATAAGCCACATGCTTGTTGTTTAAACAGAGAGGGGGAGATGTTGAGAGCCACAGCCAAAGGGGCCCCAGCAAACTTCCAGCTGCCAGCAAGCTTCAGACTGCCCCAGCAACATCTAGCTGATTGGCTCCTCTGCGGTGATGTTCATTGGGCTGTTTCCCTGCCCTTCAGACTGCCAGCTGATGATTGGCTCACAGCGGCCCCAGCAACATCTAGCTGATTGGCTCCTCCACGGAGCTGCTCATTGGGTGACTTCTTTGGCTCTGCCCACGCAACCCAGCCAATCGGCCTCAAGAGGAGGAGGATTGTGGGATGTTGAGAGGCTGGTGTGGGGGAGAGAGGCTTGTGGAAGCCGGTGGTGGCAGTTGGGCTCTGAGGGTTTTTCCCTGGAGCGGTTTTGTTTGGCGTTTGTAGTTCTAAAAATAAAGTTAGTTTCTTTTTGACAAGTGGCTCCTGATTTGTGCCAAGCCAGACTTCGGCACCTAACTCCGTCTCTTTAGCCTGGTCCAGACACGCTCAGGACCCCACACTGCCTCTTGAGTCACATGGCATCCTGGGGTCTCTGCTGAATGAGATGGCTTTACGCGGTGTGTTTTATAGTATGGAGTCATTTTACCCATTTCTTCTAGAGTTGTTATAACAAAGACTGTGAGATTCCCACAGTGGGGCAGCACCTCCCCGTCAGAGGTTCTGGGTGGCAGTCTGACCTCAGAAAAGAAGCAAGACTGAGGCAGGAGGAGGCCCGGCTGCCGGGCCTGTTCTGTCCCAGGCAGATGTTCCTGCAGGCACGTGGGCATGGTCTCGCTCTCCCTCCGCCACACATAGGCACCCCAGACGGGAGGACGGTGCAGGCAACCCTGGTACTCCACCCCCTGGACTCTCTCAGTTTTTCTCTTTGCACCCCCACAGCCCCTGGGGGGCCCGCCCAGGACCCTCCGGGACTCAGGGATCTTGCTACATGACGGGTATCTTCATGGCGCCACTAGTGGGGGAAGGGCAGGTGCTGCGAGCACAGGTTACGTGGATGGTAATGAGAAATGACACTTGACATCGCCAGCCTGGTTGTGCCCTTCCCAGGTCCCACCCTGCTCTGCGGACTTGCGGCCTCTGCCTACGTCTCTTCTCCTTGCCTGGGCATTCAGGATGGTGCGTACTCCTGGGGACTAGGATCTCAGTCACCTGCCCTGGTCCCTCTGCCCTGTGTTCAGGGTCCGTGAAATCCTGAAGAATTCCTCGCTCAGAAGATACACCAGTGGTCTGTGCCTGCCAGCCTCAGACCCCACAGACCATAGGGGCTTCCCTTGATGCCCTACCAGCTCTCCTTTCTCCTGGTTCTTTTGAGGGTTTGGTGCAGACCTGGGCTGACTCAAAGTGGTTGGTTTGTGGTGCAGAAGATGAGCTCTGGCTTGGTGGCCCTCCACCAGGCTGGCATGTGTCCCTGGAGCCTCTGAGCCTGGCTGCACAGTGGGGACAGAGCTGGAGGAGCTCTGGGCAGCTGGGGGTTGGCTTTGGACTGAGGACAGCCCCCATGCTTGCTCTCCCCTTGCCTGCCGGAGCTGGATGGTGGCCTGGTGGTCTGACCCTTGCTCTGGCTTTCTTCTAGGAAACTGCCAGGGCCTGAGATGGAGCAGGTAGCATGCACCCAGGTCCACAGCCTCCTGCCTCCCTTCTCTCTCTCTCTCTGTCTCACTGCTGGAAGAGGCTGGGAAGACTGGGTGTTTCTCTTCCTTGGACCCAATGAGTTTCCCCCTGCCCTGGGGGGTTGTCAGTGGTGCCTGTGCTTCTTCTTACCCAGAGAAGTCCCTGGGGCCACCAGTGATGGTGCCACCTGCTCTGCTTTGAAGGTGAGGCGGTGGACAGAGGCTGCCTCTTGGAGAGAGGAGGGACTGTGTTCTCTGGCCCTGGCCCCCGTGTTGGCCATCCTTTCTGGGGTGAGGAGTCTGAAGGTCCAAGAGGACCAGTCTATCTGGAAGCCAGGCCCCAGCCTCTGCTCATTCCCAGGTGATTCCTGGGACTCAGGAATACCTTCCCCAAGGGCCTGATCCAAGGCCCACACAGCTGGACACCCCTGGGTTAGGGGCATGCATGGAGCTCAGGCACGCCCGTTGGGATGAACCCTCACAGACCCTCAAGGACCCCCACTGGGAAAACTAGGGAGTTAGGGCAGGAGGGCCGAGGTGGGGTCCTATTTATGCTCTAGCTATGGCCCCATAAGCCTGGAGGTTCTTCAGTATGGGGGATGGAGGGATCTAAGGTGGGTGGAACCTGCCTGCCATCCCCAGGGCTCCAGGTTTGATGGGAACATTGGATCCACCTTCTTCTTCTCTTTTTCCTGTTTTGAAGGGACCAGGAGGACTTAGGGGGGATCTGCTGGGCTGACTTTAATAGACAGAGGAGTAGCCTCTCTGCTTCAGTGAAAAATCACTCCTTATATTTTGCCATATTGTTCCAGGTGAAAAGCTGGTTAAGTTTGGAGGTAGTGAAAAGGGAGTTTCAAAGGAAGTGGCAGTTTCTCTTCGCTAATCCATGTAGGCCACCCCCAGGGTGGAAGGGTCTCTGCAGCGTGAAGTGAATTCTGGGGGCAAAGGATCTTGTAAGCCCTTACTGTGCCACATAGGGCTGGACTTAAACTTCCGGCCTCATTCTTGTAACTTGGAAGTTTTCTCTTAAAAAACGAGGCTCCTGTTTCTGTGAATCTGTGCAGATCACCTCGTCACTTGTGGAACTGAATGGCTTCAAACGTGGTGGGGGCAGGGACACGGCGGTCTGCAGTCAGGGCCCAATGAACTGATTTGCTAGTGGCTACCGCATGACTGAGACATCCATTTCAGAGATGAAGTGAAAAATAAAAAGCAAGATCTGGGCATCTCGAGCATGTGGCAGGAATGCATATATAAATGGAGAGACGGAAGGACCTGGTCCCTGAAGACCAGCACGGCATTGCCATTTAGTCAATCGGGTGAGAAAACCCAGGTCTCTTGGAAATGCCCACCCTGCGCGCGGCCTCCTCGGTCACTTCTCTGCTGTGCTGCAGCCATTTAAAATTGGTCCTAAAATATCTGCAATGCAGAGCATTTGAGAAGGGCTTTTTGTTTGCTCGCAGGTTGCTGCAGGCGGCCCGTGCGCGCAACTTCTGATGGATTTTAAAAGCTCTGCAGAAGTGGATGGTGGTTGATAGAGAATTTTCTTTTCTATTTTGTTTTGTTTTTGTTTTTGTTTTTGCTTGTTTGTGGAATGGGTGAAAAGAGAACGTGTGCTCAAATACAGAGCACTGGCCCAAGCATACAGTAAGCACCAGAGCTGGGACCTAGGGAGGGGATGCCAGGGCCCAGAGCATCCGCAGGGCAAAGTCCTGGTTCTTCTGGGTGGAAGGGGCTGCAGAGCCCTTCCCACTCTTTTCTTGCAGTTGGAGGAATAGAGACAGTGGCCACTGGCCCCGGCTGCTCAGCTGGCTGGTTGCAGAGCCCAGGGCGCATCTGGATCTTTGAATGCCCAGGCCCCTCCTCTTTCTATTCTGCTCCCCAAACGTGAAGTCCCTGTCTGGAAATGCTGGCTCCCACACTACAGAACATAAAACTCCTTGTTCTCGCTCTCCAAATGATTAATTTGCTTTCAGTGTTTACATTAGCTGGAAACCCGGTTGAAAAGACGCCTAACTCATTTTTCAAATGAGATGTTTTTTAATAGTTTCCCAGCATCGAATGCTTTGCCGCTGTCAGGGCTGAACTTGCTCAGAGCTCGCTTCACCGACCTCCAGTGGTGCTCCCAGAGCTGAGAAGCTGCGTGCAGTCCCTGACTGTTTTTTCCCAGGCACTCCCGGGAGCCACATCACGGATCAGACCACAGCGTTCCAGGAGAACAGTGGGGAACGCTGAGGCTGCGCTCCCGACTGTGAACAGAGCACCAAAGAAGTCCCAGATGTGGACCACAGGTGTGATGCGAGGGAGGGTGGACAACCCCGCGGGGCTCTGCCCCTGCTCCAGAGCCCTTGTCCCAAGTGTGGTGGTGTAGAGGCTGCCCTGTGTACACAGCAGATTCTTTGCACCCCGAGGGCTGCAGATGGTGTTAGTCCTTCCCGGGGGTGGACCTGCGGGCCTGGGATGTGGTCGAGAAAAGGGGAGACAGAGAGAAGGTGAAATGGGAAAGAGCAGAGGCTGAGGTGAGCCCTGGCAGGAGGGGCTGGTGCCCTGCCTGAGGGGGCTGGGAGTCTGGTGGGCCCAGGGCTGCCGCCTCAGCTTCTCTCCTGTGGTGGACTCAGAGAAGATGATGTCCTGTGACTCTGACCCCTTGCCTGGAACACAGACAGGGTCAGGGCACAGGGCTGGCTGGGGGTGATGACTCTCCCTAGTTTGCTGCTCCAGGATTCGGTCTTGATTCAAATGCTTCATAACACCTCTGCCGCACACTCTTCTCTGGCAGTGTAGATCTCAGCAGAACCTGAGACACTGTGCCCCTTGGGGCTACTTAAGGCTCTAGCTCAATGGTGGAGTGGGAGGGAGAGGAAAGCCACCAGAATCCAGGAGAGGAGATGGAAACACAGTCCAGAGAGCCACAGGAATGGGGGGTGGGGTGAGGCCACCTGGTGCAGGTGCAGGCCCTGAGCCTGCTTCCTGGTTCTGGCTTTGGTGGGGGGCGGGAACCTGCCTCAGCATGTCCGCCTGCACACGCCCACAGCCCTCCTCGCCCTTTGGCTCACAATTGATTGACCTCCTTCCGCTTGATCCAGAACAGCCGAGGCACCAGGTTCCATGTCCCAAAGTGCAGGGGCCTCCTGAGGCCGGGTGCAAGAAGGGAGGAGCCCCGGGCTGTGGACGCCCTTTCAGCTGGGTGCCACACCCTGGGGCTCCCCTTTCTCCACACTCTCCCCTAAATGGGAAGCATCAGATGTGGCGTGGACGCTGGTGGGGATGTTCTGAGTTCATCTGTGGCGAGAGTGGGCTGGAGAGGGGTGCTGGGTTCTCTTTAAGGACTCGGCCTCTGCCGTGGCTCTACTGTGGTCCCAGGGCGTAGGGCTCCCAGGAGGACAGAACAAAGCCTCCTGCACATCAGCCCCACCGGCCACGGAGGGCGCCAAGCCCTTCTGTGTGGGAATGTTTGGGACTGGGCGAGGCCTCGCTGGGGACTCGGCTGGCCATCCACAGGAGTGGAAGGAGCTCATTGGTGAGCGTCCTGGCTGTGACCAGGGACCAGCGCCAGGGACACACAGATAGCCTTCGTGAGACCCGCTGACCCTGTTAAGTCATCCCACTGGTGTCCCTGTCTGTGCCTCTGTTGGGTAATTTGCATGATTTTAAAGGAAAAGAGAGGAATTCCTACATGGAGGCAATCAGTGTAACACCCTTGAGAGAAGGTGCCGAAATCCATCCACAAGACAGCGGTTCGGATTCCTCGCACTGATTCGTGCTTTACGGGGACACTTCCATTGTCTTTTGCCAAAACTGTTTGAATACTGTAAACCCATATTCAACTTTTCCTTGATGAAACTCTACTGAAATTAATAACACTTTATTTTTTTTGGTATGTTTGGAAAATAGAAGACCAAAAGAGGTACCTCTAACAGTAAGAGTCATGTACAATCAATAGCTGTTTGTTAAGCCTTGGTACCCCCTCCCGTTAGTGCAATTTCTTGGAACTAAAATGCAACTATTTATAAGGACTAGGGACAAGTCCTTTTATAAGTTGGGTGGTTTTCAATGATTTGCTTTCTACAAAACTGAAACCGACTCTTTTCAGCTTAGGGATCATTTAAGATCACTTTTCATGATGAACCAGTAAGTGATTTTTTTTTTTTTTTTAAAAAGACTCCTAAGGAGGTCAAAGAACCCAGTGACACTTTGTATCAATACTCACTCTCTTCCCTTCCTGTTTCTACAGGAACCATGTTATCATTTTTTTTTTGTATCTCAGCTAATACAAGACTGGGATAAGGCAGTGCTGCCCCTGACTCAGGCCCCCAGGAAGCCATCAGGACCTCCAGCTACGTGCCCAGAATGAGAAGTCCTATCCACATCCTTCAGAGAGAGATTGCCAATAAAAGTTCACTCTTTCTTCCTAACAATTATTTACCAACATTTGACATGGTTATGTTTTGATCATTTGTGTCCTGCTTATATTGTAATATCTGTATGCAAGAAAGCAATTTAATCCTTGCAGTCTTGTGATCAGAGGAAGTTTTAGGTATTTTAGATTTATAGACACATTCTTGTTGCAAAGAAGCCTGATAGCATAATTAAACAGCAAGAAAGACTTGGGCTGGCATCACTAGCTTCTCCAGCCAGGTCAGAGAGGACGCAGCCAGGTTTGGAAGCCTGAGTGGCCACTTGCCCAGGGGAACCCTGGACACCCTGCTGCCGAGGCTCCCTAGAGCCCTTCCTGTACCACAGGTGCCGAGGGAGTGCTGGCCACGTCTGTCGGGAACAGCTGGACTGAAGGTGGGTGCTGGGCAGGGCTCTGCTGGTGCAGCCACCAGGTCCAGGCCTGTGGGCTGTGGTCCCTGGGGAGGATGGTAGTCACTCCTGAGGTCAGCTGAATAAAGGCCCCCAAAGCTGCCATGTCTCTTACTCTGCATGGCAGAAGGGACCTGCAGAGGTGTCTAGGCCAAGGAGCTGGAGATGGGGAGATGATCCTGGGTTATTCTGGGGAGTCCTAGATGTAGTTACAAGGTCAATATTAGAGGGAGGCAAGATGGTCAGAAGAAAAGGAGGGCGATGTGGTATTGACGAGGGAGACAGGAGGAAGAGACAGACATGGCTTTGAAAACGGAGGAAGGCAGCCCCAGGCCAAAGGACAGGTGGCCTCTGGCAGCCAAAAGAGCAAGGAAGCAGAGGCTTCCACTGAGCCCCCAGAGGAATAGGAACCACCCTCCAGCCCTGTAAGGCTTCTGTCTCCAGAACTGTAAGAGAAGACACCACTGAGTTTGTGGTCACTTGTTACAGCAGCCACAGGAAGCCAATACTGTCTGCACCCTCTACCCCGCTGTCTGTCTGGGGTCTCTGGCTCTGGGCCAATTCCCTTTGCTCCCTTCAGAGACAACTGTCCTAGCATTTCATTCTGCAGCTCAAGTCAATATTTAAACGTGGGGCTGTTTTAACCTGAAGGAGGATCATAAAGCAGTCATCAGGAACCCTGGACAGAGGCGTTTGGGACGTCAGGGACCCTTGGGGCTGGCCTCATCGTGCCCCTACCCGGGGTCCCTCAGTGCTGTGAAGTGGGACTTGAGAAGCTCATTCTTTTGTCTAGAAGCAATGGACACAGCTTGGCTCACTCGACACAGTAACAAAAAGACCGGGCCACCCTGAGCTGGGCCGGGTAGGTGTGAGCTGGAAGGAGGGGGATTTCCTGACTTTGAGGTCCCTGGAGGTGACTTCGGGTGCTGCTCTAGGACACTGGGGGGCCACAGGGGTGAGGCTGTCTGCTGGGCGGCTTGGCTTGGACCTCACGTCTCTCTGCTCTGCTCAGGGGCTGAGGCCAGGCATGGGTGGCCCCCCACCCCCTGGGGAAGGCGGTGGGCTCAGGCCACTCCAGTCTGCAGCCACAGCAGAGATCTGCAGAAAGAGCACCTGTCTCCCAAACAGATGCATCCTGAGACGGGGATCTAAGGTACAGAGAGGGAGATACGGGGAGAGAGAGCCCGGAGCCATGAAGAGGGGGAAGGCACAGCTGCAGATCTTGAGCCACAGGTCCTTGGCCCAGGGAAATACGCAGGGAAAACTGTCCGGAAATGTGCAGCTCCTCCCCAGCTCCGCCTCCACTCGGCCCCTGATCCGGCCTCTCTGTAAACATGGGCCTCCAGCCCAAGGCAGGGCCGCGCACTGTCCAGACAGCCCCGTTCCCCTCCAACGTGTATCTCCTCTCCTAAACAAACTGCCCGCGTCTCTGTGGGGCTCGAGCTGAACTTCTTTTCCATCACTGACACCAAGGACCCCGCTGGCCCTGAGGCCAGTTCCCCCTCTCCTCTGGGAACTCCTTGGACCCTTCTCCAGAGACATCTCTTGCCCTGGGACAATCTGGGGCTGTGTTTGCAGCACTGTCACCATTGGAGCTGCCACCTGGGTCCCGCAGTGGGAGGCGGGGGCCTGCCTAGCTCTCTGATGGGCCTCTGTCCTGTACCTTTGCAAAACTTCCTCCACTGGAAACAGAGCGAGGGTCCCAGTGTCACAGCCTGTTGTGAAGACTGGACAAAGAGGGCCACCGTGGTATCAGGCTGAGCAGGAGGCACCAGCTTTGCGGTTACCAGTTCCCCCCCAGTCCGAGTGCTACCTGGCTTGCAGGTGCTCTCTCTCTAGGGAAGGACAGGGTGGGTGGGTGGGTGGTATAAGGACACATGAGAAGAGGGCAGAGGTAAAGGTGGACGGGGCCCAGGTCTCAGGCAGGCAGGGCTTCCCGGGCTTGGCTGGGAGGGGAGGGGAGAGAGGGAGGAGGAGCAGGGGACACCCCCGAGGAGAGCTTGTCCCACCCTGCATGGGAACCTGGATGCTAGGAGAGTGGTTACTGTCCTTATTTTTTGGCCTAAAGCTTCTGAACTCTGTTTTCCAAAATTCCCTCAGCTATCAGTTAGCACATGGGTTCCTGGTGCAGCAGGCCGAGCCTCCTGGAGATTCTGGTATTATGAACGCAAAGGTCGGGGGAAACAGGACACGGAAGCCCAAGGAGAGCTCCGCACAGTGCCCTGCACCTCCCAGAGCTGGTGGGCGGGAGCCCAAGGTCTGCCTGCGTGTGCCTGGACACATGAGGGCGTGGGGGAGTGCGTGCATTTGTGGAATGATGGGGAGATAAAGGATGATGCCTCAGGCCCTTCCAGATGCTGAAGCGGTTGCCCGGAGATTACTGTAAGGACACGTACGGGGACCTGGGCTGTGCACGCGGAGGCAGAGCCGGAGCAACGTGGCTACAGTGGTGTTGGTGTCCAGGACAGAGGCCGGCCCAGGACTCACCACACCCAGGGCCTGGCTATGGGTGGACACTCTCATGTGACCTGGTGTCTGGAAGGGGCCTTTCTGGGACAGCTGGAATTTCACCCTCAAAGGTCAAAGGTACCATATCCCTGGTCCTGAGAAGCTTGGGATCACATCTGAACTGGAACAGGTACCACCAAATACTTATGGGATAGACACTTCCCAGGATGCTCTTTCCCTGCTGATTTCCTGCTGACTTTCCATTGGGGGATTTATTCTTCTTCTCCTTTTCTTTTTTCTTTTTAAATGAGGTGAAATTCACAAAGCATAAAATTAAACATTTCAAAACAAACAAGTCAGGGTGTTCAATAATCCACCATGAACAATTACCAGTTCTTTCTAGTTCCAAACGCGTTCATGCATTAGGCAGCCACCCCTCCACTTTTCCTTCTCAGCCCTTGCAACCACAAACCTGCTTTCTGTCTCTAGGTGCCGCAGTCCAGCTGCAGGGGGGGTGACAAATAACTTGTGTACCTTGATACAGCAGGAGTGGGAGCCGTTTATTGTAGGACAGGAGGGGTATTTATACATTCCACACAGCTTATCTTAATTAGCATAAACTAGATACATCAGTCAACCAATAAGGAATTTCCACACTTAATGGCTCACTTTTGTTACTTCTCAAACCACTCCCTCTGGCATTTTGCCAGGCACCATCTAGACTTGTTTATGAACTCTAACATTCCCCTGGCAAAATACCAGGTGTTATTTTGACTTGTCTACAGACCTTAACATCTAGGAATCTACCTATTCTATATATTTCATTTAAATGAAATCATGCAATTTTCGACCTTTTGTGACTGGTTTCTTTTACCTAGTGTAATGTTTTTAAAGCACATCCACTCTGGAGCATGATCAGCATGTCGTTCCTTTTCATAGCTGAATAGCACTCCTTTTATGTATATGCTATACCTTGGTTTTCTCTCCACTTATGGGCATTTGGATTGTGTGCACCTTTTGGCTATTATGATGACCGATCCTATAAACATTTGTGCATGGGTAATTAAACACCTGTGTTTAATTCTTTAGTTAAATACCTGGGAGTGGAATAATTGGGTCATATGCTACTTCTGTGTGTTTATCTTTTTTACCATTTTCTACAGGGCTGCACCATTTTACATTTCTACCACAATGTAGGACAGCTTTAATTTTTTCACACCCTCATCACCCTCATCAATACTTGTTCTTCTCTGTTTTTTTTTAAATAAAATCATTATTATAGGCATCCTAGAGTGTATATAGAAATATTTCATTCTGATTTTTATTTGAATTTTCCCCAGTGACCAGTGATGGTCAGCCCTTTTCCAGGCTATTTGTGGGTTATTTGTATATCTTCTTTGGAGAAATGTCTATTCAAATCCTTTACCTGTTTTAAAAAATGAATGTTTTGTCTTGTTGCATTGCAAAAGGTCTTTATATATTCTGGATGCTGAGTCCTTACCTGATAGATAACTGAAAACATTTCCTTCCCTTCTCTATGCCGTCTTTCACATTCTTAATAGTGCCCTTTGATGCACAAAAAAATGTTGATTCTGATGAAGTCAGATTGACCCATTTCTTCATTTGTTGTTATTATTTTGGTGTCACATCTGAAAATTCATTGCCAAATCCAAAGATTTGCCTCTATGTTTTCTTCTAAGAGTTTTATAGTTTCAGCTCTTTGATGCATGTTGAGTCAATTTTTATCTATGCATGAGATAGGGTTCAACATATTCTGCAGGTGGATGTTGTGTTCCCGAACCATTTGTTGAAGAAATGGTCTTGACACCCTCGTCACAAATCCATTGGCCAGGTGGTGGGTGTACTTCTGGCCTGTCCGTCCCATTCCATTGGTTTACATGTCCATCTTTGGGCCAATTAAATTCAGTCACTGCTTTGATCACCATAGTCTGCAGTAGGTTCTGAAATTAGAGAGTGTGACTCTTCCAACTTGGTTCTTTTTCAGCCTTGTTTGGCTATTTGCAATTCCAGTTTGGCACTTGCCGTTTGTCATGGTCTGGCTCTGGAATTCCCAAAAGTCTCACGTGTTGGAGGCCTGGTCCCCAGGCAGCAGATCCAGAGGTGGGGCTTTTGGGTCTCAGGGACTCTGACTTCATCAGAGGATATATCCCTGGAGAGCTGAGTGGGCTACCTGGAGGTGCTGGACACTGTGGGCCGTGGGGCATGGCTGGAGGAACTAGGTCCCTGGGGTGGACCCCGAGGGCACTTCTGGTCCCCAACCCCTTCCTCCCTGTCACTCTCTGTGTCCCAGCTTCATGAGCAGACAGCTTCCCTCTGCCGTCCCCTCTGCCAGGCTGTTCTGTTCACTCAGGCCACAGCAACGGCGCTGGCCAGCCAGGGCTGCAGCCAAAATGGTCCGTGATTGGTCCCCGCGATGAGAAGCTGACGCACTCCACGTGAAGCTGAGAACCCTTGGCCTCCCCCCGCTACAGAAGGGCCATTGGAATTCTGGCAGGTATTGCACCTGAGGTCACCTGGGAGGTACTGCCACCTGCACATGTGACGTCTTCCCTGCTACGACTCAGGATGTCATCCCATTTATTCAGATCTTTACCAACTTTGAGTAACATCTCACAGTTTTCTGGTTATGAGCGACTCACGTCCTAGGTATTTCTCTTCTCTTGGGTGCTGTGGTCAAGGGAACTGTTTCCTCAGTTCACTTTTCGGGTCGTTCATTGCTAGAGTTTTGTGACACTGTGGAATACACACACACACACATATATATATAGTCCTTGGAATCCCTGAAGTAGCGAGTGTCTTTTGAATGTTGAGGAGGTGACAGTCAGCCTTTGTGGCTCACCTGAAAGACCAAGGCAGGAGGAGAAGGTTGGGACCTCCAGCCCCTTCCCCTGGAGGGAGAGGGACCGAAGGTTAAGCTGACCACCTGTGCTCAGTGACGTCATCAGTCGTGTTGACAAAATGAAGTTTCCATAAAAACCCAAAAGGACGCAGTTCCGGAGCCTTCAGTGTAGCTGAACATGGGGGTTCCTGAGGGTGGTGTCGGGGGCTGGGGCTCCACGCCTGCTCCCTCGTCCTGTCCTGCTGTCATCTGTACCCTCCATGATACCCTCCATAATAAATGGGTGGACAGAGTGGTGCTTCCCTGAGTTCTGTGAGCCCCTCTAGCAAACTAGTCAAACTCAAGGAAGGGGCTGTGGGGACCCCAACTTACAGCCAGTTAGAGAAGCACAGGCTACCACCGGTGCTTGGGTGTTCTCATGAGACTGAGCCCTTGACACGGAGGCTGGGACATCACCTCCAGGTGGGCAGTGTCAGCACTGAGGCTGGGACATCACCTCCAGGTGGGCAGTGTCAGCACTGAGGCTGGGATATCACCTCCAGGTGGGCAGTGTCAGCATCAACTTCATTCAAGGGTGCCAGTGGGTGTCCACAATCTGAGCCTCACATCTGGGCCACCAAGTGCTCTGTGTCACGAGGGTGAAGCAGGAGCAGCCCAGTCTGTTACTTCCCATTCCTTATGAGCAGGAACACAATGGCTTTGGGTACCTTCGTCTTGTATCCTGCAACTTAACTGTCTTTACTTGTTGGCTCTGGGAGCATCTTTGTGGATTCTTGGGGATTTTCTGCAGATGGAGCCAGTTTTACTGCTTCCTCCCCAGTCGGGATCCCTTCCATTCCTTCCCTTGTTGGTTGCTCCGGAGGGAATTTCCTGCAGACCTCCCCTCTGCCTGGGGCTTAGGTGGGCTTGACCCTGCTCTGCCCGTCAGTCAGCAGCGCCCATCTGCTTGCCCCCAGCCACGGGGTCAGGATGGCATTCGACCTACTTCAGGACTTGAGCTTCTTGGGAGGAAGGTTCTGGAAAGGATGATGCCCCTTCCTCCCGGGGGGAATTTGAAATGTGGGACTGTGGGGGCCACTCCCTCTACCACAAGAGAAGTGGTTGAACAGGGTGGTGATGCAGGAGGAGGGCAGAGCCAGAGACGTGCGGGGACCGAGCAGGGACTGTGGTCACTCTGCGTCTCTGGCACTCGTGGCCTCTGAAACCCTCCCCTTGGCATTTTTGATCTGATTTTTTTCCCTTTTGCATACACCAGTTTGGGTTCACTATGATTTAAGGTTTTTGCTTAAAGTGTTTGGAAGTTCCAGGGCACATTGTGTATCCTTAGCTTAGTTTAAATTTACCTGTTCTGGTGGTTTCCCTTACATTTTTTACCTAGTCAAAAAGCTAATAAAGATGGGGTACTGGTGCAAGGAGATGCTTTTAAATGAGATAAAAGTCTCTTTTTTCAAAAAATTATCTTTTTATAATGTATTTTTTTTTCAAAATAGTTTTAATGACCTGTGTTCATTCTTCGATGTGAAATGAGAAAAAAGAAATAAAGAAGAAGAATTGAGGAGAAGGGGGGACAGGTGAGATGGGGGGAATGAAGGAGGAAACGGGGTGAGGGGAGGAGAAAGGGGAAAGGGCCGGAGTTGGCCTCTAATGTGCCCCCCCCAGTGGGCTGGCCCCAGGGGCTGCTGGGAGGAGGGTGTTACCCCTGCCTCCTGAGCAGCCTCACTACTGGGAGGTTCCAGTGTCCTTGGGTGCAGCTCCCCTGGGCCGGGCTGTCCCTGTCCCCTGAGGTCAGTGGGCAGCTGAGGTGCCTCCTCCTCCACCCCTGCTTTTCCCAGGGGCTGGCTCCTGGGAGCTCATCCAGCCTCCCCTGGAGCCGCAGCTCTCTGGTTGGGTCTGCCTCCTCACTGCACAGAAGAGACACTCTGCCGGGCACAAGGACACAGAGCTGCATCAGGCTGGAGGACAGGGACACTGATGTGCACACTAGCCAGACCGAGGGTGTGTTCAGAATTAGAGGGGGCGCAGAACAGGGAGGGATAAGCTCGAAGCCAGCCAGTCTTCACAGAAGATGGGCTGGGCTTGAAGGAGTGATAGGAGCTTATCAGGTGGACCCTGGAGGAAGAAGGCAAGAGGAGCTGGCCGGGACTCACCCTGTGGCCACGTGGGAGAACCCGGAGTGTTGGAAGGGAAGATGGTGAGGGCAGGGGGAGCCCTGCTCTTCCCTGGGGTTCCCCTGTCTGCTCTCCTGGTTCTCCTCAGTGATTGGCAATCGCATCCACCTGAAATCCCTGCTCCACCCCAGGCCCAGACAGTACAGACAGGTGACTCCGGAGGGTAGTGCCAGGAGAACCGGCTTCTCCCTGCCTCACGCCCCAACTGTGGCCTTGGGGTCTCATCAGCCTCCCTGTCACCTTCAGCCCAACCTGCCCCTCCCGTCACCTGTCACCTTTATCACAGCACCCGTCCCCACCGGCAAGCCACGCACAGGGTGATCAACCTGTTCCAGTTTGCCTAGACTTTCCCACATTCAGCGTGCAACGTCCCGCCTCCTGGAAACCCTCCACCCTAGGCAGACCAGGACTCGGGCATCGCGAGCCCACGGGTGGCTGGCTTCTGCCATGCTCTCAGGCCGGGCCCAGCACGGTGCCCTCCTCGCTCCTCTTCAGAGGCCAAGCTGCGTTCTTACTGGGGCCTAGGAAGCCCTCCTGGTCTGGAGCCCACTGCCCTCTGCTCTGCCCATCCGGCTCCGCATCCGCTGGGCTCCAGCCACACGGGCCCCTTCGTGTCCGTGCCAGCTGCCGTTCACTGTGGGGCCTCTGCACCCGTGTCCTGGCTGCTTGGCTCACGGCGTTATTGGGGGGCCTAATACAGCTCCCTCAGGGAGACTCCCCTGCGTCCCCTCCCGAGCCTGGCTTCCTTTCCTCCAGCACCCCTGCTTGGCCAGCCCTGCCCACTGGAGATGAGCAGGGTCTGCTTCCTGCTGAGCCCTTACCCCGACAGCGCGGCACCGCCTGCAAAGTGCGGATGATGAGTGAGTGGATGAAAGACCTCCAGACAGCTCTCTCAGTTAGGTGGCTAGGAAGGGGCGAGGGCCGCTCTTCCTCAAACGCCTCCCACCGTGTTGTCCCCCAGCTTTCCAGGCAGAGAACCTTTGTGGTCTCGAGGTCCCTCCCCAGTCAGTGGCCGGCGCTGGGTCGCGCTATGTGGCCGCTTCACCACCAGGTGGCGCTGGCGCTCGCATGTCTTCCTGGGCTGGTCAGAAGCACCCAGGCGCGATTCTGCTCCCACTAGCGCTGCCCAGAGTGCCTGGGGCTGCACCTCTGCTGCTCCGGGTCCGCACCTCTGGGAGGGGCTGCTGTGATGGCTTGCGCTCTGGGGGTGTGTGGATGCTCCAGTCCCTGGGTGCTGTGCCTCTGCCCTAACCTGAGCAGAAGTTTCAAAGCCTAGGAGAGGATGTGAGGCCACGGGAGGCTGACCTCTAGATTCTGACCCTGCTTCTCCAGGAAGCAGCATCACACCAGCAAGCGAAACTTGTCAGCCTTCCTTGTGCTCCAGGAAGAACTTGGAGTTGCGCTTGACTAATCCATCACCGTTACCCTGACTGTCTCCCAGATTCCTACCCATAGGCCCCTGCACTAGTGTGTCAGTGGGAGGCAGCGCACAAGCCCCGTCCCTCAGCCCAGCAGATCAGCACCCCCACAGCTTGTGGGAAACAGAAGCCAGACTGGCTGAAACTGAGCCACATACTAACACGACTCCCAGGCGACTCATGGACCCTGCCAAGCAGGAGAAGTGCCGCAGGGACGGTGTGGGGGCAGTGAGGCAGGGTTGGCAGGGCCTGCCTCTGGCAAACTCTCCACTGGGCCAGGGCTGAGATGGAGGGCACAGGAGTCCTTCTTCCAGGAGATGGTCCTGGCACGGGCCAAGCCGCTGTCCTGGGACCTCTCTGTAGGCCAGATGGGCTGTCAGCTCACCAGAGAGGGTAGAGGGCTGTGGGCATGTGTGTAGGGTGCCGGGCAGTTGAAGGTGACCTCAACAGCTGTCCCCTTGGTGAAAAAACACAAAGATAAACTCCATGGACCTGCAGGCTGTGCTTAGGGCCTGCTGCTGTGCCACGGCTGGGCAGTGGGGAGGGAGGGGACTCTGGAAAGCACCACCCTGAGATGACGGGTCCTCCGTGGCGGTTGCCATGGTCCTGGGTATGCAGCCCGTCCCACCCTGCTCCTGCAGGCATAGACCCCAGGGCCCCACCCGCAGGTAGGTTGGCCCAAGGGACTTATTTTCAATTATTTTGGGAAAAACAATTTAAAAAACCCCAAACAGCCTCACTTTGCTCAAGAGAACCATATCCTTGGGTTGGCAAAACATTCTTTTCTTTCTTCGTCCTCCTTTATATTTGGTGGTTATTTTTAATTTAGGCTTTGTCTTTCATAGGAGTTCATCCTGACTAGGCCGTTTTCCATAACAGTTTTCTTCAGTAACTTTCTCCAGAATATATAGTTAATATTTATTTGACTACTGTAAGTTCCACGAGGTCAGAAGCTGTCTCTCTTCCTTCACCCACTCGATACGTCATACTCACCCATCCATTCATCCGTCCACCCACCCACTCTCCCGTCCACCCACCTGTCTGCCATTCAACCTATTTATCAGCCCACTCATCCACTCACCCATCCATTCGCTCATCCTTCCTCCAGCCAAGAGTTCATCCATCCACCTGTCTGTCTGCCCATCCGTCTATCGGCCACGTCTGGAGGGTCTACCTCCTGTTCAGCTCTACGGAAGATTTTACTCTCACGGAGAGACCTTTCTAGTGGAGGATCGAAATTCACAACACAGAGTGTCAAAGGCAGCTCGACTGGTCTGCACAAAGTCCTACGGAACCAAAGAGAAGGACTGGCTAACTTGTGGGGGAATCAGGGAGGATTTCAAAGACGGGGAGTTTTACCAGGAAAGCTGCAGAGGACAGGGCAGGGCAGGGGACTGGCAGGTACCTAGAGGGAGCAGCCATCAGCTGGCTCATTAGCACTGAGGCTTGGGAAGTGAAGACCAGGCGGAAGGTAGGCCTAGGAGGTTGTGAAAGGCCTCCGGGGACATCTGAGGGACTTCCGTGGAAGCTGTGCAGAAAGGGAGCTCTTGATGAGAGCTCTGGGCAGCACTGAGCTTCCGGTGGGTGTTTTTAGGTGTCTCTGGGAGCAGAGACTGTCGCCCGGAACAGCGGCCTCAAAGCAGAATCGCAGAGGGCCCAGGGTGCCTCCCTAATTGTCCCCGCACTCTCTAGGAGGTTTGGGAACCTCTGTTCTAGGGCCATACTTCCCGGTGACACCCAGAGGGCCTCCGCGATAGCCATGGCGCCTGGCCTCTAGCCCGGGGCAAGGAGCCAGAAGGAATTCCTAACCGTGCAAGGGACACTGTGCGTGGGGCTGAGAGGGGGCGCTACCAGGGAACCCAGGGAGCACCGGCCACAGTGGGGAACATGGGACCTTGGGAGCCAGACTGAGGGGCTAAGCCCCAGCTGCACCCCTTATGTGCTGAGGTGGCTTAAAATCGGTCCACGGGTTCTTTTTTTTTGAGGTGAAAGAAAGTTGTTAAGTTTTAACTCAGTGTAGTAATTCCCCAGGGCACAAGCCTCTCAAGACAGTGCAGAGTGACAGGTGTGAGCGAGACTCGTGCTTGACTCAGGTCTGATGGCCAAGACCCAGGTAAGCATCGGGCCAAGTGAAGGGCACCTGCAGAAAGGCAGGCCCAGCAGATGCAAGAGCCCAGTGCTGGCCTCTGGGACGTCCAGCTGCTGTCACGGCGTGCCACCTCCAACCTCCTTACAGGGCTGCCCCTGGGACTTGTGCTTTCCACGATCCCCTATCATGTTCCACCTGACCCCTAGCCCACACCAAATGTCTGTGGCTGAGCCAGAATATAAGGGTGCTCACTGCCTGAGCCGCGAGGGGCAGATGGCCAGGCTGCTCCCCACTGCACGTAGCTGTACCACCTGGATTGTGCAGGACGAGCTCTGCTTGAGCTCTCATCTGTGAAGGTCCTTTCTCCAGCAGGGACTGGAATCCAGGGTATGGATAGACCTTTTTGGTGGGTACCAGTCACCCTGCCGTGGATGGCTTGGTATCTAAGCAGTGACCCGAGTAGCCCTCTGGTCATCCTCTGACCACTCGAACGACTGAAATTTGTCCCTCGGGGTAGATCCAGGGTCAGTCCTGCCACCAGTCTTGGGGTCCCTTGTCCCTTGCAGGCTTAGAGGCCACGCAGGACGGCAGGATGGACCCGAGCTGGAGCCTTCGCAGCCAGCCTGTGTTTTCCCAAGGACACCAGCTCGCTTCCACCCACGGCTGCTCTGGAGTCAGGCGAGGGAAGCCTTCCTGGGGACATGTGTCCTCTGAACCAGACGACTGTTCTGATTCACATGATCATTTCTTCAGCTCTGTGCTCCCAGAGGGAGAGAACTGGCTACCGGACATCGCCAAAGATTCACACATGAGCACAGAGCAAGCCTGAAAGAACATCCTATCTGCAAAATCAGAAAGAGCCCATGTTGCCAGCGTGGCTTCCCCAGGGACAGAAGAGCCCAGGAGCCAGCACCCAGCGGCAGGGAGAAGCCTCCCTCCCGGAAGGGATTTTTCAAGGTTCTTGCTTTTTCAGGCCAGCTTTTAAAGAGAGCAGCTTTAACTTAATCCTTCCCCAGGCTCCCTGAACTTACCATCCCCTTTTCTCCTCCCTCCTCCTCCTTTGTCCCCTTTACAGTTCCTGTTTGCTCCGTTGCAGATAATACTTCTCAGCCCCAGAGTTTCAGGAGATTTGGGTGCACTGTCCCTTTAAGGGGTCTGTTTTCTGTGCTCAGCAAGTTTGTCTATTTGCAGGAAGAGGCCGGCAGAGATCAGAGCCTGGTCGGGTGGCAGGGAGGGGGGCAGGACCAGAAGCAGGGGAGAGGAACTGTCAGGTTCTGGTGGGGGAGCCCTTGCATAGTGTTGGAGGTCTGGACCTTAGGCCAGTGCCCTCTCCTGAGGTGTCACAGGGAAGGGACAATACTTGGTAGGCAGAGGGACAGAGGATGGCTGTTTGCAGGGCCTGCTGTGCTGGCTGGGAGGAGGGCACAGGAGGCCAGGCGTGACTTTCCCTGATGACCTGGGACAGTGGTCTGTGGGAGGTTGACCTAGACGGAGGACAGGTGGCTGCATCCATCCCACCTCCACTGACAGCAAACAAGCTGGTCCCCAGAAAGAAATAACAAGTACTCGCTTTCAGGGATCTGTTCCAAGACCCCCAAGCACCGATAGTACCAAACCCTTCTTGTGCCATGTTTTTATTCGCGGTGGAGATGGCATGCTGTGGATTTGGGGAGGATGAAAATTAACTTATACATTAGGTACAGTCAGAAACTAACAACAACAAACATAAATCTTAGCAACCTCTGTATACAATTTTTTTCCTTATTAAATCAAGAACTTTCACCTTTTCACTTACAGGAGACTCTTTATAGCTTCTCTTTGGCATATTCAATGGCCAGCTTTGGGGACATTGTTAAGTAAAATAAGGGTGAACTGAACACAAGAACTGCAATACTGTAAC
Source organism: Ictidomys tridecemlineatus (assembly GCF_052094955.1). Lineage (NCBI taxonomy): Eukaryota > Metazoa > Chordata > Mammalia > Rodentia > Sciuridae > Ictidomys > Ictidomys tridecemlineatus. The sequence goes on from NC_135479.1 coordinate 209,808,718, forward strand.
AGTTGATCCGATAACCAAGATGGCTGCTAGGTGAGTAACGGGCGGGTAGCATATATTGTGGAGATACACTGGAGAAAGGAATAATTTATGTCGAAGGCAGGACGGAGTGGAATGGCACAAGATTTAGTTCTGTCTCTCAGAATGACATGTAATTTAAAACCTGTGAATTATTTATTTTTACTTCTGGAATTTCCTACTTAATATTTTCAGACTGTAGTTGCCCACAGGCATCTGAAAGCATGGAAAGTAAAACCGCAGATAAGGGGAAGCTACTGTAGCAAAACTTGCCCGAGTAACTGCTGTATTAGTGTCCCGGGACTATCATAAGAAAGTACTCCACACTGGGTGCCTTGAAGAGTGCAAAGCCATGACTCATAGCTCTCGAGGCTGAGTTCAGATCAAAGTGTGGTCAGGGGCAGGGCTGGCTCCTCCTGAGGGCTGTGAGGAGGGATCTGCCTCAGGCTCCTCCCTGGCCTCTGGGCTTCTTTTGCGTGACCTGCCCTCTGCCTTCACCTCACCTGGCTCTCTCCCTGTCCAGAGTCTGAGTTCCAAAGTTCCTTTTTAAAGAGAAGACCAGTCCCACTGGACTTGGGGCCAGCCTGCTCCATGGGACCTCGTCCTGTCTAGTTTCCTCTGGGATGATTCTATTTCAGAGGTCACTCTCTTTGGTATTGGGAGTTAGGACCTTACTGTGTGAAGCCCTCGGCCACTCCAGTCTGTGGAGGAAGGCTGGGCTGGTCAGCAAGCCGGACAGTGGGCTGGCTGCCCAGTGGAGTCAGCTGATGGGAGGCCTCAGTTTGAAAATCAAACCATTAAAAGTACGACCCGAAATCAACGAATCATTCTAAATTAATAATACAGGAATATGGAAGGTCTTTCTAAGCACAGCATAAAACAGACCTTGGAAAGGAAAATACCAGTGAATTTCACTGCTTATAATAAGAACAGTCTGCAGGAAAAAGACGTGAAAAATAAAGAGATCACTAATGAAGAGATCTGTGAGACAAAGGCAGACTGGGAAGGAGATCTGCAAATCATACCCCGACCAGGGGCTGATTTCCTCCCTAGGAAGCGAGGCTTGACAAGCCAACATGTAGGGCAGCTGGGCAGTATCTTTAAAAGCAAAATACGCATATTATTATATATTTTTAATCCCATCAATCTCACTTCTAAGAATCTATTCCATGGAAATCAAAGAGATTTATTGCAGGGTTACTTGTTGTACCAAAAAAAAAAAAAAGCAGCTGTCTAGAAAATTCTTCGACAGAGCACTGATTATATAAATGGTCCTATATCCATAAAAGAGAATATTATTTTGCAGTTTAAAAAGAGTGATGTGTCAGTGTGCTGATAAAAACTTACAGTGTCTATTACATTTTTAACAAGTCATTAGCCGTGGGCCAAAATTCACGCGCCCCTTTGTGTAATGAAAGATGAGTCGGTATGAATGCGCGAGGTGCGTGCTGGAAGAGGAGGAGGGCCTTTCTGGAAGAGCCTCCAAGTGGCCCTCTGGGTTCTGCCTGGGTGGAGGAGCTGCAGGTGGAAGGGTGTGGAGTTTCCCGTTATGCATTCTTTTATGCTATTTGGATGTCCTATCACGTGCAAGTGCTATTTTAATTTGAAAACACAAAGGAAAAAACATCCACCCTTCTGTGTCAGCCAAGGGGTGTTGCTCTGGGCGGTCTTACATGCTCCTCCTTAACACAAGGTTGAGGACAGTGACGGGCCAAATTTAATGGCTTTAGACTGGAGCAAATGAAGGGAGATCAGCCACCCCAGCTGATGGGTGGTCGAGGCAGAAAGTCAGGTGAGGCCCATCAGGGAAGGAAAGAATTTGGGATTTGGACGATATGTGTCATTGTGGGGTGCAACCGCCACACCTTCACTCTCTCTGTGACAGGCTGATGAGGACACACGTAAGAATGTGGCCAAGGCCTGGACGCCACTGAACCGGAGTGCCAGGATGCCAGCGCCCTGGAGGAGGGGTGGAAAGATGAGTGGCAGCAGCAGTGTGGTGGCCTGTGGGGACCCGGGGGCTTTTCCTAAAGGCACATTGGAGAAGCTTGTTTCTGGAGAAAGTTACAGCTGCATGGAGAGACGGTTGTGAGAGGAGACAGAGCTGGTGAGGGTCAGGGCCGCCCGTAGGAGGCCACATGAGGTCCCCGGCTGCACAGGTGTGCCCGGCCTGCAGGAGCAGGCAGTGGGCTGCCCATGGAGGGGCCTTGGGCTGAGGGCGCTGGCCTCTCCCAGCACTCAGAAGAGTGGCCCCAAGCCCTCAGAGGTGCTTCTGTGCAGGGCTTGGTTCAGGACAGCTTGACAGCTTCCTAGGTGGGGGCCCCTGGAGGGGGAAATGCACTGGGCTGGCCCAGGATCCCCGCAACATGGATTATATGCCACAAGGTAAATGCTCCCAGCGACCAAGGTCTCTCCCCTTGGGTTGCCGTACAAACAGGCAAACACTTCCCAAGAGAGGCCAGACTCCTTCCCAAGGGGGGAGACCTGCCCCTTTCTTCCTAGGCTGACTGCACGGAGCTGGTTCAAGCCCTTCTCTGTGTCCCTGGGCCACCAGGCTGGAACCTCAGCAGTTGTTGTGTCCTGCACTGCAGACCTGGCCCGGGGGGATTGGAAGGTGGCTGGAACGAAGGCTGCTCTAACAAATGGTTCAGACAGCTACATGTTTGGGCTCCTTTTCTTTGATTTACAGCTCCGGGCTTTTCCCACTCATGGTTGGAATTGCTTCTCCTTTTAGAGCCAACTCCTCCCCACCGCCTTTTTTTTTCTGCTTCTAGTCCACTCTGGTCTGGGGATCCAGTCACCTGAACTCGTGAGGATTTCTTATTGGGGAAGGAAAGACAAAAAGGAAGGGAGGGAGGGAGGGAGGGAGGAGGGGAGGCAGAGAGCGGGCCCTGCAGGTCTTCAGGTCAGTCTTGGGTGCTGGGTCAAAGGCGTATCAAAATGCTGGTTAATGTGTGTCTTTTGGGGTAGCGTTTCTCCCTTCATTTTGGGGTTCTTGGTTGCATTTCAAAAAAGTGCTGGGTGCTTGCAAAATGTCCTTGTCCTATTTATACCCCATTGAATCGTCTGCGTGATCTAAAACGTTGTGCTCACTGGGCCCACCACCCACAGTGGGAGGTGTCCCTCTGGTCTGATCTGTTCCAGGTATAAAACACGTGGATGAGGAGGACTGGTTTTTGGTTCAGCTCATTTTTTTTAAGGGCCTGGCAGACAGGTCTTTCTTCTTTTTCCTCTCATCGGGATAATTTTAGAGCTAAAGTGTTCTAACACATTTGAATTATCTATGATGGGATTCCCAGCTCATCTCATTGAGATTCCACCTAAGAAAGAATTGCCAGCTAATAGGGAGGATGAGCACTTTTTCTAACTTGACATTTTTAGACGTTGGAACCATCTGTCATTTTACAGGAGAGTAGAGACGCTACTAGAGACATGCCAGTGTGTTAAAGGCAACCTTTCCTCCCCGACTGTCTACTTCATTTCAGGTTCCAAGCTCTGCTCTTTCCTATCCTCCTTTAACCATCACTGACCGCGAGCTGGGCAGGGGTCCTATCAGATACAGAATCCAAAGTCCAGGGAAATGAGAGGTCGCTGTCAGGACGCAGATCAGCAGCAGCATCAAGACCCGAGTGCACGGGTGACCACAAGCCCAGGGCTTTTCCCAGCGAGAATCCCCCCATCTCTCGTGGAACGTGGGATATGACCTGCAGCTGGCCAGCTTGTTGGTGACATTGGGTTGTGACCTCTGGGTCGGGAAGGGGTGGGGTCAGATGAAGTACCCACGGTCATTTACTAATGAGATCTGTCTGTGAAGATACTTGGCCAGAACCCAGGCTTGGCTGCTTAATAAGTATTTCCCTTAGTCCTACTATTTTGGAAAAGTTATTTAAGAGATACAGCAACATGATGGGTGAAGTGTTGGCTCAAGTATCAGATCCGAGAGACTATGATGGTAGTGAAGATGCACTTGGTTGTGTGTTAGAGATGTGCATCAATGTGCATCTGTGTGCGTGTGTGTGTATGTACATCTGTGTGCGTGTGTGTGTATGTATGTGCATCTGTGTGCGTGTGTGCGTGTGCGTGTGTGTGTACACGTGCAGCTTACCACACACCTGCAGCCATCTGCTTCTCTGTCTGTTGGCATTCAGGAGGGAATGAGAAGTCTTGCTCCAGAGAAGCTTATAGGACTCGCTGCTCTCCAAAAGCTGCCCTTTCAGAGTGGACAGACCCCCGTGATGAAGAAAATGGGGCCTGGCCTCCGACGGCCACCACCCTTGGTGGGAGGAAACCCTGGATGACCGTCTGCTCTGGGCTCACTTCTCACCACACAGTGGAATCCAGTGGGCTCCCCGGGAGGGCGACTGGAGGCAGACTCACGGCCGAGTGTGTTCCTCTCTTCTCTCACTGTGCTTTTTGAAGGGGCTCAGTGTTCCTCTCTTTCTGTCTCAAAGCTCCCCACCCCCTAAGGAAACATTTATAGCTTGGCTGGGCTGGAATTGCAGGGTGTGACCCATCCGTCCCTCCTTCCTTCCCACAGTGCCTGGTTCTGAGCACACAGTAGGCACTCAGTAGTTTCTCGCCCTCCCGTCTCTCTCCCTCTGTCCTCCCCTCCACCCCCCCTTTCCCTTCCTTTCAAGAATTCATAGTCTTTACTACCGAGTGTCAGAAAGGCCACCTGTCGTCCTGGCCATTCCTGTGTCGAATCTCATCCTCCACGTGAAAGAAAAGGCGAACTGTCTTTTACTGAACACGGCTCAGGCGTCAGGGTCAGGCGGGTGTTCGCAGGTGACAGTGAGGCGGGCAGGGCTGCCTGGGTGTCAGGCGGGAGTCCACGGCTGGGACTCAGATGGGCAGCGGTGCCAACGTCACAGATCCCTCACCTACAGCCCACACTGCGGGAGCCTATCCTTAAGGAGCTATTTTTAATGGTTTCAAAAGATGGAAGACCCTCCATGGCAACCAACTAAATCCACCCTTGTAAACACCCCTTCCTTCCTAGTGTAGGGTCATGTTGAAATCGAGTTTAATTAATGTACAATGTAATTATTTGAAAACATCCACTTATGTGGCAAATTACCGACGGCTGTGATTCTTTATGTTGCTATTATGAACTGTTCAATGTTCAAAGATGTCTCATTTCTCATCCATTTACTCTTTCACACTCGAATCTTTCTATTCCACAGCACGAACCTGATAATAACTAAAGTTGTCTCTTGGTGTTGGTGGGGAGATACCAAGATCTGAGGATGCCCAAGTCCTTCAAGTAAATAATAGTGTAATCCACGTAATCCCCCGGGGTTCTTCAAGTCACCCTGGATTCCTTAGAATCCCTAACCCAGTGTGCATAGATGCCATGCCGAAAGGGTCCGTGTCTGCTTGGGTAGATGGAACTTTTCTTTTTCTTTTCTATTCTTTCTTTTAAGAACATTTTTCTTCTGCAGTTGGCTGAGTTGGCAGACATGGAACCCATGGGTCTGGACCACTGACTGTATTCCTCTCCAATCTGTGTTTAAGTTTATAAAAGCTCAAGGACTGCCAACCACAAAACTTGCCATAAAACTCCTGTTTGTTGAAATGGCTGGGTGCTCTGTGGGGTGAGCCATCAGCCTCAGTGGCTGGCACCGTGGAGCCGACATCTTTGTCCTGGCGATGGCGTGGCCAGGTAAAAGGCCTCGGCCTGAGCATCTTCAGCAACCTCACATTTGAATTTGCTGAAGGACTAATAGTATTCCCTGAATTTTGGGGACAGTACCATAGTTACCAAGTGGGCACCTGGACCACTTAATCTGTGCCTGCCATCAAGATACAGGAGCTGAGAGGTTCCCCAGAGCGCCTCTCTTTCCAAATAAGGAAATGGGTGTGACCCGGATAGATCCCAGCTCCTATCAGTGGGGGGATTTCCATCACTTCTGGTTCAGACCAAGCAAGCTGAGCCGCATTTGGAGGAGGAAGGATGGAGAAGGAGACTGTGGGGGCAGCTGGCCAGCTGTGGGGCAGATGGTTCTGTGTCTCCTAGGGCCCAGGAGCATGTGTCAGGACCCCCCAAAACCCCCAAGAGCCTTCATTCTGGGCTTGAAGCCAGAGACTCTCCTCCTCCCCCACGCCGGGGGTCTGTGATGGTCTCAAGTCATTCTTGAATCTTGATTTTCTGAGGCTTTACCTCGATGTGGGCTGAGAGTTGGGGAATAAGCACTTGCTCTGTGGCCTGTGGAGTCCTGGCAGCTCCGGAGGGAAGGGAGGAGGGTGCAGCCTCCTGGTTCGAGAAGGAGGAAGACTTCTGAAGGTGCCCCCGGTGTCTTGCTCTCCGGCTTCTCCACTGGTCTGTGGCTGGAACTTCCCCGCCACAGCTTCTGCCTGCTTCTTGGTGGTTGCGGGACCCCTTTCTAGCTCTGCTCGGTTTTTGGCAAGAGTTGAAATCTAATAAAGTCAGCGGGGTGTCGTGAGAGAGGGCTGGAGGCCACCTGGCAGAGGTGGAATCCGTGTCACTAGCGGCACACCTGGGCTTACAGGAGAACAGCCATTAGGGCTCATTGGGCCCCCGAGGCCTGCTAATTCAGATGAGCTAATAGTGCAGCGGCTGGAGGAGGCCCGCTCCTGGGGCTTGTTGGCTGTGATCCACTACCTTGGTCTGTCCCATGCCTGTGCAGAGGTGTTTTGCTGTACAGTTAGAAGAGGTGGCTCTAACTTCGGTGGATGCCTGTTTATTTTAAGCAGTTCTGGTCGGCACACTTGGAAGGTCTTGGGGTTTGCTGTAACGGCCTCCGAGGTGTGGGTCCGCTCGCAGAGGTCCCAGGCTGAGCGGAACCCCCATTCCCACTAACGGGGTGTTTCCACTGCATTCTCTTTACAGCTGAGAAATGAGGGCAGTGGTTTTTTTTTTTCCAGAATAATATCCAAGGAGCAGCAAGCATCTGGGGTGTGGGTTGTGTTGAAAGGTTGTTGGTTTAAAGTGGACACAAAGAAGCGGTGCCATCTGTTCAGCCATACCAGTCCCATGCTCCACGTCATCTGCCATGAGAATAATACCCTGTCCCAGAGGCCAACTTCAGTGACGGCGACAGGGGGCCAATGTAAACATGTGGGGATGGGACACCGCTGGGCCTAGGACGTTCTCTTTATCCTGACGGGACTTGTGGGCCTGAGGGTCAAGGCCTCCCCTCTCTCCAAAAGTTAGAGTTAAGTTAGGAGTGAATCAGGAGAATGGAGAGCACTTAAAATTCACTTTCAAAGAGACACTTACAGTTCCCCTCATCCACACGGAATACCTCCTGAACCCCAGTGGATGCCTGAAACCATGGATGATGAATAACCCTATATGCTATGTTTTTCCTTATGCATACCTATGGTACATTTTAATTTATAAATTAAGCACAATAAGAACTTAACAACGATAATGTTTTGTGATACAATTGCCATCATCCTTATTCTTATATTTGACGGTCATCATTAGTAAAATAAGGACTACTTGAACACAACCCTAGAATACCACACAGTCAGTCTGATAATGGCTACTAAGGGACTAATGGGAGGGGTAGCCTATACAGCACGGATACACCAGACAAAGGGATAATTATAGTCCCAGCAAGATGGAGTGGGACAGTGTGAGAGTCTATACCCACTCTGAAGAGCAGGATATTTAAAACTTGTAAGTTGATATTCCTGGAATTTTCCATTTAATAATTTGGACTATAATTAACCACAGTTAACTGAAAACATGAAAAGTGAGACCATGGATAAGAGGGACTAGTGTAGAGTGATGACAGTTTGACATTCTCTGAGAAACAAAACATTCTCACTGGGATCCATATGCTACCCAGCGGCACGCCAAGGAGCCATCTACTTGGCCCAGATTTCTGAAGTTATTGCCTATAGATACGGGATTACTTAGTTTAAGTTAGAACCAAAAGACTGAATAAAACGTGGCAGGTTTTATTCTTGACATAGATCCGGAGAAGGAACTGATATCTGCACAAGTCTGTATTTACTAGCCACGGGAGCACTCATTCCTGAAGTCGGCGTCTCGAGATGGTCTTGCTCATGACCAGATAAAACCCTGTTTATGCTGCAGTTTGGTTTTCATCTTTTTAAAAGAAGGTGAATGGATGGGGAGAAATATTCCCGTGGTACTTTCTACTTTGACAGCAGAAAATTAATAACATGAGTCTCATCTGGAGATCTATCGGGTGACCTATTTAAATGTCATGATTTTTCTTTCTGAGACGGACGGTACCAAAGGCTGTGCTGTGGGTATTTTCTTGTTACTTGAAGTAAAATAGATGTTAAAATGTGCTCTGGTTTGGGTGCTGCGTGTTCCCCAAGGCCCATGTGCTAGAGGCTTGGGTCCCGGGGTGTTGCTGTGGTAGGAGGGAGGTGGGGCCTCGTGGGAGGTCTTGAGGTGACGGGGGGCTTGTGCTCCAAGGTGTCTGGGGCCCCGTCTTCCTCCTGGCTTGTGAAGCAAGTGGCTTTTCTCTGCCACACACTGCTGCCTGCTGGGCTGCCTGGCCTCAGGCCCAAGGGCATGGGGTCAATTGATCATGGACTGAATTCTCCCAAACTGTGAGCAAAATAAACCTTTTCCCTTTCTAAGTGGATGATGTCAGGTATTTCACTGTAGTGATGGAAAGCTGACCACCCAAGGGTGTGACCCAAGCAACGACAAGTTTAATGACACGTGAGCAGGGATGTCACCATTTGGGGGAGGAGGGCCCAACTTCCTCTTTGTAAAGGAAGGGGGATTGGTCCGCGCTAAAGAGTATGAAGGAGTGCGTAGGATCAGGCTAAGACACAGGGATGGGATGGGAGGTCAAAGCCACAGTCCAGATGAGCAAGGTGGGCTTCATGGGCCTGGGACACACAGAGGGAAGGGATGACTGTGTGTCCCTTGAGCGTCCCTAGTGGACAGTTGCTTCCTGGGGAACCTGGACCACCTCTCCTACCTGCCCTGACAATTGTAGTCAGGGGGGGACTGTGGGAGGGAGTGACCCAGCACCGTTGGTAATTCAGGACGATTCTGCATGTGATTCTGGGATTGAAGTCCAAACGTTACTGGATGAGCTGTGATGGTGCCCCCAGACCTGCAGACCACTGTGCCAGAGCTGTGCCAGCTGCTGGGCAAACCGTCTCTTTCTTGCCGAGGGTCAGGGAAGGTGAGCATGGAGAACATTCTGGAGGGACAGAGGTCCCAGCTGGGGACACCATGATATCCCTGGACTCCAGCCCTGGTCATTGCGTGCTTCTGAGGTCCCCAAGGGTACTGGCTACAGCGGGATGACATGCATGACAGCGGGATTCTGGGTGCCACTGTCTTGTGTTGACCTCGTGGTTCTCACCAGTACAGCCACCGTCACCTGAACCCAGACCTCATCTGTCTCACTGAGGTGACTTGCAGTAGTGACAAGTCCACGTGATCAAATGAAGCTGGGGGTGGGGGCGGTGGGCGTTTTGGATCTTAACGTGGCTGACTGAGAGGCACGACCGGCAGCTTCTGCATCTCTGGAACTTGCCTTGTCGATCAAGTCACAGCGTGGCCCTGGCCACGCTTCAGCCTGTGAATGTCAGGTTCTGGGTTCCCGCATCAGTGGTGGGTGGGGATTGACGCAGAGGCTGTTATGACTAGTGGTGATCGATGGAAACAGCGTGTCCCTTTGTCCTTGCTCCGGTCCAGGAAGGACGGAGACACTTCACCCAGTGGGAGGGACTGAGTTCTCCCTCCGCATCCGTGGGTGGAATCTCCAACCCCCGAGGTGACTGCGTCTGGAGATGGGGCCTCCGAGGAGGTGAGTAGGTCACATGTGGTCACCGGGGGGATGGCCCCAAAGGACTGGTGTCCTTATGAGAAGAGGAAGCCACCGAGAGCCCACCCAGCGGACAGGCCATGTGAGGACACAGGGAGGAGGCACCGTGTGCAAGCCAGGAAGAGAGCTCTCACCAGGAACCGAGTCTGCTGGCACCTCGATCTGGGACTCCAGCCTCCACACTGTGAGAAAATCAATGTCTGCTGTCTCAGCCGCCCAGTCGGTGATGTTTGTGATGGTCTCTGGAGCCGACAAGTATGTGCGGCATGTGAAGCAGCAAAGTCACCGCGGGGGTGGCACTGGGAGGGGAACCCCCAGGACGGAGCAGGGTACCACGACACACCATCACCGCTGCAGCCCTGGGACCCACGCCACAGATTTGATTCTGGGCATTGTCACAGCCACAGGGTGGCAGGGCTGGTCAGTTACAGAAATGACAGCACGGTCCATAAAGGAAATCCATTGAAAGGCAGAGTCCAGCTGCTCTTAGTGCTATGACACAGAACCCTCTCTTGAGAGCAGTCCTCGACCCAGGTGGCCAGTGTGGGTGTCAATGTCTGCTGCAGACACAGGCTTGGACACTCGGCCACAGCCTCCGCAGTGGGCTTCTGAGCACAGGGTTACGTTTTCCTCCACTTCTGGGTGTCAAGGCTGGGCTGGAGACCCTCTGGGAGAAAGTGGGAACTGTGTGACTCCATGCAGCACCCCCAACCCCCACGTGGTCACCAAGCTCCTGACGGGTATTGGAGCTGCTGAGCCCGGTTTTCTCCTGAAGCGTTTCCTTGGGTAGTGTGCAGCCTTAGCGTGGGGCTGGAGCCGGCCTTCTGTTCTGCAGACAGAGGAGCCCAGCGTCTGCACAGAACCCTTCATGCCTAGAATGTGGCTTTCTAGTCATTCACTACAACACGGAACGGGAGTCTCTCTGATCCCAGAGCTGGGGCCGGGGGTGTGAAGGTGAGCCTGCCACGTCGTTTTGTAGGTCAACAAGGAAGGAAAAGCTCAAAACCTGACGGTGGAATGAGGAGCCCCTGGGAAGGGGTGCCCCCAGCCCAAACTGGGATAATCTGAGTGTCACAAGTGAAAAATGAGGTCAGCAGATTACAACCCGCTGAATCAGTAAGAATCAGCGTGTCTGTAGAAATAAAGAGAGCTAGAGAAGTAGGGGAGGAGGGACGCTCTTTCTTATAATTGAAAAAGCACAAAAATGTAGAAAGGGTTGTGCAGGTACAAGGCTGCCGTGTGGTGCTGGTTGCAGCTTAGATCTCCAAGCTCCCCCAAAGGCCAGGTGCTGGGGGTGTGGTGGGCAGCCTGGCACTGTTGAGGGCGGGGCCTAGTTGGAGGAGGTCGGTCACCAAAGGTGAGACTTGGAAGGCTTTGTCTTGTTACCTCTGAAGCCTCGACCACAGTAACAGAAAGCTGACCAACAGAACGCACTTCATAGGAATAACGGGTTCAGGTGAAAATCACCAATGAAGGCTAAGGTGACATTGGGGGAGTAAGAGGATATATAACTGCTATCAAGGGTCTTACCCGGAAGGTACTGTTCACAAAGTGGAGATGATAACTCGACAGAGGAGATGCCTGTCAGATGCCACCTTCTACACCCACGGGAGTTGCCGTCACTCAAGATGGGAAGCACCATCACAGTGACATTCCTGCCAGAGACACATCGTCTGAGTCTGGTGAGGAGACCCTGGAAAACCCCACGTGGAGGAGCGTGCCACAGAACAACCGGCCTGTACCCTTCCAAAACCGATGTCATGAAAGATGAAGACCGAGAAAGGAGATGGGCAGGCGATAGGAGCTGAAGACACGTGGCCGCAGAGCAGGGCTGGATTTCCTTTTCCTCTAGGACAAACGGACGGGAAGACGGGCAAGATCAGCATGCGCTCTGCAGATCTCACGACTACAGTGTCGACCGCCTGAGTCTTAGAACCGCACCAAGGCTTTTCCAGGCCGCACACTAAATTCAAGGGTCAGATGGCACCATGCCTATTGCCCACTCTCAAAAGGTGAAAAAAAGATCTCAGATCCATAGACAGGGACCCCCATGTCCACCTCTGTCAGGAATGATAAGCCAGGGAGAGGGTCAGAACGGGGAAGAGCGCTCCTCTGCTCCTGGCTGCTGAGGTCGCATGGCGGGCAGGGTCAACGTGATGGGGGCGCGGAGTGGGCCCTGGAGCCCGATCCCTTGTCAGGCGTTGTCCATGAACTTGGTGTGGCTGGGATCCTCAGGGGCAGGCCAGGGAGTGCCTGAAGAGCCCGCTAAGCCACCGTGGATAGGCACTGGGGCCACGGGGAGGAGGGAGAGAGAAGAGGGTAGACCAGGGCCTCACCACCCTCAGGGGACTGACGGAGACCCAGGAGCCGATCGGGCGATCGGCTGGAGGGACGAGCCAGCCCTCGGGGACTCTTGGGGCCCACGGAGGAGGAGCTGCTTGGTTGGACCACCAGGGTGGGGAGGACTCAGGTTGGTTGGGGACAAAGAACCACAGAGAGCAGCGTGGAAGAGACAGAGGACGGAAGCCCACGAGGAGAGAACCCCAGAGTTCCTGATGCGGGTTCTCCAGCCGCAATCCATTCTGGGCAAAATGATTTTTTATCTAAGAAAGTCCCTTCATGCCGTGGCTGAACATTCAAGAGTTCATGGTGATTATTCTGGTCCAAGATTCAGCAGTTGAGTGGACACACGGCCAAGGCGTATCCTTGGGTCTTTGTGAGCTTGCCCCCGGCCACATATTTAGGTTGGGTGGTGACTAGGAAGCTTTAATAATGTCACGGGGGTGGGTGGTGGTGGGGCGCCCATGGACAGCAGCTTTTCCATGTGATCGGAAGTATTTCCAGTGGGGTTGGAAAGGGTGCCTTGATGCATAGCAGAGTCCCACAGTGGCCCCATGGAAGGCAAGGCTTTCTGGGTGGATGTGGATGAACAGCAGAGAGGGAGTGTCCTCGTAGGTGACTTACTATTGTAGGTCACTCGGGAAGCAAGCTGGGGGTGCAGGCAGCGGTGAGTTTGGACAATGAAGGGCCCTTTCAGGAGGGAATGGAGTTTAGGACCTTCACCCTCCAAATGAATTGATGCTAAGAATAAGCGTCGCTATGGGAGGAGGTGGGGAACTCGGAGCTGCGGGAGTGCTCTTCAACAAAGCAAGCAAAAGGGAACTCGGGGGGTTGGTGCAAACACCCGTGAAGCAAAAATGCTCTTATTCTTTGATGGTTTTCTTTGAAAACGTGATGTTGATAATAGTACTGTTTACCGATGGAGCTCTGCTCTTGAGCACAAGTTCAATTTTAGCCCTCCGAAAGGTCAGGAAACCTCTGCTCCCTGTTATATTTTCATTCAGGGAGAAGGCAAACGTGGAGAGCAAACGCAACCGATTTCTTCTGTGTGGGGACAGTGGATGGAGCCTGCTCCTGCTTCCCCAAGACCAGCCATGCTGGCTGGCGCTCAGGAACAACCACAGGAGCAGGTCCAAGTGCGACTCCCGCTGGGAGTGTGCGCGAGCTGCGTGGTCTTCCCGGGGGGGCCCCCCTCCGCATTTAAAAATTTATAATGTTCCTCTTACGGACGTTATTCCATTTCGCACTGTACTGTAATTTGTTTTTATGTCAGACTCATCATCTAGAACAGGGGAGAGCTAAACATGGTCTTGACATTTTTAAATGGCTGGAAAGGAGCCAAAGAAGAATAATGTTTTACGACACGTGAAAATGATAATGTGCCCATAAATAAGGTTTTATTGGGACACAGACGTGCTCATATTTTTGCCATTGCCTCTGGCCGCTTTCATGCCACCGTGTGAGTGGGAGTGACAGAGACTGTCCACAAAGCTTAAAATATTTACTCTCCAGCCCCTTACAGAAAACATTTTGCTAACTCCTCGCTCTAAAATGCCAGTTCCCCAAGGGCAGTGCTATGTCTCTTTTGCTTATCTTTTCACAGTGCCAGGCATTCGGAGGGCTCTGGACAACCCTGGCCTGCAGACAGAGCACACCTCGGCCTCAGACCTCTTGACTGAGAGTTTTCACCCTGGGGTGGGGGGCCTCTTGGAGGCCTCCGGAGGCCCCAGCCTCTCCTGCCTCAGACCCCTCCTGCCCGCTGCAGGGGAATGGGTGGGTAGTGGAGGAACGTGAGAAGGGATCCCCTTCCCCGAGCTCTGCTCTTCTGAGAGCTCTGCCTGTTGAGATTTGGGAGCAAAACCAGATACCATCACAGGGCAACTCTGAGCATGGAGTTAGGTGGAAGTCAATTCTGGAGGAAGAACTGGTCCCGGAGCTGGGCCTCCCCACCCAGCGTGTCTCCATTGCACTCGGTCCTCTTCAATAAAGGGGGCACAGAGGTGTCTTCGCTTGGCAGAACCTCGTGTTGTGATCCTGAGGCTGATTTCTGAGATCAGGTTGGCCTTTTGGATTTCTGCTTTGAGCAATCTGTCTTAGTGTCAGGTGGGGTTTATAGAATGCACGATGGATGTTGGCCAGGGAAGGGATCCTACAGAGTAACCAGACGTTGCAGTAGAATACGTCTTTAGTTCTTCAGCGTAATGCCATGGCAGCCTTAGTAGGGAAGCCAGAGGTCGCCCTGGGCTCCTGGTAGAGCCCCCATAACACGGCACCGAGGAGAAGGAAACCTCCCAGCGACAGAGACACATTTGGAAAGGACAGACCTCACTTATTCTGTTGTCCCATTTTTCTGAGCACCAGATTGTGCTACTTGTTGGGAACAGAAAAAAGAAGGCAGAGCCTGTAGGCTCACACACGACGTGTGACAGGGCCTCCGTGTGTGGTCGGTCACCCACGAGGGTGACCGCAGAGACGTAGCAGGAGCAGGGGGAGGACCCCCAGGTCTGCGAGCATCAGGAAGGTTGTGCGGGGTTTGGTGGGTGAGCTGGAGTCACTGTAAAGGAAGACGGAGGGGACAGTCTGGGGGGAGTGAGGCCTGGGGTGAAGTAACCCATGGCGATTTCAGCCTCAGAACGTAGCTGAGTGCAGGACGGGCATTGAGACAGGTGGCCTGTCTGTGACGTGCCAAGGCCATAGGTCTTTGTTCTTCAGCTTCACAAACGACTGAGGATGTTTGAGCCAGGAGGTGAGGGGAAGGCATTTGAGGTCACCAAGTCTGATCTGCAACTGTGAGGATGGGGTCGTAACATGAGAGACTACAGTTAGATTACCAGGCTGGAAGCAGCGTTGGAGTGGCCCAGGGAGAGGGTGTGGTGGTGTGGACAGTGGCCCCAAGACGATGGCGAGGAGGGGATGTTTGGGTATCCGAGCAGGTGCGAGATGGAACGGACCAGCGTTACCAGGACTGCCACGGCGATCTAAGGGGCCCGGATTCTGTATATTTATTCCGTAAATGTCCCAGCAGGTGGCAGTAGAGTGTCTGGAGGAGGAAGGCCTCCTCATTTGCAGAAGTAGCACCAGGGGTTTTCATGCCAGGGCTTTGGGGGAATAGGTGGCTGCAGAGCCCAAGGGAGGGAGGAATGTCACATGATGGCCAGGTTTATGACCTGGGCAACTGAGAGACCAGTGGTCCATTCATCAAAGTATGGATATAGGAGGAGGCCTGCGTCTGAGTTTAGGGCAGGTTAGATTTACGGGACTTGAGAGCCACCCAGGTGGAGCTGTCTGGGACCGCTTCTGCCTGAGTCTGTCATGCAGGAGAGAGGTGTGGGGCTGTGCTTGGGACCACCTGCAAGCCACATGACCCCAGAGCCACTCCTGTTGTCAAAAGCAGCCAGTGGGCCCTGGCTATGCCGGCTATCTGGCAATTTTAAATGACCCCAAACTTCCTTTCTGTGGCTCAGGGACCTGTCTGGTTTGGGACCCTATAAGATGCTTTGTCCATTCTTCCACTTTGTCTGTGCATGTGCATCCAGCATCTACCGTGCCCCCAGGAACTGGGTGCTGGGGGTATCATGAGGAGCAGGACATTGTCTGATTGCTAATAATTAAATAAACGGAGACCCCAAAGCAAGGTGGAATGCACCCTGGCGGGAGTTCCTGGGGGTCCGGAAGACTCCGCCAGCAAGGGCTGTGTGCTCGTGAGTGAAAGGTGGGAAGGTGGCCGGGGGTGAGGCAGCTGCCCAGGAAGAGGCAGGCTGGAAAGGAATCTGGATTCCCCAGGGCAGTGGGAGCCCACTGGCAGGTTTACTCCAGGGCAGTGACTTGCCCTGGTACGTATTTTATTAGGAGTGCCCTGGCTGTTTGTGGCCGGTCAAATGGACTCTTGTGGGGGTCATTAGCTGGGAGGCCAGCCATTGCCTGCACCTCATGACAGCTTCATCTGTAGAGACAGTCACGTGGGCAGTAACCCATGGACTCCGCAGAAAGGGAATGGGACGGAGCCAGGGGGATGCTGCGAGTTTTGGTTTGTGCCCTTGTGTGGCTGACGATGACATTTACCAACAGAGAGGGGACAGCCGCCGGGGAGCTGGGAAATCTCTCATTTCTGCTTTGGCCATGTTGGTGGTACGAGCCAGTTGGGCATCTAAATAGGAACACCAAGTAGGCAATTGCATCTCCGAGTGCAGAACTCGGGGAAGAAGTTAAGACAGAAATAGAAATTCAGTGTCACATGCAAAAAGATGGTAATTAAAGCCAAGGGCCTGGCTGCAATCACCAAGAGGGAAAATGGAGAGGAGCGCTCTGGATGGAGTGGGGCCAGAGGCGTTTGGGAGGAGGAGGAGGAAGTTTGCAGAGCAGGGTGGGAAAGGAAGGTGCTCGGTGGTGGGAGGGAGGGAGAAGCCAGGGTCAGGACAGCCCTGGACAGGGCGGCCGTGAGGACACAGTCATGATGCCCCGAGGCCGGGAAGACCGTGGGGATGGCCTCTGAGCTGCCGGGGTGGTCGTGGTTGGTGCGCGTAGAAGTCACGTGGGCAGAGGAACTGAGAAACGGGAGACCACCAGGAAGGAGCCCAGGGCCAGGAGAAGGGGTTTTCTTTCTATTTCTGCTTGCTTTTTCTTTCAGGGGTTGGATATTAGTGAATGATTTGATCTTGGCAAAAATCAACTAGTAGGGCAAGAACTTGGGGAGGGAGGAAAGAAAGACGACGGTGTAGTTCAGAGACGCTGGGGATTAGAGCCAGCCCCGGAGGGAGGAGGCGGGAAAAGCAGAGGGTGGCCGAGGCCCGGTGGGAGGCAGACGTGGCGGTGGGCAAGGCGCATCTGCGGTGGTCCAGCCTGGTTGCTTCTGTTTCTCGTCAGGCATGGGACAAGGTTGCTCTCTCACGGGGAGGTGGAGAGTGGGGACAGGGTTCTGGTGGGTGGAAGACGGGCAGGCTAAGCCTCTGAAGTAAATGCTCCTTCTTGGATATAAGTGCAGGTTTGTTCTACCCTAGGAAGAGACCCCAGGGTGGGGTAGGTGACAAGTGCCCCCTGATGGCAAGTAGAGAGAACTGCAGCATCCTCTCTGCCCCCTGCCTAGGGCCACCACCCCCGTGGGTCATGGTGGCCATTGTTCTGGGGTGCCCTTTACACGTGGCCCAGCACGGATGAGACTGTCCTCGGGGGAAGGAGTGCCACTGTCTGGCTCTGCCTGTCAGTGTGGCAGGAGGGGACAGCTTGCTTCACCCACACAGGAACTCAAAGTCCCACAGGAGCCTCTAAACATCAGGGACGGGATTCCAGTCCAAGGTGAGGCTTTTGCTAACTCCCCCAGCCCGGCTGTGCCTCTGTCCCGGAGCCCAGGTAGCGCAGCTGGGAGGGGTTGGTGGGAGCTCTTCCCGTCCTTCCCTGTGAGTGGCCTGGCTCCTTGGTGGCCAGCCAAGCTTCCCTCCTCCTTGCATGTGTGAGCCACCTGTAGGCTAGTAAATGTGGCTGCTTTCTCCCCCTAGCCTTAGGGGTGTGGGGAGAGACCCAGGGTCTGCAGGGAGGGAGAAGGTGCCAGGTGCTTTTGGGTGAACACAAAGGAATCATGCTAGAAGGATCCAGGGAGGTGTCGGGTCTTCCCAGTGCCGTGGATTCTCCAGAGCTTCTCCAGGAATCATGGACCACAGCATTTTTTCTCTGCTTGGGTTGGACACCCCCTCCCACTGTCTGGGGAGACAGTTTGTGTAACTGAGCAGGTCTGCTCCTGGTTACTACTTGGCTTTCTGGGGTTGCATTAAACCTGCTTAATTGGGGGCCAACAGCAAGGGACCTCAGCATATTCTACACTCGGTCTCTATAGTCTCATCTCCGTGTTCCCCTGTGTATGTACCTCTCTTAAGTCATTACCCAAGACCCCCTTTATCCATCTGCTTTCACAGATTTCTGTTAATATTTACCCCATGTCAAATGTGCTTGAGAAAATGTAGAAGGAAATGTCTTTACTTAGCAGATGCTAAATTAAAACCTTCCAAGGAAGACCTCAAAACTAGTGGATCACCATCATTATCATTGTCACTGTCATCATCGTCATTTCCTGAAGAGGGTCTTATTGGATATCTTATAGTGAAATGGAAACCTCATCAGGGTTTAATTAGGCTGGACAAAGCCAGCAATTTTTTTTTTTTTTTTTGGTGGTGCTTTCTGGCAGGGAGTTCAGAGTCAAAATTGATTCTTCCCTCTCAATGTGAAACTCAATTTTTCCCCCTGCCCTCAGGGTGGTAAGCTGGCTGCTTGGTGGCAGTGTGGGCTATACTTGGCGCCAGGCACTTGGGGATGGGGTTAGCTTAGTGCTTCCACTGGTACGGTCACCTGATGACATTGAACGGGGCAGAGCTGGAGAGCGGGAAGCAGTCGGCTGCCAACAGTTATGCAAGACAGGAGTGCCCCCGTCTGCCTCCCCGTCGGGCAAGGGGAGCCTGGCAGGGGAGCCGTGGCTGGAAACCAAGTCCTTCGTCACTGATTTGTCCCTGGGAACTAATGAATCCCGATCAATAACCTGCGTTGGGATCCTCAATGTGCCTTTGTGCACCAGGCTGCCCTGGAGAGGCCACGGCGGGTGGGTGGGGGGTGGGCAGTCCCGAGGCTCCACCTTGGCTTCACTGCTTCTCCCGCCCATCACGCAGAGAACCAGGTCGCCCCCTCCCAGCCCCCCACCCGAGAGCCCGTTTCCTCCTTTGTCATATAGGGACGACACCTGTCTTTCAGAATTGTTTTGCGGTCTGAAAAATAAGCCACATAAAGAATCTAGATAAAATGAGTGGCCTCCAGTGGGCCCCCAATGAATGACAGTGACGAGGACAGGATGCTTTACGGACCACAGATTCCCTCTCTGAATTTACTGAGCACTTATTATGCACCGGTTCCTAAGTTGAAGGATTGGCACATAGGATTCCATGGAATCTTGGTGTAGATGCGAATTTCATTCCCATTTTTCAGAAAGAAAAAAAAAAGGTGGTTGAGGAACGTGGTGCGCCCCATCACACGAGAGTTAGGAGTGGAGACAGAGTTTGAACCCAGCCTGCCTGGCCTCAAAGTCTTAACCAGTGAAGACGATCGATTTAAGGAGGGAGGAGAGGTTCCAAAGAGTTGTGGCTGCACATTCGTTTCCTGGCAAGTCTAGTGTGCTTGGCAGAGTCCAATGGCCAACCTGTCAAAGTGTCAACGGGACGTTTGGTATCAGGCAAGAGAGGCTAGATTTTACCATGGTAACAAACCAACCAAATTCCAGTGGCTCAACCCGACATCAGGTTGTTTCTCAGTCTTGCTGCGTGTCCCAAGGACTTGGCCAGGGCCCTCTCAGAGCCGTCAAGGATCCGGGGAGAGCCCCAGTGGGCGGGAGCAGCGCACGCTGCTGCAGAGGTTCCAGGAGGGTGACGCTGGGCACTTACGCTTCCGGTGACGGGACCATTGAGTGACATGCCGTGACTTCAGTGGGAACAGGAAGATGCCACCCGACAACCTCAGGCCAGGATTAGAAGGCTGCAGGCTGGGTCTTCTGGTGGACACGCACATGACCATGGCCCGTTTTCAACTCTGACTCACAAAAAGTTTTCAGCTCTGTGTGTTGGTTTTCAAAGCCCCTGGATCGTCTGTGGTAGACTGAATGACTGTCGTCAGTTATGAATTCCAGCTCCCTGTGAGAGAATTCTGCTCCCCTGTCCACTGACATCAGGCACTGCCAGATGATTCACTATGACCAACTAATTGGGGAGCTGAAGTTAAGGGTTTTCCCATTTATCTTTTTTTCCCCAGGTATAAGCATGGCATGTCCTGTGTGGGGCTGCTCCTCAGTCTGCATCCTGGAGTAAACAGGACGTGAACAGCATCTCAGTGGACATGTAATATGAAGGAGAAACAATCCTTTGAGGTTTAAAGCCTCTGGGGTTGTTTGTTACTGCAGCATAGCTTAGCCAAAGCAGACTGATACAGTATCTTAATCATTCTTTCTTTGTAACAGGGAATGATGAAATGGGCAATGCTGAAATTCACATTTGCCATTTGGAAGTCAGTCTATACTTCAAAACAAAAGTGCCTATAAGTACTTTTCATGTAAGTAAAAGTTATTTAGTTGAGTTAATAGTACAAAAATGGATTTCCTAAGTAGGGACGTGACATGAGACCTCTGAAGGAGAACTGGAAACATGAGTATAGTTTTAAATGCAGACTACTGGTCTGTCCTCTCTGGCCGCAGGTGACTGGAGAGTGATTTACATTCACGTCCACCTTTGGCAGAGATGGCAATGATGAAATGTTTCTTTACAGGAATGCAAAGTCCTCTGTGTTGGAGTCCAGTGACCCTCTGTGACTCAGATCCCGTCGATTAGTGACTCCTGGTAGGTGACCAGGGCAGAGGCCAGCTGGGCTTGTGCACTCATGAGTGACTGCTGGCTCTCAAGGTCAGCGTCTGCTGCTCTGACGGCTTTCAGAGGGGACGTGTTTATCATCTGGGCAGGCCCAGCTCCGAGGTCCTTGGGAACCAGGGAATGCCTTGCTAGGACTGGCCCTCCCAACTGCCTGCCTTCCCGGCCCTGCAAAGCTGTGTTCTTCACTGTCATTCTACCCGTGTGGCTTGTGGGCGTAGAAATGGTCTGCCCTGATGGAATCTGGGAGGCGGAATGACCACCTGTGCCGCTGGCGTCATTATCGTTCCCTTCGTAAAGTCCAAGAGACAGAGAGAGGCTCGGAGAGGCTGAGTGAATGGAGCAGAGGGCACAGAGGGGTGGAGCTGTGGCAGAGAGAGGTGGCTTTGGGGAAAGAAGCTGACTAAGTAATTAGCAAACAAAGGAGAGTGTAAGTGGGTGGGTGTGGGGCAGAGGAGCAAGGGCCAGGCCCACTGGAGCAGCAGCCCTGGCTCTTCACCATCCGCAGGAGTGTGTGCGTGTGTGTGCGTGTGTGTGTGTGTGCGAATGACTGGCATGGTTTCTTCTGGCCATTAGAGATCACCAGGGAGAACTCCTTGCCGGCAGCATCCCACAGCACTCATACGACTGATGACGTGGGAAATAAGCCCACTCTACTCACTTAGGGACACTAACTAGAGGCTGCACTATCTGACACCCGCCTCCTTCTGCAATGTTGACAAGGTTGACTTCAGCGTTTGAGCCCGAGCTAACCTCTAGGTCCTTGTCCACTTTTGCCTTGAGTTTGAATTCTGCGTTGAGCGTGTGGTGTGACCCCCAGTGACTGCCAGGGAGCATCTATCTGTTTTAGCAGATCCCCATGACCTGTTGGGTGAGGGATGAAGGGTGGGTTTTCTGGCACTGGTTCTTTTAATAATGACACATTGTATCCAGCAGCTTAGACTTTTCAACTAGAAACCACACGGTGACCTCGATACCTTGTCTTCTCGATGGTGGGACCTGTTGGCTAGAGCTATTGGGTCGGGTCTCTTACAGTATTCTTTCTTTTGGGGGTTGCTGGAGGAGTCTCAGAAGCTGTGTGTTCTCTACAGCTGCCCACCTCAGGTTGTCAGGATGTCCCATCAACAGACCAAAGTGCCCCCAGCTGCTGCTGATTACAGAGTTTCACATATTCGGGGTCATCCACTGTGGTAGATTCTATTGAGACGGACATTTTGGAAGGAAGCCCTGAGTAAATAAGGCGAGGCTAATGTTCAAAGAAGGAAGGAAGGAGTGGATTTCTTGATGACAATGGATGGTCGATTTTGACCTTGGTAAAAGATATCCATGTCTTTAATTAAAAAAAAAAATCACTCCTTACAGAAATTTACAAGGAGGATACCTCTGTAGAGATTTTTCATGCAAGTTTTAGCATTTCAGATATAATCAACCAACTCTTTTCCCAATCTAGGTAGTTGGGCTTATCACTCTTAAAGGAAGAATTGTGCATTCAGAGATAATGGCTTGCCAGAGGCAGGATTAGCTGTACTTATCCAAAGGAGAAAATTAGGTTTGGGAACTGTAATGGCCATGAGCTATCATTGCTGGAAATAGCTTACGAGCACTGTAGGTCAACCCTCAACCGCCTCGTCTTCAGACTCTCCATCTCACAGACCTCCCCGTGACAGCAGAGTGGCATTGTGACTACAACAAAGAAAACTGGAACCTGGGAGTAAGACGGGACGGAACACCCAGGTCTCCAGGGGCATTTGGATTTCAGAACTGTTTTGTGGCACGTCTTGTTTAAATACGTGATTGTTAAAAATTCATGTGAATGCCTAGAGAATTTTAAAGTGAATGGATAGCATTTGGAAACCAAGGAAGGAACCTTAAAGAAAAAGGGAAAGTAATGGTGGGAGAAGAGAGAAGAGAGTCAGGAATACGAGCTGTCTGCCTGTTAACACCAGTTACCTTTCTGATTCTGCATTTCTCTGCAGAACCTTCATGAACCAGGAGCGGAGCGCTCGTGATGTGAAGATGGGGACCTGGAGGAGCACCATGTGGGGGTGGGGTGGACCTTCAGTTCCTGCTCTGCTAGTGGCTGTTGGACCTTAGCTAAGTCACTGGTCCTTGCCTTGGTCTTCTCATCCTTAAAACAAGAGTTGGATGAGGATCCATCTAGCTCAGGAGTCCTGGGATCTGTGATGTGACCTATGTGGCTCAATTTCCAGTGGAACGAGCCTCCCCAGGGCGGGAGATGTCTTGCCTTCACCTGGTTCTGGGTGTGCCAGTGCTTCTCCTCGGTAACAAACAGACACTGGCTTCTGGGCAACCAGCATCGCTTACTGGTCCACATTCGTCCTTTGATATCTGGGGAGGGGGATTGTTCCAGGATTCGTGTAGATATCCACATTTGCAGACCTCAGGTCCCTACACTAGGTAAAACAGTGTAGAATTTGTATATAACTCGTGCACACCCTCACATAGACTTTAAATCATCTCTTGCTTACTTACAATACCGAATTCAATGTAGAGGCTATGCCAATAGTTGTTAAACTGTATTGCTCAGGGAATATTGACAAGAAGAAGTCTCTGTATATTTAGGACAGATGGAATTTTTTTTTTCTCTTGAATGTTTTTAATCTTTGGTTGGTTGAATTCACAAATGCAGAAAGAACACTCACGGAGGACCACTGCAGAGTGTTATCTAGTATGTCTCATGAGGGCTGGCCCCTTCTTGACCTCGCTTTCCCCATTTCTCTATGCAGGATTGAAATCTTTCAGAAGTTCTGTTCTCTGAGATAACACATACACACACACACACACACACACACAAACACAAACACACACAAACACACAAACACACACACACACACACACACACCAAAACCAAAACCAAAACCAAAACAAACAAAAATCCAACATAGGATGGAAGAAATCAGAGATGGAAGGGGAGCTCTAAGTTGAGAGGCTTACGAGAGACCTCACCCAGGGACAGATTCTGGGTGAGAATCTCTTCTGATTCAAACAAACAGATTCTAAAAGGCAAAGGAAAACTGACATTCATGAGTCAGTTGTGGTTTGAACATTAGTAGACACTGGATCTTAAGGAATTATCGGTGATTATTTTAGCTGTTGCAACAGTATCACGTTGTGCTTGGGAAAGTGTCCTTAGCCTTTGGAGAAACAGCTGACATGCTTGCAGATAAAATGAGATGATACCAAGGGCAGCTAGTGAGCAGGATGCAGATGACGCACGCGGGCCACAGGCTGACAGTTATCAGAGCCGAGTGACGGGTACCCGGGGGTTAATGGTACTATGTGGTCCATTTTGGTATAAGTTTTGTAATTTCCATAATAAAAAAAAATGTAAAATATAAACCCCCCCAAGGCTTGCCAGGATTCATCTACTGGGGCACATTTGCCGGGGTGTAGGGAAGGTCTCGCTGTCATCGCTGCATAATCGTTGGGGGTAAATATGGAAGTTCATCAATCAGAAAGGCTGCAGCGAGGCGCTAGCTGGCAGTGGTCCCAGCTCTGTGTGGCTGCCATCTAGCCTTCAGGCCCATTTGCCCTCTATAAATAACAGGCTATGTGAATGCTTTACTATTTTAACGCACATTTGCCACAGCTGCGGATCATGTTTGTTTACGTAGCTGTGAAGCCTTCTGTAAACATCACTATCTCAAAATTGCCCATGTGTCAGGAACATAAAGGGCCCCCTTTAAAAATATAGTTGCAGATGAGACGCCACCAGCTCCTGGATGTCTGGGTGGCCGGTGTCAGAATTTTCCAGGGTTTGATTCATTTTCAAAAATAGAATCACATGACAGGAATGGTCTCTGGAGGTCGCCTCCAACATCCCTCGGCAGGGCCAGGTCCAGAGCACCCCTCTGACTTCAGGCCGGAGCAGAACGAAGGTACCCGTGGAGGGGGTGGGTCTGTCCTTTAGGAGTGGGAGTTTGTCTTTTACCAGATCCTTCGAGGCACTGAGGATGGGCAGGGATGGTGTCCTGCCTTCCAGGGGCAGCAGACAGAGGAACCCAAGTGGTCCACCCCTGTGGGGCAGCTCCAGGTCAGGGTCACTGTGTGCCCACTGCATGCATGATAGGAAGGGTGTGTTGAGGCCACGAGGCTGCCTGGCAGATGTCCCCTTATCCAGACCACGGAATGTCCCTTAAGGTCAGCTAAGAATATTCTGAAGGAAGTCGTGAGAACAGCAGAAGCCGTTTTGTGTCAGCTTGCTGTTTTCATGGCTCCCGATTTCCAGCCTGCACTACAATGAATAATTAGATCCTTGTGAATTTGTTTTCCTCGAGTGTGCATTTGGTCCACATTGTTTTTCCTGTGGCTTTGATATATTGAACATTGTTCCTCCCTAAGGGCCTGTTTAGTGCCCATAAATCCCAACTGTGGTTTTCATTCACAAAGAAAAAGCATCCTGCTGTAGCCTAAGAGATCCGTAGCACTGGGAAGTGCTGAATTGTATGAATCCCATGAGGGAAGGACCAAGGCACGTCCAGCTTCCAGACACTTCCAGAACATTCTAGAACACCTCTCCTCCACTTTCTAAAAATGGAGAAAACTATTTTTTTTCCCCCAAAGGAAATAGATAGTGGTTGCCTTTTCTCAGGGGCAGGGGCAAGAATCTTGATTCTTTTGCTGGCAAGTACCAAGGGTTCCCTAAGCAAGCCTCAGAGGCAAGTATCACCGCTAATTACCAAGAAAAAGAGGTTTCTTGCTTTGGATTGTCTCTCTCATTACAAGCTGTCATCGGAAAGACAGGGTCCGCCCCAGGGAGAATTCCCACTCAGGTATATCACAGAGAAAATCAGCTGACTCCAAATTCATTTAGTTTTTGGTTTGAGGGAGTGCAAAGCCCTTTCTGTAATTTGAAGCTGAGGTTAACATCAGTGATCAGTCTCCAGCGGCTGCTGCTTCTCCAGCTCAGTGATGCAACGAGCAGCCTCACCTCCCTCCTGTCCTGCAGGAGAATCCTCAGAGAGAATCTGATACAGAGACTTCACTGGATAATGAAACCGGCCAATTGTACCACGTGTGTGTATGAATTCATCGCAACAAATCCCACTTTTATGTCCAATTGTAAATGAATAATCGTAAATCGTATTTTTTAACAAAAATAAATGGAGGGCTAATAACTGTAGAGGAAGGGGTGAGGGAGGGAGGAGGAGAGGAAAGGAGAAGCGCTGGGGACTGACACGCGTGTTTGAGTATGTCACAGGGAGCCCTCCTGTTTTGTAGGAGTCAAAACAAGACAGAAACCCTTGGCTGAGGGGGGTCAGTCCGTGCTGCCCTGGGGTGAGCCTCAGAGGACACCACTGGGGGATCCAGAGTCCCTGTCCTCAGGGAGGCTGGAGAAGCTTCTGGTCTGTGGGACAGTGACAGAGCTCCCTGCCTGAGTGACACTCCCCTTGCCCTTCCTCGCACCCCATCCCCCATCTCCCCATACAAGGGTGGCCTCAGGAATCCTCCAAAGGTCAGACCCAAGGCACAAATAGCCTGTTACACCTGCAGCACTTATTTGATATCTCACAAGAGCTACAGTTCACGAGACGAGAGAAATCTTGAAAATGTGGGGCTCAGGGGTGGGAAACAGGGAGTCGTCCGTCGCAGCCCAGAGTGCTCCACGTCAGCTTCCCTCACTCACGTTTATGTCCCGAGTACACGGTCAGTGCCTGGCTACACAGCAGGTGTGGAATGCATGTGCAATTGTCCCTCAGTATCCACGGGGCACAGGTTCCAGGACCCCCGAGGATCCCTGATCCCCAGATGCTCCGGTCCCCTGTGCAAAAAGGGCATGGTATCTGTACAGAACCCACCGGCACCTTCCAACATGCCTCTGTCCTCTCTAGACCGCGACCCCTCTTGGCCCAGGTGAAGGCTAGGTAAGTAACTGTTGCGTGGTGGTGATTAGAGAATAACCACAGGGGAAAGGGAGTCAATATTCAAGACAGATGCTTTGAAAAGTATGTTAGGCCCATGGTTGGTTGGCTTTGCAGATGTGGAACCCCAAGACCTGGGTCATTGGCTATGGAGGGCCCACTGTGGGCTGTGGCTCTTTAAAGCTGTTTTCAGATTCTTTTTGTTCTATGGAAAGGAAAGTGAAGTCTTTAGTAAAAACGGGCCATTTCCTGAGTTCTGGCATTGAGCTGCATGCAAAGCCCTTTTCTCAGGTTTTCAATGTTTGCTGCATTCCAAAAACTTATCGATCATAAAACTGTGTACTACCAAGGAGACTTTGCCCGATGGGACAGGGAGACAGGAGCAGGCAGTCACAGACTTCCCTTTGGAAGGGACAGGGGGTTAGGTTCCTTGTTATAAGCTGATGGAGAGTCTAGCCTGGTGTTGAGCATGCATTTTTGGATGATATTGATGAGGACAGACGGATGTGAGTGGTGGGAGCATGAGGTTAAGGGACTAATTCTATAGAAGGGACCCACTGTGCCGACCCCCACTGTGCCGACCCCCACTGTGCTGACCCACACGTTTTCTTTTCCAAGAAGCAATCTACCTGCAGCCCTGCCTGGCTTAGGTGGACCGATATGTCACGTTCCTCAGCAGACTACCTGCTACCTGAAGAACAAACGGAGGCCTGAAATAATGACGATAAGAGGCCCTCAAGTTACCCTGAAGCGGGGAGACTTCCGGGACCCTCTTAACAGACCAGATCCCTGAACTCAGGGAGATAAGGAAAATTCCTCCGCACCACACAATCTGTAAGAATTCATAGTTAAGAATCCAATTAGAACTGGTCAGCATGGGCCAAGGGGACCTAGAGTTGTCATGGAAGAGGGGACATTAAACTCTTATGTCATCCTGCTGTCAGTCAAAAGTCAAGAGGGCAAGATCTCCAGAAACTTCTCTGGGATCCCCAGTAAAACTGCAGTGCAAGAGAGGCATTGCTGCCCCTCTCCTCTCTGAGAGGACCCGCTCTCTCCCTGGAGCGGGTCCCCTTTCTCTTCAATGAGCTCATGCCAGTTACTCTGGGGGGACACGTCTGAAACCTTTCTGACTTGATCGCAAGAACTGTGCCGCTTCGGCTTCCTGGAAAACCTGGCCCTGCAACAACACGAGCCAACTCGAAGCCTCAAATGCAAGATTTAAAACTGCAGAAGCAGAGACTGCAGAACGAAGGGGGTCCCAAGGTGAGCAGCGGTCGCTCAGAACAGGTGGGGAGTCAGGGCATGAGCGCTCCAGTGTGCATCCTCCCGGGAAGTGACACTGTCAGCTGGTCAGGGCTCCCTGTGCAAGTTACAGAGGAACATGGGCAGGAACCACTTTGCTCTTGGGATGTGCAGCATGAGTGAAGTTCAGAACTGAGTGAAGACTTCAGTGAAAACAGGTCATTTCCCGAGATCTGGCAGAAAAGCTCACCTCCCCTAAAACACACCCATGATTACATGTGAACAGCAGAAGGGTCAATAGGATTACAGTGAGTGGACCTTCACACAATCTTTCCCTTTCCTCCTGGAGTTTTTCATTTTAATTTAAATTTTTTTTTTTTTTTTGGTACTAGGGATTGAACCCAGAGGGACTTAACCACTGAGCCACATCCCCATCTCTTTCTATTTTTTATTTTGAGACAGGGTCTCACTAAGTTGCTTAGGGCCTCACTAAGTTACTGAGGCTGGCTTTGAACTCACGATCCTCCTGCCTCAGCCTCCAGAGCTGCTGGGATTATAGTATGCGCCAGGGTGGCTGACTAAGTTTGACTCCTTTTTAAACCAGGTCTGCAGTGTGATTTCTATGGGGGTAGAAGAGTGTGGAGAGACACTGGGTGCACTTGATACAACAGAATAACCAACGTGACAAGTTTTCCAAATGGTGCCTCAAGAAGGGGTAAAATTGCATCTTTATCGGAGCAGCTCATCAAACTTTTTTTTTTTTTTTTTTTTTTAATCTAACCTCTTCCTCTTGGCTTGGTAATAAGCAACCACAAGTATTTAAATCACTAATGTTTTAAAGCTTCTTAAAAAGTGCTTTAGAGACTGATCAAATTTTAATCTAAGTAAACATTTGGAAATTTAAACTATATCCAGTGGTGTTTTTAGCCTTCGTTCATTTATTTCTAAAGGACTTTCAGAACCTAAATGGCTGGACTCCGTGAATGTGCATAGACTACAAGGCACACAGGCGTGCTGTGTCACCAAACACACAGCGACGTCCACAGGGGTTGGGTTCAGCATCCTGTAGCTGTAGCAAGTAAGAACATCGGGCACAGCTGAAGTGGAGCATTCAGCCCCCAGAGGGCCCGCGCGGCCCGTCTTACCTGTGGCTTCCACCATCCCCTCCAGGATGACCACAATCTCCAGTTCCTCCTTGGGCAGCTGGGCTTTGGAGATCTCCCAGAAAGGGCTCTGTTGGTTAATTTCGTGGCTGATGATCAGCGGTGACACCAGAAACAGCCGGTCATCCCCGGTGTAGTAGCCCACGTTGATGTCCGTCTGGTTCAGGGGAATGAACTCCCCCTCGGACGTCTGCTTGGATTTGATGAGCTTGGCTCTGATGGAGGCCTCCACGATGTGCGAGTTCCTCAGGTCCCCCACCCGGAACATGAGGCACAGCTTCCCGTCCCGCATGGAGATCACCGCGTGGGTGGAGAAGACCAGGGTCTCTGCCCTCTTCTTGGGCTGAGATATTTTTACAAACATGCATCCCACCATGAAGGCGTTGACAATGGACCCCAGCACAGACTGGATTAGGAGGAGGATGATTCCCTCCGGGCACTTATCTGTGATGACCCGGTAGCCATAGCCGATGGTGGTTTCTGTCTCTATGGAGAATAAAAAAGCAGAGACGAACCCGTTGAGGTTGGTGACGCAGGGAGTCCACGAGGGGTCCTCTATGTGGTCCATATCTCCTCGGATGTACGCGATCAGCCACCAGATCATTCCAAAAAAGAGCCACGTCACTGTGTAAACCATGACGAAGATCAGCAGGTTGAATCTCCACTTGAGGTCCACAAGGGTGGTGAAGATGTCCGTCAGGTATCGGTAGGTCTCCCTCACGTTCCCGTGATGGACGTTGCACTTTCCGTCTTTCCTCACGTACCTCTGGATCTTCCTTTTGGTCCGGTCCCTGCTGATGTGTCTGGGCAGGTCGTCCCTGGCCTGCTTAGGCAACTTTGGCTGGTGAATGGCCACGGGGCTCTCCACATCCTGATCCATGGAGTCCCCCTCCAGGACATTAGCTGGTGTTTGGAGAAAAGAAAAGAAACACTGATTGAGATGCTGACTCTCTGCAGGTGACAGAACTGCATGCTCTGTGTATGGCGGTGACACCAGACACCGTTTGCATGGCTATGAACGAGGCGAACGAAGCCATTTTTATTTGGCGCTATCTGGGTTCTGGTTGACTTGGGCTCCTGTGCTCACGCCAGCACCTCGCCACCCAGCCCACCAGGACGGAGCTCAGCGCTGCAAGATCACCTCCCTGCCAGCAGCTTCCACTGAGCGAGCTCTTAGGGCCCATGTCCCATGCTCAGTCTGAGATGCTGTGGCAAGAAGACATCTCTTTATGCAGACGATCTGATCTCTACCTCTTAGCAAACGTAGGTTCAAGCCATGCTGTTAGGAACTGAATCATGTCCCCCCAAAACCCTTAGGTTGAAGCCCTGACCCCCAGTGTGACTGTCTTTAGGAATGGACAATTTCAGGCTAAAAGAGTGAGGTCCTCATCTAGGAGGATTTATGTTCTCATAGGAAGAGGAAAAGCCACCAAGATGCACAGGAGCAGAGTCAAGGCCATGGGGGACACCAGGAGGAGGTGCCATCTGTGAGCCCAGGAGAGAGGCCTCCCCTGAACCGGCCCTGAGGACACCCAGCTCCGCCCTTCCAGCCCCCACCGCAGAACTGTGAGAAAACAGATCTCTGTTGTTGGAGCACTCAGAAGAGCTGTGGCAGCTTGGGCCCACCAAGGCACCACCCAGGTGCACTGAGCCTCAGTCTCCGCACTGAAAACATGATACCAAACTCATGGGTGTTTCAATGCCCTTTTAGTCATCTCACGAGCTCACTAGAGTGAGGCTTACTGTTGGGTTCATTTTGACAAAATCATACACTCATGGAATTTGATTTCCCCCACTTTCTCTCCCTTTCCCTTTTCTCCTCCCTCTGCTCTACCTCTCTTCACTCATTTATTCATTCAATTTTGGTTGGTTCTTCCTACTTAGGCACAAAGGTGGACTTCTCTGTGGTATATTTACGATTGCACATACCGTGGTTTCATTAAATTCACTCTGTATTTTCTCCCCCGTCCTGTTCCTCCTCCTTCCCTTTTGGTCTTCTCTGTATCTTTATGACATCCTATCCCTTCCTTCTTTCTCTTATTTTACTCTAGTTTCCACATCTGACCAAAAAAGATCGACCCTTCATTTTCTGATTCTGCCTTATTTAGCTTAGCACGATGTTCTCCATTTCCGTCCATTTACTGGGAAATACCATCATTTCCTCCTTCTTTATGACTAAGTAAAACCCCATTGTGTATCGTACACCACATTTTCTTTATCCATTTACCTATTGACAGGCATCCGGGATGGTTCCATAACGTGGTTATCATGGCTTAGGCTGCTATAAGCATTGAGAGGGCTCTATCGCTAGAGTATGTTGATTCTAGATCTTTTGGGTAAATTCCAAGGAGTGGGATAGCTGGGTCATGTGGTGGTTCCATTCCTGTGTCTTTGAGAAATATCCATGCTGCTTTCCAGAGTGGTTGTATTCATCTGCATTCCCACCAGCAATGTACAATCATACCATTTCCCTCTCATCCTCACCAGCATTTATTATTATTTGTGTTCTTGATCATGGCCATTTTGTCTGGAGTGAGATGAAATCTTAGTGTGGTTTTGATTTGCATTTCCCCAATCATAGAGTTGTTACAAGGAAAAGGAAATCACATGCGTGAATTGGCCTGCATGAGACAGGCCACATTTACCTCTGGTAATAAACTGCTCCCTTTAACATCTAGGGCAAGACTTTTGAACAAAAGTCTTTACATTATTATTCAAATTTCAGGGCTTAAAATTTTCTGGTTTTTGTTGGTAAGTATGCACGCATTGTACGTTAATGGTTTATTCAATACCAAGAGAAAAAGTGTTCATACATTTGATTTGATTTCTGCCTCAACATCTAGCGTCTGCAGCTTGGCACGTGGCAATGTTCTTTCTGATGGCCTCTGTGATTAATGCATCGGCACAACCATTAGCCAACGATGCGCCAGGAAGCCTCTCTTAGAGTCTGAGTGCGGAGGGAGCTTTGGAACTGATTCTATTAAAAAAGTGTGTAAACCGATGCATGAAATTACTTGTTTAGCCAATAATTTTAGAGCTTCTGAAAGTTTTATAAGCAGCTTCTCCCTCCAGGATTCCCTTCGAGGTCCTTTGACTCAGCTCTGCCTTTCATCTGCAGTGAGACTGTGTTTTTCTCTTAGGTAAAGGAGAATCGAGATCTGGTGAGAAACATCATCTATCTGAACAGGAGAATGGCTGCGGGTTGGGGTTTGAGTGGCACCAACTTGTCTTACGGCCCTGTCTTGCTCGCAGCTGGCTAGTTGCCTTGAGAGTCAATGGCATGGATCTGTTTTTAGGATGTACCTGGTCTGCGGAGCCTGCTGTCTCGTTTGATAGCTTTGACTTTTAGATCACTGCTCTCAATAGCCCTTCATTTGTAAATGAGAAAGTTTGCTTTTTTTTCTTCTTAAAACAGAAGCCTGGGGCAGGCCTGGCGGAGAGGCTGAACTGGGCTGAAGGCCAGTGGAGTATGGGCAGAAGAGTCCCATCCTGCTCAGGGCCAGCACCCCACATGGCAGATGCTTGCTTGCCGAATGGTCATGTCAGAGTGCATGTCACAGCTGACTTTCCCTGACTGGTCTCCAGACGTGACACCCTGTGGCAGGACCTTTGGGTCCAAACCCTGCCAGGTTGGGAAGGCCAAGTGTGCACAGCCCTGTGAAGGTTCTAGCAGGCCCAGGTCATGCTCTGGCCTTGACTGCCAGTAACCTGGCTGGTGCTGCCAGACCTCCCTGAGCCCTGGTCTTGAAGTGGAAGAAGAGGGTGGTTAGACTACCTGCTTCTCCCAGTCTCCTGTGATATTTCTCTCTGCCTTCCTGCTGTTCCCAACTTGAAGCTGCTTTCCCCCTTTCTGGCTCAGACTGCAAACTTCAAGTTCCAGGCATTGGGCCCTGACGGGGGCTCTGTGCTTGGAAGGCCAGGGAACGAGGAGGGATGGTGATCTGGGCCCCTGAGGAGACCCTCTGCAGAGCCCCTGTCCTTTCTGCAAGGCAAGAGCCCATCCCCCATCCTCCCTGCAGTCAGGGGGGCCATGGTGACTGAGTCCTGGCTGTTGTGAGTGGGGGGTGTCTTTCTGAGCCACAGTCTCAGACAGGGCACATGCCCCTTCCTTATGTCTTTGCCCTGCTGTGGGGGGACACTGGAGTTAAGAGGGGAGGGATCCTGGGTCCTGAGTTGGTGTGGAGATCTGCCATCTGTGTAGAAGCCAGAAGAACCATGACTGTCTTTGAACCATTATGTATTTTGTCTCCATTATCAAGTCAAGACTTCTCTCTCATTTTCTGGGCAGAAATAAGTGATGCCTCTAAGCAGAAGGAAGAGCTATCAATCGGGGGGACTGGTTATGGGAAAGAGAAGCGGAAGATGGAGTGCTCTGAGGGTGTTTGGAAAATTTAGCACGTGCTTAATCAAGTGCTTGTGTTTGGCATGTGTGTGTGTGTGTTGCGGGGGGAATGTAAGTGCACAGCCCATCTTGGTGCCTTCACAAATAAATGAGGCCAGCCAAACCGCCCTGGGACTGTGAGCAGACTGTGACTGACAGGCGGGCTTGGTGGGGCTGCTGCATTTGCGGTGGTGATGCAGGCGGGCCGGGTGCACCAAGGGAAGCGGGGAGGTGGGCCTCGGCTCAACAGTGGCAGTCGGGAGGAGCAGGAGTGCTATTGAGGGAGACGCCAAAGCCCAGGAGATGTGAGCCCTGGACGGATGGAAGACAGAAGCCAGGGCCTGAGAGGTCCAGAAAGGCCAGGTCAGCGAGGAGGAGAGGGTGTGGGCGTTGGGGCGGGCTGGGTCTGCTGCAGGTGCAGGAGAGGGGATGAGCGCCTCATGACTGTGTCCTGAGTCATCGAAGGGCCACTGCATAAAGAGAAGGGCCATTCCAGGCCAGAGCCAGGAGCGGAGCCACAGAAGCCCATGACATGCATGCACCTTGGGCAGGGGAACTCGGGACGGAATGTGAACAGTGGCTTTTGGTTTTTTTCTCTCTCTGGGAGCCCAGGTGTGAATTTCAGCGGGGATCTGAATTGCATTTCCCAGGGTGTTCTGAGCTGAGCAGCAGGCGAACTGCAGCTGGATGGGAAAGCAGACATTGCTCCCTTGCACAGCAAGGACACAAACGCTCCCCCAACCCTTCCAGAACTTTCTCTGGTCCTGGCCGCCCGGTGCGTGGGCCAGCATCCAGCACTAGCTCCTGCTGGTCTCCACCAGTAGCCCACAGGTGTGTTGGCCACAGAGAGTGCAGAGGACAGGTCCCCTCTGCTACCCATGAAGTCAGTGCCCTGCAAATGGGCAAAAGGGTCGGGAATTTGCCTCAGGGACTTGCTTTTCTGGATTTTGGCTTGGTGTAAATGTGGGTCTGTGTGAGGAAGCCCAGATGTTTGTTTTGTTTCTCTCTCTCTCTCTCTCTTTTGCTATTTTTTTTCCCTCCTTCTTTCCCTCTTAGAAAGCGGATCAATGTGCACAGAAGCAGCTAAGATACAAAATCTGTCTGGAAAGAAGCAATAACAAATGATGAGCCACGAGCTGCTCATCACCACCTGGTCCCTTAATCAGTGTGGCCCTGTCACAATTCAGGTGTTCTTCTTGTCCAGGGAGGGCTGCCCTGGGGGTCCTGCTCTCTAGTAGGTGTTCCCCTCCCGCAAAATTCTTGTGTTCCAAGTTACATAGCAGTTTGCTGGGTGAAACCTCCAGTGTGCAAGAAAAGGTACAGACACTCCTGGGAGTCCTTTTAGTGCCTCGGGAAGGCCAAACGGAGAAAAGCAAGGCCACTCCGTTTTTTGGGCCATGCATGTGTGAAAGCCAAGCTGGGCGGGGAGAGCCCCTGGGTGACAGCAGGGTGGTTCTGGGGGAGGGAGGCCTGTGCCAGGCTTTAGTCTCCTGCTAAACATTCTTCGTTTCCAAATGAATTTATATTATTTCCATAATAAGAAAAAAAACTCAGGAATTTTCAAGTGATCTGTTGAGACCCTCTTTTGATGTCTGATTTAAGAAATCGATCACACAGAAATCTAAATAATCATAAAGCATTTTCTTGAAGGCAGCTCATCCCATGCATCTGGCGGTTTAGAAACCCAGAAAATCGTAAGCGAACTCTGCAGGGTCCTCGGTGAGGGTGGGTGTAACAGGAAGGCGTGGCGGAGAGCCGGGGGCCTGCAGGAGTCAGCTCTCCCTGGGGTTGGCTGCTGGACCCTGAAGGAGGAGGGCCTTGCGGACGGCCGGGTCCCCAGTGCCACTGCAGCTGGTTGCAGGAAGAGAGCGGGTGCAGTCTTCCTGCTGGGTGGAGTCCAGTGTCAGGGGTTCAGGTGACCCTTAGTACACAGAGGCACATTCTCCCTCATCAAAAATAACCAGCTGGATGAAAAGGCAAAACCCCAAATGGGGAAACCATTGTCCAATCATAGATTTTATAAAACACGAACGGACAGAGTGCAGAAAAGAGCTCCTTCCCGTGACTCCATAACAGAAAACAGCCCCTTGGGAAATGAACGAAGGACTCAACAGACATTTCTCCAAAGAAGGTGGCTAGGTGGCCACAAGCCCTCGGAAGGGTGCCTCACGCGTCATTAGAAATGCAAGGAGACAAAGCTCCACACCCAGAGGGAGGTATCATAGCAAAGAAGCAAAGAAGGAAGAGGAGGCGCGGTCAGATGTGGAGGAACTGGAACCCTGTGCATCCCCATAGTCGTGCAGGGGGTGGGGCAGCCACTGTGTGGGACAGCATGTGGCCCTCCAGAAGGTCAACCGCGGGTTTCCCTGAGATCTGGCGATCCACCTCTCGGGGGTCGACCCACGAGACTGAAGGCAGGACTCCCAGCAGCGGGAAGGCAGAGCCACTGGGCCTCCCGTCAGGAGGGGAGTGGACAAACAGAACACGGCGCAGACACACCTCCAACCTTACCAGGCAGCCCTAAAGAGGAAGGAAATCCTGCCACGGGCTATGGCACGGATGCACCTCGGGGACACTGTGCTAAGTGACATAAGATAAACATCACAGGACAGATGGATGAGTCCCCTCCAGGAGGAACCTGGGATAGACACCTCCTAGAGATGCAAGCAGAGTGGACTTGACCAGGTGCCAGGGGAAGGAGGGGAGGGAGAGTTATTGTCTGCGACCATAGAATGTTCTGGAAATGGTGGTGACGACCCCGCAACATCGTGGACGTGTGCATGCCACAGAATTGTACACCTAAATAGCTGAAGTGGTAAATTGCATGTTCCGTGTATTTAGCCCCATACAAGCCACTCCAATGGTTCTTGTGCGGTTGAGAATCCCTAGAGGGTGTACTAAATAAGGCTCACTTCTATGTCACTTCATTTCTTTTTCTTCTCTACCTCTCCAAATCCAAAGCAAGTTTCATTCTTTAACAGAGGGACCAACTTAAAATGTTGGGTATCTTGCCATATGAGATTTATTATTAAGTCCTAACGGAGCTTCTTTGGGAAGAAATTGCCCTTGGTTGAAAGTACTCGGTGAGTTAAAACACGGAGCCAAGAAAGGGGACCAGGTATCCCCCAACGTGGAGGACAGGATGGGTTTGCTCAGGAAGTGGTGGGTACGTGCTTGCTTCCTGAGAGACAAACACTGGGATAGTGAGGGCGTTTGACAAGAGACAACAGTCGAGTGTAAAAGTCTAGGCGCCGGGCAGCAGCTTTGGTTGGTGATGGCAGAGACTTTGTGTATCAGGTGTGCAGGGGGAAATGCAGAGAGGAGAGAACAGAGAGGCAGATGAAGACCAGGCTGGACCCCGAGGCCACCGGGTCGGTGGAGGGGATTGCTCTTAAGCTGGGGAATGCTATGAAGGAATCGTCTATGGGTTTTTGAAAAGATCCCTCTGGAAGCCAATGGCGTGGAGTATAGATTAAACAGAAAGGCCAGCAACCTTTTTCTGGGAAGGGCCAGATAGTAGACATTTTAGGCTTTTTGGGCAACATAGCTCTCTGCTGCATAGTCTTCTTCTGTTTCAAAACTTTTTACAAGTCTTTAAACACGTAAAACTATTCTTAGCTTCTAGCTCATGGGTAGGGTTGAGGGAACAGAGCCTGCGGGTGGGGTCTGGCCCCTGGGCTGCAGGCTGCCGAGCCTCCGGGTGGGGGGGAGGCAGGTAGGGAGGAGAGAGGCCTGGTGCTGAGTAACGGGGCAGCTACGGGCCTGGACGGTGGCCAGGTCCAGAGCTGGAGCAGGCACGGCCTGGAGCCCAGTGAGTGGGAGGGAGTGGGCGGACTGGGGGTGGGGTGGTCAGCTGGGCAGAGGTAGCCATCCAGGTGAGTGCACCTTTGGGAGATCAGGTGCCTGGGCCGGAGCTGGGGGGCCACCTGGGGCAGGCTCTGGACTGGGGAGGTGTCAGCCAAAGTTGTAGCCATGGAAATGGAGGTGAGCTGAGGGGTGGTGGGTGGGGCGGGGGAGCAGGCCAGAACCCAGAGCGAGAACACGGAGACTCCAGATCCCGGAAAACCATTGCAGAAAGAAGCCAGCAGCCCAGGAGGGCAGAGGCAGGGACCCAGAGGTGTGAGGAGAAGAGTCCGCGTGTCGCGGGGGCAGGCACCAGGGAGCAGCGCCCTGGGCGTCAGGCAGCACAGGCAGCTGGTGGCTCTCTGAGGAGAAGACGATGAGTCCCCTCCCTATTCTCCAGATCACAATAAATTCTGAGCAGATCAAGGATTTGCATGCAGAAAATAAGACTTCAGAAGTGGAAGATGTATTTTTAAAAATGATTCTAAGAGTCGCGAAGACCTTTTTTTTTTTTTAAAGCCATAATAGGAACCCAGAAACTATTTTAAGAGATGGATATTTTTGAC
Organism: Ictidomys tridecemlineatus; assembly: GCF_052094955.1. NCBI lineage: Eukaryota > Metazoa > Chordata > Mammalia > Rodentia > Sciuridae > Ictidomys > Ictidomys tridecemlineatus. The sequence goes on from NC_135479.1 coordinate 209,846,331, forward strand.
AATATAAAAAACTTAAATGTCTGTAAAAAGTAAGAAGACAAACCAGGAAAAATATCTGCAGCCCATAACACACATGGTCCCCATGTCCAAAGGCAGTGGAGACACCCGGGGAGCCCCTGAGACCAGCGACACACGGGGCTGGAGACCAGGTGAGGAGAGCGCCAGAGTCAAAGCCACGCACGGAAAATGGCGATTTTTTTAAACCTAAGATCAGCAACACTAAGAATCAGCACCAAACGCAGGGTGAGTGCTGGAGAGGAAGCGGGGCTTTGAGCCCCTGGGTGCTGTCGGACACGGGGAATAAGTTTTTCTGTAGAGAAGGGGGACAGTGGGTGCCACGATTAGAAAAGAGAATACACTTTGGCTCAACAGCCATTCTGAGGAATTACTTTCACGAGTGTTCCCGGGCTGCACGCAGGGAACGTACTGCAGTCTCTTATGCAATAACGAGAATTCACTTAACGTCCATCGCAAGAGCCCTGGTTAAACACACGGTCCAGGCCTCATCAGTGGAGTCGCACGTGGCCGTTAAAAATGATCTGCCAGGGCTGAGGTTGTGGCTCAGTGGTGGAGCACTTGCCTAGTACGTGTGAGATACCAGGTTCGGTTCTCAGTACCGCCTATAAATAGATGCATAAAATAAAGGTTCATTTGCAACTAAAAAATGTAAAAAAATGATTTGCCTTCTGCCCTCTGAAGACCACCTTCTCAGGGAGGCCTACATTTAAAACAGCAGCCACTGCCCGCAGTGGTCACCCACCTTTTCACCCACATTTGCTTTTTCTGCAGCTCTTTCCACCCTCAACTGAGGGGACATTACTTACTACATTCACTTTTTTGGGGAGGGGGTACCAGGGATTGAATCCAGGGGTGCTTAACCACTGAGCCACATCCCCAGTCCCTTTTGTACTTTATTTAGAGACAGGGTCTCATTGAGTTGCCTAGGGCCTGGCTGAGTTGCTGAGGCTGGCTTAGAACTTGGGATCCTCCTGCCTCAGCCTCCCGAGCCTCTGGGATTACAGGTGTGAGCCACTGTGCCTGGCCCTGTTGGAAGAGAGAGGGCGCTCCCCCAGGGCAGGGACCCATCTGTTTGAGTCACCAGAGCTCAGGACCTTGGAAGAAGGACCTGGCACACAGACGGGGGCTCTCACACCTATAGCTGGATGAGGGCCAATGTGTTTATTGATTGGAAAATCATCCCTACCCTGGGGTTAAGGGTAAAGCAGAAAAAGGAACATGAGATCCTTGCATGCATTTCCTTCTTACAACAGTGTGTGAGTGTGTGAGTGTGTGTGTGAGTGTGTGTGTGTGTGTGTGTGTGTGTGTGTGTTTACAGAAGAAGGTTCTCCAAAGTATCAATTTTGGTCCATCTCTGGGTTGAAAGTTTGTGTGGGTGTTTTTGCTTTTCCTCTCAATTTTTCTACATTTAAATTTCCCTTAATGTGTCCCTATTATCTAAAACAAATCAGTAGGAAACATAAAACCATTTCTGTCTTGAATAGCCAAATCCAGTGCTGCCCAGGCCTCCTGAGACGTGTCCGCTGGCAGTCGGATTCGCACGCGGTGGGTGGAAGAGCGTCCTCTCCACGTCCACGTCACCCCAAACCTCAGAGGGGGCTCCGTGGGAGCAGGGACTTGGCAGAAGTGACTGGGGTCAGGATGAGGCTAAGATCACACTGGATCAGTCAGGCCCTAAGCCCAGTTAGACTTCCTCACACGACCTGGAACTGGATGGCCGGAGAGCCAGGGGCCAGCGAGGACGGAGGCAGAGGTGGGAGGAAGCTGCCATGCCGGGGGGCGCCGGAGCCTCCTCTCCACGCTGGAAGAGGCAAAGGGGGTCCTCCTGTGGAGCTTCGCAGGAGACCTGGGTTTGGAGTCTGACCTCGTGAGTCGTGAGGGGATGAGCTTCCATGCTTTGCGCCAGTCAGTTCACCAGAATGGGTCACCAACCCCAGCCCCCACCAGCCCAGGGCTCCCAACCAGCCCAGGGCTCCCAACCAGCCCAGGGGCGCTTTGGAGAGGTTGGTTCAGGGGAGTGGGAGCGGCGGGTCCCAGGTGAGGCTGCGGTCTGGGAGGACGTGACAGGCAGTCGGTGAGACCTGAGTCTGAAGGCAGGGAGTGCTGGAGGAGGTGGTGGGGACAGGGACTCGAGCACACCGTGTGTGTGCGTGTCTGCCTGGGCCACAAGTGCGCGTGTGTGCGTGTCTGCCTGGGCCACGAGTGCGCGTGTGTGCGTGTCTGCCTGGGCCACGAGTGCGCGTGTGAACTGGGAGTTTCGAGTGCGTTTATATGCTGAGAAGGCTCCAAAGGGGACAGTGGGCATCATGAGGCAGGTGGACAGGGGGTGAAGTGAGGTGTTGGGTGGGACAGGTCAGATGGGCAGGGCCACGAGCACAGGAAGAAGGGTGGGCACTGCCTTCCTGGCGGGGAGGTGGGCGCACCCTGGAGGGGAGAAACGGGGACGTTTCCCTCTGGCTTCGTGCTGCAAAGGGGCCTCCCGTTCGTTCTTCTTGGAAAGTGGATTTCAACAAAGCCTATTTCAGCAGCTTTGCTGAGCTGGATCTGCTGGCAGCAAGGCGGATACCTGAGCTCAGTGCATCAAGGGAAGAGATGGCAGATGGCTACTCACGGACCCGCGTTCCTAGCAGCACCCCTCACGGTCGCCAAAAGGTAGAAGCAATCCGGGTGTCCAACAGGGGTTTACAACCCAGTGGGACATTACTTGGCCTTCAAGAGGAAGAGATTCTGCCACAGGCTGCCCCCCCCCCCCAAACCCTGAGGACCTTGTGCCAGGGGAAGGAATGCTCCTAGTAACAAACACGCTCTGATGCTGCTTGTGGGAAGTCCCCAGGTGGTCAGATCCACAGAGACCAGAGGCAGAATGGGACTTCTTGGGCTGGGGCAGGGGAAATGGAGAGTCTGTTTCTAATGGGTACAGAGTTCCTGAGCAGGGAGATGAGAAAGTGCTGGAGATGGGTGGTGGTGGCCACTGCAGGACAACGTGAAGGATCACCATGTCACTGACACATAGCTAAAACACGTCCCAGTGCTGAAGCTTATGTCATGTGTATCTTGCCATAACAAAAAGAAACTGCAGGAAATAAAGAAGAGCATCTATGTGTATTTCACACGAGAGCCTCGCTTGTGAAATGCTTTCGTGCTTTACTTTAGGAAAAGGTTCACAGAGTCACGATGCTGCGGACGAGGAAGGACGGGACTTTTATTATCGCGTTCAATTTTGCATTTTTCCATTTGTGGCCACTCCCCAGTTCCGGTGCCTCTGGGCGTACTGAGGAGTGTTGGAACTGTAAAGTGGATGCTGAGAGGAGATACGGAGGAGAGGCTCCCTCTTTATGACCCGGGAAGGGAATTTGAGCGTGGTTACGGGGGCTGCTGCTCTTCAGGTCTCTGGTTTTCCTCTGGCCCTTGCACTGACGCCAACCCTCTGCACGTGTCCTTATCTGGGGCTTCTCCCCGACAGGGCCTGGTAAGCGGGCTTGTTTTTCGTCTCTGCTGTGCGTGTGAAGGTGAGCCGGCCTCTCTCTGTTCTGGAGCTCTTGGGACCACGGGAGGCTGCTATCATCAGGAGTCTAGACAGACGTGGAAGTTTCAAGTCGGAGGTGCCGATGGTCAAACAGTCCCTACCTTCCACTGGGAACTTGGGACAGCTACTAAAGGGCAAAGGATCCTATTAGAAATTTAGCTTAAGGGCCTCACAATGTGAATTTAAATTTAGAATGTCTGGTACCCACTGAAAGGTCAAATGCTGACGGTGGCTGCTAGTAGATTGTAGCTTTGTGAAATGTGCAAATTTCATTGCTCAGAGGAGACAAACGACAGGTCGCTTTGGGCTGAATAAAGGAAATAGACATTGGGCACTCGAATTTCTCTTTTAAAGGGAATTCTAAGTTCAGAACCTTAGACAGAACCATTAGGAACCTTGCAGGACTGCCACGTTCAGTTGTGCATGTTGCCCACTACACAAAGGTACCCAGAGGAAGGGACTCGAGGGTTGGAATAGAGTGGTGCTTTGTTGGCCAAGCCACTTGCCCTTTCAGAGGCCCTTGGTGCTCAGAGGGAAGGGCACCTCTTGTGAATTTTTAAAAAGCCCCTTATGAGCCAACAGCCTTCTTGGAACTATGGATATCAATTATTCTACCCTCTTCCTGTTTTGTACCCACGTGGAGAAGCGAGGCCCAGGGGATCCTGGAGGGGGCGGTGGAGCCTGCTCTGAGTGAGCCCCTGGGTTTCCCCCTGCCCCAGGGACCCTGGCCTTGGCGATTTCCTTCTGAGAAAAGTCACTGTGCTGTTCCTGATGACCCCGGCCTGGGGACCCCAGTCCTGCTGCCTGTGGGTGGCCTGGAGCTCCAGGCTCTTCATTGGCACAAAGGGTGACACTTCTGCCGTCGTGCTGGGTTGTTGAGGGAAATAAATGACATCCCACAGGAGGCGAGGTGGCCCTGTGACCGGGCTGGGGGCCGGGGCCAGACAGGCCTGGAGCGCAAGTCGGCACTTCCTGCTCCCGTCTCTGCATCTCAGTTTCTTCAGTCATCAAGTGAGAGCGATGAGAGCCACCTGGCAGAGTCACCGTGAGAGGAAAGTGAATGGCTAGGTGTGACACCTGGCAACCTCCCACAAATGGGGACAGTTCAGGTCACATCCAGGTCACAGGAGGTCCACGACTTTCAAGTATGACAATCTCTCTTTCTGTAAGCTCAATACTGTCCTGGAAACTGTGGAATTCAGGGACAATCTACATCGCAGATGGGGCAGACCGTCCGGAAGCTGAGCGCGTGCTGGGTCGCACCCAGCCTGCAGTCCCTCCCACCCCATCGTGCTGTTGCCCTCAACCTGAGGGACCCAGGACGTCCTAGTGCACCAGAGGCAGAAGCCAGGGTGCTGGACTCACTGGGAAAGGGGATGATCACCACAGTAGGATGGAGACAAGAGAGCCAGCACTTGCTCTATTCACCGTGTGCCAAACCGGGCAGGCCAACAGCCCGCAGGGAGGGGCTGGCCGTGGACAGAGATGGGCAGGGCTGCAGGTCCAGCTCCTTGGTGAAGCTGACCCATCTCGAGCGGCAGACAGGGGCCAGGACTGGTGTTGGGCTGGCTTCAGAGGCAGATGAGAAGAAATGCGCGTGCATGCGTGTGTGTGCGTGTGCGTGTGCGTGTGTGTGCGCACACAGTGTGAGGCCATGAGGAGAATCCGCCTCCCTGGTGTGTGAGAGGAGTGAATTTCCCCAGTGGAGAAGAGGAGATGGAGTATGGAGTGGGCTGTGCCTGGGACAGGGTCCGGGGTCAGATGGGGATGGCGGAGCAGGAGGAGAAGGGGCCGATGTCAGAGGAGAATCTGGCGGGTGGGGAAGTCCTGACACCTTGTAAATCCCCGCGCTGGGAGGAAGCTGGCCCGTGAAGGATGGATGTGCGCTGGTGGAATGCCTCGGTGGCTGGCCCCGAGCTCTGCAGAGTCGTCTCGCTCCGCTCAGGGCTCTGCCTCCAAGCCAGGGCACGTCCCGCGAACCAAGCACCTAAAATGGGAAGTGCCCCAGGTGTTGAGGTGGGTGGCGGTCAAGGGGCCAGGGCCACCATGTACCCAAGGAAGCACCTGCAGACGGCTCCCAGGAGCAGGTGCAGGCAGAAAGGGGGGAGGTCTGAGCTGAGCTGAGGACGGGGAGGCTGGTGGGGAGGACAGGGCAGTGGGCTTAGCACCCAGGAAACCCCTGGAGACATTCTGGGGACGATGAACCTGAGACCTGGCTCCCACGTGGGGGAGGGAGCCACCTGTGGACAGAGCAATGGGCCCCAGAGGGAGCACCAGGACCTCCCAGGAGGAGACACCAGCCCCTCTGTCATCAGGGGCACATGCAGGGACGGCAGAGGGGACAGGCTGCTCCCACAGCCCGGAGCGGGATGGGGACGGCAGTTCCAGTCCTGCCGAGGGCTGCAGCCACCCGTCCTGGAGAGCCGGGCTGAGATGGGGTTCCCAGTCTGAGCAGGGGCAGAGAGAGCGGAGAAGGAGACTTCTTGGTTTCCCTAGAATAGCTGAGACCCACGGCGCCCCGGCCCAGGTCTAGGACCGTGGAAAGCCTCCTCTTCTAGAAGGAGCTTTGGTGAGCTCTTGGGGAGGGGAGACTGTTTCAGAAGAATCCACATCTCCAGCCTGAGGGACATGGCGTTCCTCTGGGGTGAGACCCATGTGGACTTGCTTCAACTCCACCACGTTACGGTTCCTATGACGGAGGGAAGAACGACCCAACCAAACCCCGGCGTTAGCCACCGTCCTGATCCTAGACAAAGTCCCAAGCCACCTCCCACAGCCCTTTCTGTAATGAACTCTGTCTGGTGAGCAGGAAATGAGTCTTCTGCTGTCCTCCTGAGGATGCGAAAACTGGGTTCACAGGGGGAGACTGGGTCCTGGGTAAGTCACTTAGGGTGACCAAGTGATGGAGGGGTCTGGGAAAGCTGACCCCACAACCAGACACCCCTTGGGTGGCTCTACCTGGTACCAGCAAAAAGAAGGCTCCTGGCACCCAGGGGGGTAGGGGCGCTGTCTGTTCTAACAAAGTGTTTCATCAGGAAACTGTCACTTTTCCCATCAGCCCCCTGGCTTCACCGCAGGGCACCATCTCTGGGCGCTGTGTGGTCTGACTCTGCAGGTGGCGAATCTGCCTTCTGAACAGACTGATTCTGACCTCTGTCCAGCGCGCACACTCATCCGTACGTCCATAAAACAGAAGGGCCTTTACTTAGATGTGGCTTAGCTTCCGGGAGATACTTGCTCGGAGGGCAAAAGGCTGACGACATTTTCCACTCCACGAGCCTGTGTCCTTCTGGGGAAATCTGGGGTTGGTATTTCAGAGTCTGTCAAAGAGAAGCCTTTGGCTGCAGATTTTGAGCTCTCAGGAACAGATATTCCCCGAGCCTGGCTTTCGTGGAGGGGAGTGGGATCTGGGCACTGAGCACTCACACCCACCCTCAGACCGTCACTTGTGACCTCGTCTTGGGCCAGCAGCCTAACCTGCCGGCATCTCCGTGTCCAAAGGACGACAGGTGGACAGTTTATTCCACCGTCTTCCACTTTGAAAAACGTCCACTGCAGCATAGACACTTTTGCTGAGGGTGAAATAAGAAATTTCTTTGACAGGAAAGCTTGCTGTGATTCCGAATGGCCTCAGTCCAGCATCTTATTTTCTCTAGGAAGCAAATGAAACCATTTCAGTGTCCGCTCTCAGAGGCTCCTGCAGCTTCCGGCTGTCGGAGGGCATGTCTGTCTCCTGGAGCAGACACTGACGTCCGTGTTCTCCTCGAGGTGGCTGAGGCGGCCACCAGCCCCTGCTCAGAGAGCGGAGGGTGCTCTTCCCAGGAGTCTGTGGGTTCTAAGTGTTTTCCTCATTTGTTTGATCCACGGTGCTGGGCACCTGAGACCCTGAGTGTGGACAGGCACTGTCTTGAGGCTGGATGTGGCTCTTGGCTGTTTTCCTGCTGCACCACCAGCAGGGGGGGCTAGGTGGCGCGTGGTGGTGGTCCCCAGGTCAGGGAGGTGGGAGGTGCTGCCCTCCGGCAGGTGTGAGTGGGAGACACGGCTGATGTCTCAAAAGATTCCTGACGGTGGGCCAGGCCCGAGGTGGACAGAGGACAGAGCGAGACCTGAGGAATGCTTGGATTTCTTCTCGTTCCTGGAAGACTACAGGTCAGGCTAGTCCCGTGCTGTGCTGCTGAACTGGCTCTCCGGGAGGTGGGGGAAAGCCTTGATTTGGAGCACTCCCCAATTTTTGTGGTGTGAAGACCCCACCGTGGCTCACATCAGGCCGTCCAGCTCTCAACCGGTGGTCACGGGCTGGTGGAGCTCGCCAGGCCGGATCAGGTCCTGTCCCCAAGAAGTGGGGCTGAGGGATCCTGTCTTGCTGGGAATTGGTGGGAGGAGCTGGGAGCCAAGGAGATGGGAAATGAAGAGATCGTGGGTTTAGGACGTCCTGCCTCCTCTGTCTTCCTCTTAGAGAGTTCTAGAACAAGTTAGCGGACTAAGGACTCTGAGAATGAACACGATTCTTGGTCTTGTCCCCCCCAGCACCCCCCAAGCTTATTTGAGCCCAGGGCCACCTACACACACCTGGGTTCTGCGGAACCAGTATTTGAAATGTGTTTGGATTGGCGGATCCTGAATGAAGGAGGGGACACTGGGGGGTTCAGGGTCCCTGCTTTGCTTTCTTCACTTTCCCGTGGGGGACAGCCCCGTGGCTCTCGTCTCCCTCTGAGTCAGCCCAAAGCTGCCAGCCTGTACGTCACCGAGAGCGTTCCCTCTTGTCCTTGGTGCAGTGACTTCCCTTTCCCTCCCTCCCTCCCTCCCTCCCTCGGTAAAGAGAGACGTGACTCAGTCAACCAGCCACGAACAAAAGCGAGAGTGACATATTATCCCAATAGAGGAAGATGCTCTGCCACGCATGGGAGGCAGGCTCCGAGTGTTGGTAGACTTGGAGGGTGGGAGGACGGCAAAGACTCCAAACAGACCCACAGAGCCAGAGATGGGCTCCCCGGGCCGGGAGCACCCACGGCGCCTGGACTTCCACCTCCGCCCACTCCTGCTTTCCCTATGGGCTTGGAAATGCAGTTGTCATATCCTGAGGCTGGGCTGCCCTGAGGCTGCAGGAAGCGCTGACCTCGCTGGGCTCTCCGGGTTCTGAGGGCTGGGGTCTACCCTCCTCCAGCCCTGCCCCCAAGCTCCCGGCTGGGGTGAGCTGACTCAGGGTGTCCTGGGCCCCACCCCAAGGGCTCAGTGCCTTTCTTTGGGGGAAAATCCACAACTGGGGGTGGGGGACCAAGGGACAGCTGCTGTGAATGAGGGACAGATCTGTCCTGCTGATGCAGGCGGAGGGCAAAGCTCCAACTACCGCAGCTGTGGCTGGGCTCCTGGCCTGGGACCGGCAGAATCATTACCGCCTTCCCCAGAAGAGCTCCGTTCCCCGCTGTGACCTCACCATCTGCTGTGGTCTGAACGTGCTCCCCAAAATCTCACTGTTGGGAACAATCCCCGGAGCAAGGGTGAGGAGGCGGGGCCTCTTGGGAGGTGTCTAGGCCACCAGGGCTCCGCCCTCGTAGAATGATGTCATCACGGGAGGGCTTGAGGGAGGAGCTTGTTTCTCGCCCTCCCTTTTCACCCTTTCTGTTCCGTCTTCCATGTGAGGGGTCTGAAGGATACAGCAACTGGGAGCCACCTTGACAGTGGTGACAGGGCCCTCCCCAGACACTGAGCCTGCCGGCACCTTGATCTTGGATTTGCAGCCTCCAGAATTGTGAGAAAGCAAATTTTTGATCTTTATAAATTACCCTGTCTCAGGTATTTTGTTATAGCAGCACCAAGTGACTAAGATCCCATCCACTAAACCATCCCCTGGGCCTCTCATGTTGGAGTTAAGGAAGGGAAAGGGAGGGGAAGCCTGTGATGGATGGAGCTCCATCCATGAGGTGAGGCTTCTGAGAAGGACCTTGGGTGGGGACCATAAAGGAAGGAGATTTCTCTCTTCCTGCGCCTCTCTGGCTTTTTCTGTAGCTTGGACCTTGGGTGAGCTCTACATGGAGTCTACAGTGAAATGCAGCCGAGGGGTCACCTTGAAACAGGATTTGGCATATGTGTACCTGAGCTGTAGAGGTAGGCTTGATGCCCTGTCTGTCATTTTCCCCCATAACTTCTACCGGTGACCACGGCCTGTCAAGTCCTGTGCTTGACCCTGGGCGCGTGAAGACTCACATAACACAACTCCTTGCCAAGCAGATTTGCTCTCAATTCAGGTTCTTCGTGGCTGGAAACTGGCCCAATGTCCTGAGGTGGACATAGGGGTAGAGGCCTTTTTGAGAATTAATAAGGTGTTATTTTGAAAGTTTAGTTTTCAAAATTCATAGAGCAGAAATCCATCTCTCACAGTCTGGAGGTAGGACATCCGTGCCGGTAAGTGGCTGGGTTGACAGTTGTTTTGAAGGAGGAAGTGACTGATTCAGGGGCCTGGGGTCTCCCTCTGGGGTAGTGGGAGTGTTTCAGCACTTGACAGAGGTGGTGGCTGCCCAGCATCAACGCCCAGCATCAATGATGCGCTGCTCAGGATGGTGTGTGGGTGTCACCTAAAGAGAGGCTGCTCTGCATGGGAAGAATCCGCAAGTCCTACCGCTGCCGAAGGTCACACTGCTCCATGTGCCTAACCTCGAGGACCCGGGCTGTGCACATGGACGGCTGGGCAGGGCACATTGGGTGACGTGTGGGTGAGGCAAGTGGGGGCAGCCCGGCAGCCTGGAAAGACCTGCTCCCAGCCCTGGCAATGAGCTCTTCTCTGCAGTCTACAGCGCCAGCAACTGTGCCCGAAGCTAGGCTGGAACATCTGGCAAGCCATTAATAACCAGTGACGGAGACGAATGCCTGGACCCCAGCCGCCTGTGGCATTTCATGGTCATCTGACGGGAGGCACTGTCTTTAATAATATTCTTATGCAAATTGGATAAAAGGTCCCACTCGGGGCCATTCCAGGTGACAGGTGGCACTGCTCTTCTGTGATGAGTTTTCTAGCAGATGACTTTGGGGACTCTTTGTCTTTTCTTTGGTGAGGCTGGACTTTCCCTTTTATTGCTCAGTGTTCTTTCCTGTGTGGTTGACGTGCCATGGGGGAGAAGCACAGTTTCCTTAGGAAGCACCCCTTGTTCTTTGGTGGCCGTCCTGCTCCTACATCAGGGAAGCCAGAGGAGGAAGTCTCACTTAGGGTTAGAATTCCCGTCCATCACTCATTAGCTCCTGGAGGCGGTTCCTGATTTAATCTGAAATATGCGTGAATTTCAGCAGGCACTGAAAATATTTGCATACTCCTTTCTCTCCCTTTGGCAAGAGGTGCTTCTCTTGCAAAATTAAGTGCATTAGTAAAGCAAAGTGGAGACATGGTGAGGCTGTTTTCTCTGCGCTCTTTGCCAGCGTTCCTTTCTTTTCCCGCCCCCAGGGTCATCTTGCTAAAAGGAAGAAACATTTTCCTTAGCCATATACTTGCCTTACAACATTTTTAGGCAGCTCTGATCCAAACTGATCTTGAATGCAGTCTTCTGCCCTGGAAGAGAAGGGGATGTGGAGAGGGGTCTTCATCCCTCCTGTCCATTCGCCGTCTATTGAGGATCAAGCCAGAGTGGTCTCTGGGGACAGGAGTTCTGGAGACAGGGTCTGAGCATGCCCCAAAGGTTCCCTGCCCTGCAGACCCAACACCCTGGCTCAGGACTGCTTCTGCAGAGAAAGAAGTTCCTGCCTGGTGATCCTGTATAGCCCGGCAGTGTCCCTGTGTGGGCACAGGCCTGGGTTTGCAAAGTCGACGTTGTAAGCTGACCATGGGTGAACCGTGGCAGAGATGGAAGGACATGTGGCTGAGATGTGCTTGTTATGCCTTGGGTAGAAAGCAGGAAAACTGAGGCTTCCGTCTGAGGAACTTCCCCCTGGGGTCAACCCGGCTCTCCTGGAAGCCTGGGAGGGAAGCTGGATTCCAGAGTGGTGGCTCCCAGGGCTTTCTAGGGCTGTATTTGTTGAATGTTCACATCGGGTTCCTTTTTTGACAGTGAGATTCTGAGTCTTCAAGTCTCTGCTCACAGATAACTGGCATGGACCATGCAGATAGGAGGTCCCTGGGGTAACCACCATGCCCGTTTGGCACTGTGTGCCTCTTGGGGCTGATATTTTAAGCCTTAGATGAAAAATGGCCTTGAGTTTCCCTGCCCCTGGGCTTTGTCAGCTGCAGGGCTGTTTGGGGTTCATGCACTTGGGACATGGCCCTTTTAAAATCACATTTCTTCTGCTTCTGTGTTCCTCCCCTGGGGCCTGCTGACACTCTCTGTGTGCTGTTCTTAGCTTCCCACTGAATCACTCTTTTCTTTTAAGTCTTCAGCAAAAGTTTATTTGGTTTCCTTAAAGTTACTTGATTGAATTCTCAGCCTAAGTATAGACATTGAAGTCATGACATCTGTGCTCTTCCCTCATTCTGCCTTGTCTGTGGAACTCAACATTCGTGAATGATGGGTCCTGGAGAACCCATGTCTCCTTCCGGTTCTTCAAACTCACGCCTGTATCGCAAAGTCAGAGATCCGGGTGCTTCTGGCCTCAATTCTAATATTCCAACTTGCGCACTTTCTCTGAGCCACTAGAAATGTTCTTCAAACACATTTCAGCTGGACCGGGAGCAGTTTTGCTTACGCTGACTTGGATAATGCTGTTGAAACACCCAGCCAGGCGAGGCAGATTATGAGCTGGCTGGTTCTACTTCAGCACCCAAACTCTAATAGCTTCTCGATTCATACAGAACAAAAAGTCCTCTTGGATCTGCAAGTTCCTCCTTGGATGGGTTGAAGGGCAAAGTTATGTGGGAAAAATGAGTGATTTTGGTAACCGTCACTAGAGGAAGGGAGAGGGAGCTCCCTCGTGTCTTGTGATGTCAAACACCAACACTCTCCAATATGGCAGCCATCAGTCACGGGAGCGATCGAGCATCTGAAATGAGCCTGGTCTGAACCGAGACAGAAGTGCAGACAGACATGGGTTTTGGAGCTATAGCGTGAAGAGTAATAATGTGGAATATACCAACGTTTTACATGATGGATCTTCATAATGATTACATGTTGCAATAATAATGCTCTGGATATATGGAGCCAAATGATATATCATTATGTTAAATCCACCCACTTATCCTTTACTTTTAGATGTGCATACAGGGCGTTTAGGGTTCTGTTCGTGGCTGGCACTGCATTTTCCGTGGAAGGAACACCTGTTATTCAGTAGTACCTACTCCGAGCATGTGGAAATGGAGTTGATGCAGAGGGGCAGCTAGCTTGATGGCTTACAAAGAGGAAGAAGGCCACCAATTAGCAGGATTTACCTTTTGATTGGGAAGGAATTACTGAAGGCTCGGGAACTGGAGACATCAATAAGGGTTTGAGCACAAGCTATTGAGAGAGAGAGGGTTGGGGACTGCTGACGTGTGTGTGAGCATCTCGCTTCCTAGTTGGAAGCTGTACCCATTTTAGCCAGCTGGCTCACTTTTCCGTTTTTTTTAAGTGTTGACCATGCACGTGCCAGTGTTCCTCACACTACCAGTAACCGCCTCTGTGCCTGACGGAGAGCTGTGTGGGGGAGGGGCACGTGGAACACGGGCACCCACAAATGGAAAAGGTGAGTGAGAGAAGGCTGAGTACCTTTTAACTTTGGTAAAAGGAAGTTTTACTCATTTATTTTAAAATATTAGTCTATTAGAAGTTTCTTAGATTAAAAAAAAATGACTAAGAGTCAGGATCTGGTGCTGAAGGAGTAAATCCAACCCACGGCAGACTGAGAACCCGATGAACGTTCGGGTTGTGATCTCCAGGTGTCCCGTGGTCTCCTTCGCAGTGACTTTCCTGAGTTCCTCGCCTGCCTTCCCCTTCACCGCTGGGTTCGTCCCCAGCCCACTTCTCTTTCCATCCCTCAGTTTTTTCTTGGGGGATTAGCTCCCCACAAAACTGGCCGGTTCAGACGACTCCCACATCTGGTTCCGTCTCAGATCCTTCCCCACCGTTTACACTGCCCCCTAATGACCCAGTGACCTCCCCCTAGGCCACACCACCTGCCCACACTGCCACACGGAGAACCAGGCTCCCGACATGTGAGCCCCCCGGTGCCCACCCACGCCACCTCCAAACTGAGCACCCACATGAGGAAAGCACAGCCCATTTCTTCAGGCCTGGCTGAGTCGGTGGTCCGCCACCACCACCTGCATTTGGCAGAGATGCAAAGCCGGCAGGGCGCAGGAGAGCTGGAGTGGGCGGAAGGGGAGGCCCAGGTCTGCCGGGAGCTGTGGCCTGGAGCTGCGCTGGGCTCCCGAGCCAGGCCTCCCGTGTGGTTGCTTGGCAGCCCTATTTGGCTTTTTGCAATTGGCCCCCAGTTGGAAATAGAGACAAAAATCAGGGAAGTTATTAATCGAGTGCTGGCCCTGTGTTTCTAGTTGTTCCAGCAGCTATTGCTTAGCCTCCTGGACGGTCACTAGAGATAGCCATCTGGCTTCTTGCAGTGGGACTCACAGAAGGCTGGCTTCCTGGGTGGTCTGTTGTAGACACAGAGTTTGTTCCTTGGGCAGGTAGGCCTCTTAGGGTCTTTGACAGTTTTAAATAAGCAACAACAAAGCCTTTGTTTTGGCCCTGGATTATAAAAAGAATACATTCTTATGTAGAAAATTCTAAGCCATCTGGGAAATCATAAAGGAAAATGAAAGAATTCACTCCACATGCTCCCACCAGAGTGACCACTGTTCACACTGTAATGAGCAAAAGCCCCATCACACATCCCCACAGGAGCGACGGGCCTCAGCGTGGGCTCTGGGGGCCTCCCCTCCCTCTCCACCTGGCTCGCTGGGCAGTCTCCAGAGCTGACCGCTCCCGGGTCTGGACGCCTGCACTTGCTTTTCCACAGAGCCTCTGTTCCACGGGCTCTTTGAATTCAGGTGGGTTGCGTTCCTACCCTGCTCCGTGAAGTTCAGTGGTGGCATTCGTAGGTCCAGCTCCTCGGAAAGGCTCCCCATGCCCCTGGTGACGTGAGCATGGCGGACTCTCCGTCCAACCTTCCGTCTCCTCTCCACGCTTGAGGCAACCCAGGGCTCTCTGAGGACCGTGCCTCCTCTGTGTGTGCTCATCGCCCTGTGGCTTCTGTTGTCTTCCAGGGTCACCTGTCCCTTACCACTCACCCAAACTGACCCTCCCCAGGAAGCCTGCCCAGGAAGCATCCCAGGGTCCAAGGTGGTTGGATTGTATCAACACCCCTGGTGGCTGCCTCAAGGACAGCTCTCAGCACAGCCTGGGACAGCAGCTGACTCCCACATGGCTTGGCCCTGGACCGTGTCCTACGCATTTTCTCCGTAGCCCAGTGTCTGGGATGGAGTGGAGGCTCAGGGGACATCTCCTGAACAAACTAGTTGGTAGAAGGATGAAATTATATGAGTGTGCGCGTGTGTGTGTGTGTGTGTGTGTGTGTGTGTTCCACCTATACCTGTTGATGGACAGATCTTACACTGGGCCGATTTTTAGGAGCCTGGTGCAATTTCAATGGCTATTTCCTCCATAACCTGTGTTGAAATTCAGTTGTCATTGTGACGTATCAGGTAGGGGACCTTTAAGGGTTGACGAGGCCATGGGGACCTGCCCTGGTGAAGGAAGCAGTGGACCGATCCGGGGAGGGGTTTCCTTCAAAAAGATATTTCACCCCCTCCTTCCTTCCTTCCTTCCTTCCTTCCTTCCTTCCTTCCTTCCTTCCTTCCTTCCTTCCTTCCTTCCTTCCTCCCTCCCTCCCTCCCTTCCTTCCTTCCTTTCTCCCTTCCTTCCTCCCCTCCTTCCTTCCTTCCTTCCTTCCTCCCTCCCCTCCTTTCCTTCCTTCCTTCCTCCCCTCCTTCCTTCCTCCCCTCCTCCCCTCCTTCCTTCCTTCCTTCCTTCCTTCCTTCCTTCCTTCCTTCCTTCCTTCCTTCCTCCCCTCCTTCCTTCCTTCCTCCCCCTTCCTTCCTTCCTTCCTCCCCTCCTTCCTTCCTTCCTTCCTTCCCTTCCTCCCCTCCTTCCTTCCTCCCCTCCTTCCTTCCTGCCTGCCTCCCTCCCTCCCTCCCTCCCTTCCTTCCTTCCTTCCTTCCTTCCTTCCTTCCTTCCTTCCTCCCTCCCTCCCTCCCTCTCTTCCTTCCTTCCTCCCTTCCTTCCTCCCTTCCTGCCTTCCTGCCTTCCTCTCTCACTGTCTCTTTGACCTTCCCCTGGGATGACCCAGCTCAGAAGCCTTTGCAGATGCTCCTCCTCTATCTCAGCTCACCAGTCTCCAAAACGGTGGAACTGAGTTTCTATTCACGATCACCCAGGCTACAGTGCAGCAGCAGCAAGCAGAGGAAGGCAGTACTGAGCTGCAGAAGCTCTTCCTTTCCATAGGGCAATTAAAAGAATCTCAGTGATTGCTTTTCACTGTGGCCAGTGATACGTCCGTATACTCATTCTCCATCCTCTTATCTATGATCCCACTGAGATTTTTTTTTTTTTTTTGGGTGCAAAATGTTCTATTCATGAAGATGCTTTGAACTGTTTGCTGGAAAATCCACCTCTCCTCCAATCAATAAGGAGTCACGCTGCTCTATAAATAATGGATAGCCTGGGTATCTATTTTTTTCCTGAAGGAGAGAACTAAAGAAGAAATAACCAGGAAGATGTGCAGGTGATCTGGAATATACTGGAAACTCTATGTCCTGTGGTAGAACATAGAGGTTCAAAAAGAAAACAGCTTAGACTAGGTACGGGATTCATCTCAATTTCCCACTCACCAAGCCATGTCTTCTTGGGAGGAGCCGGGGCAACAAAAGTGGCAGAGCCTTCATTCCAGAGTATCTCGGGAAGACTGTCCTCACTCATGGTAAGAGTTCAAGGGAGGGAAGTGGAGGTGAGGTGGTTGGTGAACTCAGGACCATCAAGAAATAACTCAAGTTTAGCAGACCTGGTGATTTATCTCCTATGCAACGTTTTGCTAATTATTCCTGAGATAATTAAGTCTAGAGAACAGGTTTATTGGGACACTTGTCTTAGGAGATAGCAGCAGAAAGAGCGTGTTGGGGTTACTCTGAGTTTCACACATCACAAAGTGAATCCAGCTCTTCTCAAACCTCTGTATGGCATATGGTAAGCAGAAAAATGGCTCCAGTGATGTCCACATCCTGAGCCCCGGAACTGGGAATATATATGTGACGTGGCACAGGGAAATCGAGGTTGCAGATGGAGTTACAGTTGCTATTCAGCTGGGAGATCATCTTTAAAAGTGAAAGAGGGAGGGAGAAGAGAGAAATGGAGATGGTACCATAAAGACTCAGCTGCAGGGGCTGGGGTTATGGCTCACTGGTAGAGCGCCCGCCTTGCATGTTCAAGGCTCTGGGTTCAAACCTCAGCACCACATAAAAATAAATAAATAAATACATAAGTTAAAAAAAAAGGACTCAGCTGCACATTCCTGGTCTTGAGATATCAGAAGGAGCCACAAGTCAAGAAGTGCAGATGGCTCCTAGAAGCTAGAAATGGAGAGGAGATGAACGCTTCCCCGGAGCTTCCAAAAGCAACCCTGTTGGAACTTTGATTTTAGGCCAGTGAGGCACATTGGACTTCTGTCCTCCAGAACTGAGAAAATGCATCCGTGAAATTGGTTCAATTAATTTTTGATATGTTGTTATGGTAGCAACAGGAAACAATTTAGGCGAGTAGGAAGAGGCAGTTTAATTCAGTTGATACACGTTGAACACCCACTATGTGCCACCTCCTGTCCTCAGTGCCTAGGTTCATTAAAGACACTGTCCCCTCCCTCAAGGGCTTTGAGCCTTGAAGGAGAGATCCGTGCACATGGCCCACAGAGGTGAATGCAGGACTAAGGTGTGTTAGTCAGCACTGTGCTGCTGTAACGAGATACCACAGACGATCACTTCTCATGGTTCTGGAGGCTGAGAATCCAAGATTGAGGTGCCAGCTTGTTCAGGATCTGGCCAGAGCTTTCTTCTTGGCTTGAAGGTGTCCTCGTGGCAGGAGAGAGAGCCTGAGACTCTGCAGTCTCTATTGCAAGGGTCCTAACCCCGTGATGAGGTTTCTACCCTCATAACCTAATCACCACTCAAAGGCCCCTCTCTAACGATCATCCCTTTGAGTGTTGGGGCTTCGGCGTATGGAATTTAGGGTTCAGTCCATTGAATAGGGGACTGGGAAGAAGGTACACTAATTGTCTGGGTGAGGAAGGGATTTAGGTGGTCTGCTGTCATCCCAAGTGTTCTTATAAGTGGAGGAGACAAGTAAGAAAGGAAGAGCCAGAGAGATGGCGGCAAGAGGACTGGATCCCACGTTGCTGGTTTTGAAGGTGGAGAGGAGGCCATGCGGCAAGGAGTGTGGGCAGCCTCAGAAGACGGGGAAAACGAGATCCTGCACTCTTCCCTCCCCGCGAAGCAGCATCACAGTCCTGCTGACACCTGACTAGCCCAGCGAGACCTGTGTTAGGCTTGGAGACTACGGAGCTGATGGACGATAAACTTGTGTTGTCCACCAGGATTATACGGCGCTTTGTTCCAGCAGCATTGGGAAATCAACACAGGGTGCCATGGGGATTTCTGGAGAGCGGGCCACAAGGGCTGAGACCTTGGAGCCACCACACAGGTCTTGGTGGCTTTCTGGGTATAAAGGAGTAAATTTTATGCACCTTCAGTTTTATGTTTTCAAATGGATTGTGCAGATTTAGGATGTAAGACCAGATCAGAGCCTCCTCCATAAATTTTATGAACTGTGTCAACCCCTTGAGCCACTCATACCTCCCCAGGGAGAGACAGTGCCCCTCAGCAATGATCAGTGCAGAACAGCAACCAACCCCGGGCAGCAGGTGCTCAGAGCCAGTTGAGTTGGATCTAGTGAAATTCAGGTAATGTGTTTTGCACCTGAGGTGGGTGAATAGATTCCCAGCTGCAGGACTCATCGAGATTTTCCTAAAAGAATATATTAATTGTGCCAGAATTGCACTTGTAAGAGCAAGCTCATAACAAAGCTGAGTTTCTAGTTGTGATGTGGACAGAGCGAGAGTAGAGAGATGGGACTGGGCTCAAGGACTTGGGAGGAGACAAGACTCTCAGAAATGGGTGTCAGGACTCCATCCCTGGAAATCTCAACAGCACCGTCTCTCAGAACCCAGTTTTTCATTGGTGGGAACAATACCCAATTGGTTATAGAAAATGGAAGCATTTGTAATCAAAAGGGCCAGGTTTCAGCAGAAAGTTGCAAAGATCCAGCTTCTTCCAATGTGAGCCGGGGCTTCCTGCTCTTTCCTGGGCTCTTAACCCCCAGCAAGCTTGGCTGCAATTTGACAGCTGCTCCAGGAACTTGCAGTTTAATTTATTTTTTGTTCACTTGACACAACTTCACACCTGGCTTGTTAGCACACAGGACTCAGCAGTGGTCTGAGCTCTCCCACTGAGGTATTGACCTGGGGTCTAAGAGCCACAGAGCTGCAGTGCCAAGGGGGAGGGAGCAGGGGGAGGGGGCAGGGGGAGGGAGCAGGGGCAGGGAGCAGGGGGAGGGAGCAGGGGGAGGGAGCAGGGCGAAGCTGTGTGCCAAGCACGGTGAGGCCAGGGCCAGCTGTGCCTTGGCCTGTTTCATGTGTGAAGGGCAATCCGTGGGCAAGGGGCACTGAGCCTTCAGACGCCACGTAAGTACATGTACACATACACACACACACACACACACACACACACACGCACACACATTCCCCACGAGTGTGTGGATGGACAGCTCCCTCTCTAGATTCCATATCTGTTGGTTCAATTAACCACAGATCAGAAGTATTAGGAAAAAACTGCCTCTGTACTTACTAAGCCTGTACAGATTTTTTCCTGTCCTTATTCCCTAAACAACATAGAACAACAACTATTTACATAGCATTTCCATTTCTTAGGTATTATAATTCATCTAGAGATGATTTAAAGCACATGGGACAATATGCGTGGGTTATATGCAAGTACTGAGCCTTGCACACAAGGGACTTGAGCAGCCTCAGATTTTGGTACATGTGGGTCTGGGAACCAATCTCCTGCAGCTACTGAGGAAGGACATTTATGTGCATATACTATATCTATATCTATATGTCCCCTTCCTCCTAGCTGGTGGTCATAGGGCATCTCTGCCCTGGAAGGCAGTGGGCACCAGCGTCACTTTGAGGCAGCTGAGCTTGTGCATGTGGCCCACTTTTGCCTGGGACATAGTTGAGCAGAGAGTAGGTAGGTGTGGGGAAGCCTGGGCAAACACCAACCTGCTCAGAAAAGCATCCTTTACCAGGGACGGCAGGGGCTGCCTGGTGAATACCTGTGTGCCAGATTTGTTAGATGGAGCCACATGGAAACTTCTGCACCCAGCCTGGAACTTGGCTTCCACTCGATGTTGTGGGGACACAGCGCAGATGTCAATGCTGTTCTGGCTATTTTCCAAGAGGATTTATATACTCCACTGTGAAGAGGTACATGCTCAAGGTCTGCTCATTTGTGGTTAAGAATTATAGCAAGGAGCTAAAAAAATGTGGGTTTCAAGTTGTGATCCTAAGTGACTTCTATTCTATTTAGTTGAAGGATTGGATCTCAAAGGCTTTTTGAACTGGAAAATTAAAAAATGGAGCTGCTTGTGTCAAACCTAACCCAGAAGTCAATTCTAGCGGGAGGTTATGGGAGATGGGCATGCGTGTGCCTGATGAGAGTTATCACAAGGACTTCCAGAGCCAGCCAGGCCCCGACAACCTGCATGAAGGCTGCGTCTTCAGGGACATCTGTCTAGCCATTGCCTGTCCACTATAGCCTCAGCAAGCCCCAGTTCCTGGGCCCCGAAGCCAGGCTGATCTGGACCACGCAGCACTGAGATCTGTGGCTGTGGGATTCTGTGTGCTTAGGGAACCCAGGGGGCTATAGGAAATGGGAAGGTCTTGGTACCCAAGGTGGGGGTTCACATATGGGGTAGCACATGCTGCATTGCTGAAGTGGGAGGCAGATGAGGGCTGGCAGGGGCCAGAAGACAGACAGCCAAGTGGCTGGGCAGGGATGTGGGGAGGGCTCTGAGCCGAGGCTCCTGAGCTGGGGGCTGGGTGCTGAGCGTGGGTGAGAGGTGGCAGAGAGCTCCTTGCAGACACGTGCGCGTCAGTAACGAAGGCTGCACCGAGTGTAGCTGGGAGGAGGAGGCGCCCGTGTTCCTGCGAATCTGTGGGGACCAGGAGCACAACATGGAGCTCTTGGAACCAATGAGTGAGCAGTTAGGGCCCCAGATGGTATTTCCTGGCTTAGGGGACAGCTGCGATCCTAGATGCTCCCGAGTGCCCTGTGATCAGAACATTTGAGGGCACATCTGTGGCTCTTCCTGGGAAACCACGGCTCTCTGATGAAGATCAACTACGATGGGAGAAACTTCAGCCAGGCGTACACTGCAAAGGGCGACGGAGTGTTCCGTACCCACAGCGACGGTATGTCCCAGCCTTCAATAAAAACACACAGGGCTGAATCTGGAGAGCAGACTGCCTGGGAACCAGGAGGCCAGTCTTGGCCAGGCCCTCCTCCTGGTGCTCCAAGGGACATCTGGAGCCCCAGCAGGTGAGGACCTGAAGTCAGCCAAGGCTAGAGAAGAATGCGCTTGGAGAGCTCTCTCTCCTCCTTTTTCTTTTTATCATTTGTAATATCTGTCACCTGTAGAATAAAGGAATGCTGGTGGGTTTTATAGGTTAGCCTTGGCAGAGTGAGAGAATGTGCTGGAAAGAATCCCCACGGCCCTCTGGATGGGCCAAGCAGGGGCTGGTCTCAGTCTCCACTTTCCTCCTTTGAGGAGGCACCTGGCTCTGCCCCCCACTCCCCTGGGATGCTCTTGCCTCCCTTGCTGTGTCTTCATCTGTTGGAAACAAGCCTGGACCATGACATGCGCTTAGGGTGGCTCCCTTGTGGGGCCCGGGGTCAAAGGTGGCACACTATAGTTTTCCTGCATGTTTGAGACTATCAGGGGCCTGAGTGAGGCATCAGATTCTGCAGCCAGCCGAGAAGCAAACGTGGATGCTGACTGTAAGCTCCTTCTCCAGGGTTTGTAAATCAGAGAGACTGGCGGAAGGAAAGAGGGCCCTGGCAGTCAGCTACTGAGGCTGTGTCCCTGTTGTTTGGGGAACACGGAGGCTTTCCCTGGGCAGGAGAGTCTCTGGGACCGCAAGGAGACAGAGCATGCGGGCTCTCCAGGGTGGCCGGATGAGCAAGACGCACCTGGCTTTCTAAGAGACCACGAGGTTCCAGAATGAAAAGTCCTTCTGTGAGTGTTTTCCTAGCTCTACAGATTGTTAGAACACACAACTGGTCAGTCTAGCCTGTGGTAGGAACTGACACCTTTCTTATGGCTGGTACTCAGTAGGTGCTCGGTCAATGTCAGTTGTTAAATAGATAAGTAAGTAGAGATTAAAAAGAAAGGTGAGACGCGGGATGCCTTCAGTCCCCAGGCTCTGGCTCATCTGTTTTAAGACTGCTGCAGGCAGGACAAGGGACACGGGCCGTCGCGGACCTCAGTTTACTCACCTATGAGGTGGGAGTGTGAGAAGCCAGTGACAGTCACACAGAAGGGCGTTGCAGACGGGACTCTGCACCATGGGAGGAAGCACGGTGCTGGCTGGGTTTGCATGACCCCTACTCGGGCACATTCCTCCTGAGACGTCTGGGCGGAGGGAAGGCCTGATCTCTTCCTCCAGGACGGAGGGAGGGCTGGTTTCCCCCCCCAGGGTTGTTCCAGGGACAGCAGACCCAGCAGGGGCACAGCACCCCAGGGCTCTATGGATGCCCGAGGTTTGGGGCTTCTCAAGAGCAGTGGAACTGCCAGTTCTAAGATCTGCTCATCAAAAGCACCCAACACTGGAAGCTGGCATGCAAGAGACTTCTCCGCTCCTCCAGGACCCCGTGAGACCCACTTCTAACTAGGTCACACACACACACACACACACACACACGTACGCGCACACACACCCCTGAGAAGGCTCTTGGAGAAGGCGGGAGAAGGCGGAGCCCCAGGGGTAGAAGACTCTTTGCCCAGACTCTTTTCTTTCTTGTCTTCATTCCTGCAAATCTTCAAATGCTACCTGAGAGCTTTTCATGCAGAGATGAAAGTCTTAAAAAAAAAAGATACAAAAACCAAAAGAGAAAGCAAGAGGTGCCAGGTTGCCTTGAACACAGACAGATGGTTTTAGGAAGCACATGTGTGCCCTTTGCCACAGGGGCAGTGACAGGGAGGAAGGACCCTGAGCCATTTGGTGACTTCGGCATTCACAGCTGAGCCACACAGGCCTTCCGCACCTGCTGCTGGCCAGGGAGGTGCTGCACCTGAGCTGCAGAGTCCCTGGCCCCGCTGGAAAAGTCGCCCAGGTGAGGAGGGTGCCCCTGCTCCCCAGGGGCTGCCAGGGCGGGTGAGGAGGTCACAGTGCAGGCGCGGGGCCTCAGAGTGTGGGAGGGGTGGGAGGTGATGGTGAGGAGGGAGACCTGGCAGGCGTCACCTGTAGCAGAGGGGGAGCTTTGCGGGGGGGCATCCAGCTGCCCTTCCTCTCGGTGCTCCTGGATCTTGTACCCATCAACAGAGTGAGAGCTGATCACCCATCGGGTGGGTGTTTGCAGATGTCTGGGAGACGGATCGTGGGCAAGGGCTTTGAGGGCCTGTGCTGTATTATCTTTTGATTTAAAAGTTGTCCTGAGATCATTACGTTTGCACTGGTGAGAGTGGTGCAGAATCGCGGCAGCTGTTTTGGGAGACGTTACCAAGTGCCAGGTATCGTAGATATTACCTCCTCTTTCAAGACTAGGACTATGCACGGTGGTAGGCTGACAAAACAATGTACCAGGAAAAAAACAAACAAACAAAAAAACCATTTCTGGTTTGTAGTGTTTGCCAATTTCCATGGTGTAAATATTCCCTGCCATTCCATGCTTATCAACCAAATCTTTAATGACCAGTTCACAGAACTACTGCCTACAGGTGCTAAGTCAGAAATGTCATCAATCGAGAACGCTCCATGGCACATCGCAGAGTGCCACGTTTTTCCCCTTGAGATGGCAATTGTGACCACTTGCCAGCACCAAAAGAGTGGCTCAAACCACGCACTGATAGCCCGGGAAAAGATCAAAACTCAAAACTGGTTTCTACTAAGGCACTCACTCTCCCACCCTTGTAAGTTGAACCGATGTGAGTCAGAGACCATCTTTCTCCATAGGTCTGCTCTCACGAGCTGGGGGAGCTGGCCCCAGGGTACGGGGTAAGGGTTTTACGGGAACAGGAAGCAAGTCCTGGGTGAGGAAATGGAGGATGAGCGGTCACATGGCTCACCCATGTTCACGTGGGGTGCTGAGAACCGACCCCCAGCCTGACCCTGGGGCCTTGGCTTTGGTGCCCTCTGTAATGGCCTGCTGGCCACTGTCAGAGTCTCAGTCCAGTGGCCACTGTCCTGTGTCCAAGGCTGGCCAGAGGTCATCTCTCAGTGTGCTTCCTGGGCCTCAGTAGCTGCTCTGTTCTGGACACACCGCAGCGCCTCGGCCCTCTCGCCCCCTGCTCTCGGGCTCTGCTGCTGCGCCCGGGCATTTCTCCGTGCTCTGATGTCCCCTGCTGGCCTCTGCCTCCTCTCCTGTTCTTGAACGTGCCACTCTATGACAAACGGTGAGACTGCACCTAACTGGCCGATGAGGTGAGGACTTGGAAAGAGGGTGGGAGGGGAGATGCTGGCGGGAGAGAGCCGGGCTCTGCCTCTGGCCCGTCCCAGCCACCCCGACTCGCCCACGGCCTCCGTCTCCAGGGCCTCCCCTCCTCCGCCCACCGGGCGGCTCCCGTCGCTGGCCTCTCCTGGCCCTGAGCTCTCGTCCTCCCAGGTCTTCCCGCGAGGCGCCCTCCTGCTCACTCCCAGGCCCTTCCTTCCTTCTGGGCATTTGTAACCCTGGATTCTGTCGTGTGCTCAGACACACTGTGGTCACTTCAAAGCCAGTCCTTCATTCCTGAGACCCCTGAGACCCCTCCCCTCCAGAGGTGGCGCTCGCTGCCCTCCTTTCCCGGTGGCCAGACCCAGGGACGCTCTTGGGATGGCTGGAATGTGGCAGGAGGGTGGTGTAGACTTCCGACGCGGGATCCTGACAAGGACAGTTGCTCCTGTCTCTGGGCACAGCCAGACGCGGTGGCAGGAGGACGCCTAAGCCCAGGGAGGCCCAGGTGGGGAGTGCGGTGCTGCACCCACAGCCGGCACAGGCCTGCCAGCCACGTGCGTGGCCTCGTGGGAGCAGGTCCTCCCACCCCAGCCACCGTCTGGTGGAACCTGAAACCATGTTCCCTGGCTGCCCTGTCCTCCTGGCTGGCTCTGAAGCTCTGCCCACAGAAACTGCCAGAGAATGGTTCCTGCGCTTTTAAGCTGCTAAGTTTGGGGTCTTGGTTACAAGGAGAGAGAGAATCGATGTACATTAAAGGACATCAGTGTTCCTCGTTGTGTGATTAAGGAAACGTAGGGAGGCCACACAGGGGGAGGGGACCAGGCAGCCTGTCCCAGGTTCCTTGCCTGCACCACTGTGCCTCGCTCCAGGTCGGCCTTTGGCACCAAACCCTTCTGATTCGTGGATGACGTGACCTAAATGAGACACTGAGTGGCGGGGTGCAGGTGCAAGACCCTCCCCACCCCAGCCACACCATGTCCATGCACTCCAAAGTGTGCGCCCTCTGACTCAGCCAGTGTCCACAGGAGGGCCTCCCAGGGGCCCAGGCTGGTGCCCGTCCTGTGTGCAACCCGAGCTCCAGGTGACCACTTCCTGCCCAATGACCGGCTGCAGAAGATCCTCCCAGCT
The DNA here is from genome assembly GCF_052094955.1 of Ictidomys tridecemlineatus. NCBI lineage: Eukaryota > Metazoa > Chordata > Mammalia > Rodentia > Sciuridae > Ictidomys > Ictidomys tridecemlineatus. The sequence goes on from NC_135479.1 coordinate 209,871,707, forward strand.
GTGCCCTGGTCAGCTCTGGCCTCTCCTCCAGAGCGTGAGCTGGAGAGAGGGCTCCGCCTCCCGCTGCTTTCCTGTGCTGCCCCTGGCCCTGTCTCCACTGCTGCCTCTTTTCTGGAGAAGATTCTCTAAAACCTTAAGCTGTCCCAGCTGCTGGAAGAATTAAGTTCTGTGTCCACAGCCCCTCACCCAGAGGTCCCTCGGGAAGAATGAAGACTCCCATGGCCACTAAAGTGAGTTCAGTGTGGCTCCTGCTTTCCTGCAAGCGAAGCCCTGGCTTGGCTTGGCTGCTCAGGTGTCCCCAAATCCAGCATCCCGCCTGGGTGGCCTGAAAGCCACACCTCCAAGGGCTTCCCGGGAGTGCAAGGGGTCAGACAGCCCATGGGGAGAAACGTCAACCAAGTTACAGACCAAGGGCTGCCATGAGCAGGTGGAGGCTTCCTGCCCCCAGGGACTCCAGTCCTAGGCTGGGTGCCGAGACTCAGGGAGAAAACATGGGCTGGTCTTCCAGGCTGGCCACTCAGGGATGCCCACAGCTTTGCAGAAAGCCAAGCACCTGAGTAAGAGGCCACGAGGATCCCCTAGGGGTCTACTCCTATATGCCACCAACACCCATAGCCTGCCCCTGAGGACTTTGCTGCAGAGATGGAGGCTGCACGCGGAAGGCCAGGCCTGCACTGACCCCTGCAGCTGGGCTTTACGGTCGGCACTGGTTGGCTGTAGCTCTAGTCCTGCTTGCACAGGAGGATCCCTGGGGGATGCTGGAAAAATTCCAGCACCCACGTCCTGCCCCAGCCGCTGCAAGGCAGCTCCCGGGGGCTGCGTGGGCTGCCTGCAGCTCCCCACTGCTCCTCATGGACAGCGGGAGAGAGCCAGCGGCGGGGAAGAGTGGCGTTCAGCCCTCCCTTCACCAGGGGAACTCTCTCTTCAAACAGAACCCACTGGAGGAGTGAGCCCGGCGCTGGTAGCAGGCTGCTCTCAGGAGCGCAGCCTCCCAGGACTGCCTGGCCCCGAGCAGCCCAGATTCATCAAAAACCACTGATGGGCGGATCTGGTATGAACCTGCATCACAGGGAGAGGAATTTGCTAAGTTCCTGGGGGAGTGTGAGGCAGGCTATCATGCACCCCTGCTGTGGGCTGCTTCCCCCGGTCACACCCTGCCCCCTGCCTCCCACCCTGCCTGCCTCTGGGCCCTGTGAGGCGCCCTCAGGCAAGGTTGGGACTTGGGGGGCAGTTGCAATTTGACAGTGTTCATCCAGCAAGGAGGTGGCTCCCTGAGCAGCTGGGACAGTGTCCCCCCCTCCTCCTAAGTCCCCCTTCCCCACTTCCTACTCCTCATCCCAGGAGGGCCTTGGAACCCCCTGCCTCTGCTTTGTGCAGATGGGACCTGCCCCCAGGAAGGTGGCTCTTTGTCCCAGGCCCTCTCTGGGCCCACTCCCGGGACCTTCTCTGCCACTGGCAGAGGAAGGAGGAAGCCAACCCCCTCCCCACACCCCAGTCCTGATGGCCATGAGGGGTGATGTGGAGCCCAGGGTGTGGGCAGCCCCTGGACGAGGCCCTGGCCCATTGAAGCCGCCCCAATCCCCTGACCCAGGACCCCAGGGGACTCTGCTTGAGCACAGTGTGACCAAATGACTCCTGAGCAAGGGGGCTGGGACTGTGCCCCAGTAGGGGGGCTGGGCACTGTGGGTGGCCAGGCTGCCCGTGTCGGGGAGTTCCCGGCTCATGGTCCATGTTTTAGGAGACTCACCCCCTCCTATCACCCCAGGATTCTGAGGCAGACCCCGACCTTTCTAGAAGCCAGCTGTCTCAGGCTCAGGGTGTGCCCTTGGCATAACTGTGCCCTCATTCCCCAGATCCCACAGGACTGGCAAGAGATGTGGGAAGAAGCAAGTGTGGCAGCAGCTAGATGAGGCTGGGGGAGTCCCAGAGAGGGGGTAAAGGGTGACAAGGGTGACTAAGTGTTGGGAAACAGGGTCTGGTATATGTGCCCTCCCAGGGATGCCCTGACCCTATTCCATGTCCCCCATATAGTCCCTTCAAAGATTTGAGCCAAACTCTGGTCCTGTAAGATATGCTAGGATCCCCTCACTGAGATCCCTGTGCTAGGATGAGGAGAGACCAGGTGACCTGGGGAATTGTGGCTTCTGCCTACCTTCCCTGAGTATCCTGGAGTACTGTATTAGTTGGCTTCATGTCGCTATCACCAAATACCTGAGGCACAGTGCATTATAAAGAAAAAAAGGTTTATTTAGTTCATAGTTTTGGAGATTCAAGAGCATGGTGCCAGCATCTCCGCTCAGCTATGGTGAAAGCCCTGGGTGAATGGTTTACAATGGTGGGAGTGTGTGCAGAAGAGAGCACAGAGCCAGACAGGAAGCTGGAGGCCAAGGAGAAGCCAGGCCTGCTCTTCTTGAGCGAAGTAGTCCAGTCTCACGAGACCTGCATCAACCTCTTCTGAGGGTCGTGCTCTGCGACCTGATTACCTCCCACACCCCAGCACGGCCACCCTGGGGACCAGCTCCCAGCCCAGGAATCTGTGGGGGGGACACATCCAGTCCATCACAGGCACCTTCACCTGATGCCCGCCTACCTCCCTGCCCCGAGAGGCACGAGGCAGACTGAGCCGTTTCCTGGAAAGCCTCACAGGGCCACCAGGCAAACACCTGTCACCTCCAGGCCCTGGACCAGCTGGACAGCGGCTGGCTCTCACCCTGGAAGCCTGGGCTCTGGCTTGCTGGTCACTTACTAACTCAGCGCCTTGGGCTGTGGACACCCTCCACCCCCAGCTCCACCACGGCTCAGTGTCTGCAGATACCTCCAGGGCACTGCGAAACCCGAATCCAGTGTCCCCGCTCTGTGAGAGGCCGCCACGCTGTCTTCTTTAGAGAGAGAGACCAGAAGAGAGTCTGTACGTATTCAGTCCAGGTGTTTTCCTTACCCATGGTCGGTGGATTCTGAGGGAGGCACCGACGTGGGGTGCTGACTGCGTGTACTTACTCAAAGGTCATATTTGTCTAGAAGCAGAACCAAGTCCCTGATCCAGGAGGTGGATTATCATCCGTTTACAGTGAGTCTTAGGTCCCATGCCACCTGCGGGGTGGTCAGCTCCCGGGCGGGTGAGGCTGAGGGCCTGGCGTGGAAGAGGCATCTTGTTACGGCACTGAATCCAGAAGCGGTTGATTTCAAGGGTCTTTCTCCTTCCAAAGTAACGGACTGAGAGGAAGGGAGCGAGACCATTAGCAGGGTGTTCAGAAGGCATTACACCAGGAGGGAGCCCTTCCCGGGACGGTCAGCAGAAATGCAGGAAGAAATCTGTGCCTCTGGACGGTACTTTCCAAAACAAGTTTCCAGGCCGCCTGTGTCCAGGGCTTTTTAGGGAGAACGTGTGTTTTGTTATCCCGTGATCTTGTGCTTTGAAAGGCCCTACCAGAGGGGACAGTTGACGTTGGTGGTCAGGGCAGAAGAGAAGCCATACGATCAGCCAGAGGCTGCTTCCAGTCACAGGCTAAGAGCTGCCACGGAGATTCCATTCCCAGAACGAAGCTGCTCTGGAGTGGAGCTGTGAGATGAGTCACGTTTTTAGGAACTTTAGGAGGGAGTTGTTCAACACAGCCAGGGTTAAAAGTCAACCTCGGTAACCGGGCACATATTGAAGGCAAAGGTGATGATGCTTGAACTTCTCACCTCTCGCTATTTGACTGTGTCTCTGTTCATGGGTTATTTCCACCCATCGCACCTACTTGGTGGAATCGCTGCATAATCGTGTGCTGCTGCACATCTCTTCCCAATCTGTGTTTGTGACATCACTTTGGTAGCAGGGAAGTGGCCATGAAGGGAGTATATCTACCAGGGAGACTGTCAAACCCAGTCAGTCAGGATTGATCCATTGTTGGATCAATTCTCAAGGTTAATTGTTCTGAATTAGATTTTGCCACACAAGGCACTGGGCATCATCTGCAGACCCTCTGGTGGCCATGAATGGAGGGGGCCTGGGGGCTATGGGTATCTAGTGGGTAGATCCCAGGATGCTGTTAAACCACCCACAATGTCCAACTCCTCTCTGCCTCCCCGAAAACAAAGAATTGTCTAATCCTCTGTTCCAAAGTACCCATAGGCTAAAGTTAAGAAATCCTGATTTAAGCAAGTGGTAAGAGCATAAAATAAGCTTAAGGTTGTGTCCTATGTTGACGGTTACGTTGTGAATGCCCCTCCATCCACCGAGGACGTGTTCTTCCGGTACTTGACAACTATCATCTGATTCAGCAAAGACATTGTTGAGGTTGTCAAAGCCTGAGTGACGACGTTCTGACCTGCGTCTTCATCTCTTTTGGACCAAGGAAAGAGACCAGCCAGCCTGCACGCCGGCCCTGGGTGCCTTCATCCACAGAAGCAGGAGTTCAGCAGATGAGCCGCAGCATCCTAGAAGAATCAGTGGGCTATGTGGGATCCACAATGCCGTTATTAGGTGTCTGGTTGTGAATCACGTGGCACGTACCATTAGGATCAGTCAGATTTACACGTGTGCCTTTTTCTTCTCCAAGAGCTGCTGAAGGTGAGCGCTCCCCAGCACAGCACTAGTTAGAAACTGCAGTTATCTGATTTTAAATGTGATGCCCTCATTCTGTATCCCACACAATGTGTTCACAAATTTTACATGGAGAGAGAGCACAGCGTCCGTCTGGGCAAGTGTTCTCGGAGAGGATTGGGGAAGGGATAAGATTGAATACACACGTGGGCATAGCTTGGCTGTCTGGGTGGGTGGAACAGGACGCCCCGCCCCCCCCTGCACCGTGACTTGGGTGCTTGGAAGGCTACATCCAGCCCCTGAATATCCACTCCAGGGACTGTCTCCAGTGCCGGGCGTGGGCCTTTGTGGAGACAAGGTGGGTTGTCACCAGGCTAAAAAGGAATGGGTGCAGGGACAGAAGGGAAGGGGGTGGGTTCCAGGCCCTGCCTGGAGCTTTGGCAGGATTTTGATCATGCATTTAATCTATTAGATGCTACTCTAGTCCATCCAGAGCCGAAGGCAGAATAAATGTCCAACAGGCCCCAGAGATTCCGAGAGCAGGAATAGAATGGGAAAGTCCCGGATGTTAGAATGTAACAAGGGACCCTCTGATGAAACTCTGCACAGTAAAGGTCATCAAAGAACACGCAGTACTGAGGGAACGGGCCGAGGCTTCCGAAGGAAGAGAAGAGCCAAGCTTTACCTGCTGTCAGTCCCACCCCAGGAAACAGACCAAGTGTGGACGGCTGGCCTGGAAGGCTGAAGGAGCCAGCTCTGCTGGGCTGAGGGTCTCCATCCCCACGGCCCTCACTGTAGTGCTGAGCGCTCTGCAGGAAGGACCGGAACATTCTGAATCTCGAGGTGCTGGCTTTGGGGATTGGGGAAGCACATATCTTTATCCAGAGGAGAGACAGGGAGGGGAGGGATTCCAGTGAGCTGGTCCTCACCCCAGGGCAACCTGAGAGACGCCCTCCTTGCTGTTTACAGACTCGCTGTGAACAAATCTCTGAATGACCATCAGCTGGGACAGGGTCCAAAGTGCAGTAGAAGTGTGGTACCCAAGACTCGGAGCTCTCTAGTTTAATCCCACCTTCCGAGAAGGAGGAAGCAAAGAGAGTGGGTCCCTGACTTGCTCCAGACAGAGGCAGGGCCACTCATGGTTGCCTGGCTGTTGACCTTGACTCTCACTGCCCACCCCCCCACGTGTGATGGGCATGTGGGAGGAGGGGGCGGGGGAGATCGGGGGAGTCAGAACCCAGAAGAGAGAGATGGTGGTCGGAAGGTTTGTTTTCCTTTTCTCTCTAAAAATGCTGCAGTTGCCTTTAAAAAAAAAAAGAATTCTGAGATGAGAATTAGATTTTCATGTTCCCTCTGAAGGAGTGGATTGATTAGATTTCAGCTTAAACCGGTGTTTGTATTTCAGACACCAAAGCTTGGAAAATGATCTGTACTTAGAGGGAGACACAGAAGTCTGCAGGTCTGGGAAATCATATGTGGGGACTGAAAAATCTTTTTAGACATGTGCGTTTTCATGCAAATTCTATTTCCAAAGGATCTGGGTAAAAATTTTAAATTCAAATACCGTAGGTGGCTGTGTGTGGATTTTTGAATTTTTCGGGCGTCTGTGTGAGTCATCGTGAGTTGTCTCACTTTGTCTTCTGGGTCACATGTCAGCGTATTGGCCCTCCCTGAGCCGTGTGGTTTATACAGTCGGTCTTCTGAGGCCACCCCACCCAGGTCACTGGGGTGTGGCAGTTAGGGACATCTAGCCGGCAACATGCGTTTAGGCCATGGATGACCTAATATGGCGACCAGGGACACGTGGACATCTGTGGGGCCCTCTGTGGAGCATGTGCTTGTATTCGGGCTCTGAAATTTCCCATTGTTAAGAACACTGCAGCATGCCATTCAGGCCTTGCTGCACTGTGTCTTTAAAGTTTCTGGGGGTTCCTTCTTCTCCCCCTGTGATGCAGCTAAAGGACAAAGTAGGGAAAAGAAAAATAAAAGACCGAGCCGCCAAAATAAAACTGTTGAATTGACAAGATGGAGGGTGACACTGGGCCTGCAGGGTGCAGCCCGTACCAGCCCTCTCCATCTCCCCTGCGGTTTTGTAAAAGGTAAGCACCGATCTTCATGTCGTGCCGGAGGCGCTGTGTTATGAGTTTGTCACACTTGATTCACTTAATGCCCATCCACACTCCGATGTCGATGTTGTTGTCTCCACTGAGGAGGACAGGTAACTGGCTCGGAGGAGACCGTCCGTTCTCCTGGGAGGAAGTTGGTCTGGAGGTCCCACGGAGGGCGTCTCTCTGTGCCTTTTCATTTATTTAACTGTCTCCTGGTGCGAGATGGAAGAACACAATGAAATAGCAGAACGCGGTGGATAGGAAAGGGGATTTATCATTTGAGTTCGGGTGGAAACACCTTCTTGGGGAGCCCACCTGTTTGAGGGAGGAATTTCATGCAGGTCTGAAGTTTAGGAGAAGCGCGGGCCACGGTGAAGCCGCCAGAGGAGCTGGGGCCGGGGCAGTGCACAGGGAATCGGCCTCATTCTGGTGGGAGGTTGTTGGGTTCTTCATCCCACCCAGATTCTGTTTTCCTCGGCACTGCTAATACAGTTCCTCCCTCTGTAACTTTCTCTTCTTTTCTTTTAGTAAAAGAACGTTTTTTTCCAATTACAGTTTTACAAAGGAACCCAGCATAGAAAATGAGCAGCGGCCTAGCAGCTCGGCATCAAGGGCATCTGCGACTCGGGCCTCACTTCCCCTTTCCTTCCTGAGACACCTCAGATCTCTCTGAGTCCCAGAGAACGGAGCTGGAAAACCACCACAGACCAGGGACGTGACTGGGGAGGAACAGGAGCCCGACGTCTGGGGACTGCTGTGGGTGGAATGTCCCTTCCAGAATCCAGGTGTTGAAGGTGAAGGTCCTGGTGAAGGTGTTCCGAGGTGGACCTTCAGGAGGAGGGCTTCCCTCCGAGTGGGACTGGAGTCCTTGTCAAAGAGCTTCGCACAGCACTGACCCCTTTTCTCTTGCCCTTAAGGACACAGCTCCTCCCCTCCAGAGGAACCAGCTTGGCAGAAGAGCGTGCTCACCAGACAACTGACCCCATGGTGGCTTTACCGGGGACTTCCCAGTCTCCAGCACTGTGAGAAAACAAACTTCTGGAATTTACCAATTCATAAGTGGCTGAGGCTGGCTTTGAACTCGTGATCCTCCTGCCTCAGCCTCCTGAGCCGCTGCGATGACAGGTGTGCGCCATCACGCCCAGTGGGAAGGATCGTCATGACGGTCCTGAGTTGATTGTGGAAGAAATCTGAAGCAGGATCAGACCAAACTGACAAAGGCCAACTGGGCAGAAATTCAGGATTTGCTATTTTATCATGAGAGGTTAGAAAAGGCTCTAAAAGTTGAAATGTGGATCCAAAGGTGGCTCATGTTCAATGAAGCGGAAATGCTGGAATGGCCTCTGGTTGGTGTAGACAAGGAACCTGAGGCTTGGGGGACCTGCTCACCTGCCCCGAGAGGGTCCAGAGGACACAGATTTCATCAGGAGTCAGAGGGAAGCTCCAGTAGGACTGAGGAGTTGTGTGGTCAGTCTTCTCTGTGGGTCAGAAATTACAGTGGGACCTGGGGTCCCAGCTCAATGCAACGGGAAGGGCTGGATCCCTGGGGCCAACAGTTGCCAATCAATGACCAAGTACAGACGGGCACAGTTACTGTCATAGACACTGGAGCCAAATCAGTGACCATTCCAGTCTGACTCACAGAGACCTGGTCAGTTGATGAGAGTGTCCTTAGGAAAGAAACAGATGAGTAATCTATGAAATTCTTACTTGATCCGTGAAAGAACGCTAGGTCTGGGAACAGGAATCTAACTTCACTCACTAAACAGAGAGTTATGGCCTCTCAAATTCCCCACTTGGGCAAATCCATGGACCTAGAAACTTTCTCATGCACCGGAGTCCAGGTGCCTGGAGGAAGGACCCTACCACATTGTTAAAATCTTAGACCATTTATTGTTCTGTTTCCTCAGAGAGACCACAGTCAGGGCTGCTATGCTGTGGGGAAAGGGAAATAATCAGACATTTTAGGGCTTACTGGACACGGCTCTGAACCGACCCTCATTCTAGGAGATCCCCATCATTATGGTGGCCCCCAGTTGCAGCTGGGGCCTGTGGAGACGGAGTGACCATAGAATTGTAGCTCAGAATCATCTCTCGGGGCCCAGGATCTCTGAACCCACCTTGTGTTTATTGCCTCAATTCTAGCAGGCACAGCTGGGACAGACATCCTCAGCTCCCGGGGAGACAATGTCCACGTGGGTTCCCTGACCCATGGAGTGAAGGCCATGAGGTAGGCAAGGCCAAATAGAAGCCACGGGAATTGCCTCTAGCTACAAAAACCAGTAAGCCCAAAGCCACGTTCCTAGAGGGGTCGAAGAATTTTAGTCCACCATCAAGGACTTGAAAGATGCTGGGGGAGTGACTCCCATCACCAGTTCAGCTTGCCCAGGTCTCGGGGAACAGCCCTGGAGTATCGTGAGCTCAATCAGATGGTGATTCCATTTGCAACTGCTGTTCTCGATGTGATTTCATGGCTTGAGCAAATCAATACGTGCTCTTGTACCTGGTAGGCAGTTAATGACCTGGAACATGCTGTTCCCCCTGGTAGCGGTTAATAAAGACTACCAGACATGGATTGCTTTCAGCTAGCAAGACCAGCAAGAATCCCTCACTGCCCTATTTCAGGGCTGTGGAAACTCTCCAGTCCAGCGTCATAGACATCTGCAGGACCTTGGTTGCCCTTGGCGTCCACAGAACAACATGCTCACTCATGAAACTGGTTTGCTGGTTTTGGACCTGGTGAGCAAGAAGTAGAAACGACTCCAGGCCTTGCAGGATGAGGGAGAGGGTGGAAAACCTCATTATGGGTTTGGAGGACCGACAGCTTGATGAGATCTTCAGGGGTTCAGGGGTGTGGGGCATCTTGGGCAATTCTTTCTAAGGCCAAGGATGGATGGTCATAACGGCCCCTCCTTCAACCCAAAGAGCGTCACAGTGCTTAGTGGACCCCTTTAGATTCGAGAGGCAACATATCCCTCCTTCGTTTGTGCTATTCTGGGCCGTTTATTGTGAGGCTGATGGTTTTGAGGGGGCCCAGAACAAGAGAAGGCTTTGCAACAGGTCCAGGCTGTCGTACAAGCTGCTCTGCCACCCGGGCCATATGATCCGGCAGATCTGATCATGCTGCAAGTGTCAGTGGCAGATACGCTATTTGAAGCCATTGGCAGGCTCACGCCGTGGAATTACAAGCCAGACCCTTACCATTTTCCTGCCGTCTTCTGCGAGCAACGACTCTCCTTGGGGAGACAGGCTTTCTGGGTGTATATCTAGTAGTGGGATTACTGAGTCATATGGTCGCTCTATTTTTAAATTTTTGAGAAACCTCCACACTGTTTTCCATAATAGCAGCACCGATTTACATTCCCCCTAACTGTGTCTAAGAGTTCCCTTTTTTCCATATTCTCTCTGGCACTTATCCTTTGTCTTTTTGACAATAGTGATTCTAAGTAGACAGAGACGCTGTCTCACTGTGGCTTTGGTTTGCATTTCTCTGGTGGTTAGCGGTGGACAGCGTTCCTTCACATACCTATTGGTCATTTGCATGACTTCTTTTGGGAACTGACTATTTAGACTTCAGCTCTTGTAAAAATCAGAATTTATTTATTTGTCTATTTATTTATGCTATGGAACGCTTTGAGTTCCTTATATACTCTGGATATTAATCCTTTATCAGATTTATGGCTAACACGCATCTTCACTCTGTTAATGGTTTCCTTTGCTGTGTAGAAGGGTTTAAGTTTGAAATTGTCCATTTCTGCTTTTGTTGCCTGTGTTTTGGGGACTTATCCTGAAAAAAATACTTGCTCAATTCAATGTCATGAAGCATTTCCCTATCTTATCCTAATACTTTCAAGGTTTCATATAAGTCTTTAATTGCTTTTGACTTGATTTTGTATAGGATGAGGTAGTTTTATTCTTCTGCATGTGATATTCCATGTTGAAGAGAGATCTACATACCCATGTTTACTGAGGCATCGTTCACAATAGCCAAGATATAGAATCAATGTGTTTATTAACAGATGAACGGAAAAAGAAAATGTGGCATCTGTACATAGGGAAGTACTATTCAGCCATAAAGAATGGTATACCAGACTTTAAACTATACTATAGAGCAATAGTAACAAAAACAGCATGGTATTGGCACCAAAACAGACAGGTTGACCAATGGTACAGAATAGAGGACACAGAGACTAACCCACAAAATTATAATTATCTTATATTAGACAAAGGTGCCCAAAACATGCATTGGAGAAAAGATAGCCTCTTTAACAAATGGTTCTGGGAAAATTGGAAATCCATATCTAACAAAATGAAATTAAACCCCTATCTCTCACCATGCACAAAACTCAACTCAAAATGGGTCAAAGACTTAAGAATAAAACCAGAGACCCTGTGGCTAGTAGAAGAAAAAGTAGAACCAAATCTCCATCATGTTGGGTTAGGCCTCAACTCCTTAGTAAGACTCCTATAGCACAAGGATTAAAACTAAGAATCAATAAACGGGATGGATTCAAACTAAAAAGGTTTGTCTCAGCAAAAGAAACAATCTGTGAGGTTAATAGAGAGCCTACAATCTGGGAGCAAATTTTTACCCCTCACACATCAGATAGAGCACTAATGTCTAGGGTATATAAAAACTCAAAAAGCTTAACATCAAACAAACAAATAACCCAATCAATAAATTGGCCAAGGAATTGAACAGACACTTCTCAGAAGATAATGTACAATCAATCAACAAATATATGAAAAAATGTTCATCATAGTTAGCAACTAGAGAAATGCAAATCAAAACTACTCTAAGATGTCATCTCACTCCAGTCAGAATGGCAGCTATTATGAAGACAAACAAAAATAAGTGTTGGCGAGGATGTGGGGGAAAAGGTACACTCATTCACTGCTCGTGGGACTGAAAATTGGTGTAGCCAACATGGAAAGCAGTATGGAGATTCCTTGGAAAACTTGGAATGGAACCACCATTTGACCCAGCTATCCCTCTCCTTGGTCTATACCCAAAGGACTTAAAAACAGCATGCTACAGGGACACAGCCACATCAATGCTTACAGCAGCACAATTCACAATAGCTAAACTGTGGAACCAACCTAGATGCCCTTCAATAGATGAATGAATAAAAAAATGTGGCATTTATACACAATGGAATATTACTCAGCAAAAAAAGAGAATGAAATCATGGCATTTGCAGGTAAATGGATGGCATTGGAGAAGATAATGCTAAATGAAGTCCGCCAATCCCCCCAAAAACAATTGTAGAATGTTGTCTTTGATATAAGGAAGTGGATTCATAGTGGGGTAGGGAGGAGGAGCATGGGAGGAATAGACAAACTCTAGATAGGGCAGAGGGGTGGGAGGGGAAGGGAGGGGGCATGGGGTTAGACATGATGGTGGAATGTGATGGTCATCATTATCCAAAGTACAGTATGAAGACACAAATTGGTGTGAGTATACTTTGTATACAACCCGAGATATGAAAAATTGTGCTCTATATGGGTAATATGAATCGTAATGCATAAATAAATTAAAAAATTAATAAAAGAATTAATATTGGAAACCCCTCAATCCTGTCATTGGTGGCAGTATTGGTGGACCTAGAAGACGTTGTGTAAAGTGAAGCAAACTAGGCACAGAAAGACAGACACCACACGAGCTCCCTTGCACGTGGGACCTTCCACGCGAACCTCACAGAAGTAGAGGTGTCTGCGGTTCCTGGAGACTGGAGAGGATGGGGGCAAAGCAGGTTAGGAGAAGTCAGCCAACGGGTGCGAGGTTATTGGTAGGAGGAATGCGTTCTGGTGTTCGGTTGCACATCAGGTGATTAGAGTCACTAACAATGCATATCTCAAAGCAGTTGGAAGAGAATTTTGAATGTTTCACTAAAAAGAAATGACACGTGCTTCGGGTGATACATAAGCTAATTATCCCGATCTGATCACTACCCAAAGCTTACACGTACTGAGACAGCACCCTGTGCCCCGTATATTTACACAGTTATGATGTCACTGTTAAAAATAAAATGTAGAAAAAATAAAAGAGATAAAAGCTTTTGACTTGCTCTTAGGCCTTAGTAGAGACTAAACACTTGACCTCTGGCGGTCACCTAACCAGGCCAACTCAGCTGCCCTGTGTGGACAGGGTATCATCCCATCCATGAGCCAGCAAGTTGGGCAGGTGCATGGGGACTCCATTAGCAGGGGAGTGTCATGGATGGCGGAGAATGTACAAGTGGGCGAGCGACAAGCACCTGCTGGGTCCTTTTGTTGGGAGGAAAACGGGTGACAGAGGTACGTGGTCAGACCTCTTGGAATGAGAAAATGACATGAAGATATTTATGTTCCATGTAAATCCTCACCAAAGGGTGGTCTCGGCAGGAAGGACTTTAATAAACAAGGGTAGGGTGACCTCTTCTGAGAATCAGCCTGCTTCTGTGCCCAGCCACTTCTTCGTCGCCCGATGGGCTCATGAGAAATGTGGCCGTGGTGGTGGGGACAGAGGCTCCGTGTGAGTCTGAAATGCAGACTTCCTTCCCATCCCCAAGGTCACTCTGGCTGCAGCCACCACTAAAGGTCTGATCTGAGAGCAGCAGGTTGGACCAACACTGATTCCCCAGTGGGACACCATTCCACCAGGGTGATCAGCTGCCCCCCAGGGACAGACGGACACACTGGGCCATCATGGAAGATGTTTCTATAGGAAGAGATACTCCCTGCATGTACCGTTCTGTCCAAACCACCCTCTGCTGATCTGGGGAGGCCTTGTCCACTGTCATGGTGTTCCACCACAGAGTTGCTTCAGATCAAAGAGCTCATTTCCCAACAGTGAAGGGCGGCAGTGTGCCCGGGCCCGGGGAAGTCACGGCCTTTCCCAAGTCCCTCATCACGCTGCAGCCACGGCACTGCTAGGACAGTGGGCTGCCTCCTGAAGACTCAGCACAGTCCAGCCAGGTGGAGACACCTGCAAGGCGTGGGCCGTGTCCCTTAGGGTACAGTGTGTGCTCTAAATCAGCGTCTGACTTATGGTCCAGTTTCTCCCCGAACCAGGGTTCACAGATCCAGGATTCAAAGGATGGAAGCAAGAGAGACTCCGCTCACTACTGCCCTGAGTTTCCCATTAAGAAACTTCCTGCTTTCCTCCCCCTTGGTCTTAGGGTCTAGAGGTCTGAGACCCAGAGGGAAGCAGGCTGCCACAGGGAGCCCCAAGAATGATTCCATCAACCCAGAAGTTGTGTGCGACCGTGTCATCTTGCTACTCAGGCATCTCAAGTCTCTGAATCCACAGGCATAAAAGGGGGTTGACGTACTGGTTAGGGTGATTGGTCCTGATTATGGGGGGAATTGGATTGGCACTACATGAAGGAGGTAACGAAGAGTGTGCCTGGAATTTGAGGGCTCCTTCAGGGCCTGTCTCAGGACTTCCATGATCTGTGGCTAAAGTCGGCAGAATATGACAAATGCCATTCCCATAGGACCTTCGAGAATGAAGGTTTGGGCCACCCACCAAACCAAGAACATGTCTGTCTGAGGAGCTTACCGAGGGCAAAAGGGAGAGAAGGGGTAAACGAGAGGTCTGGATGAAATGGCAGTTGCGATGAGGAGATAGTCACAGAAACAAGGACTGTGACAGTACTGAGGATTTCTTCCTCTTTGGGATCTATTTACACACCTATTTACCATGTTTTTATTTTCTTGCTTCTTTCATCCCCTTACGTAACTATCATCGATCAATACATTTATCAATAAGATGTATGTAGAGCAGTAAACTTTTTGTCTGAGTATTTAAGGGAGAAGAGAGGCATCACAGCGTTTCTTCTTTTCTTGGGCAAAGAGTTCGTGTATTTTTTGTGCACACAGAACATTTGTGTCACCGAATGTGGAATTGTGACTTTGCTATTGTCTTTATTTGGGGATTATGTATGGGTTAAGGGGAGTGCACGATTGTCACTTGACAAGGGGGCACTGCGTGGGGCTTCCAGCCCTGCACCGACTGGCTTAGCTACATCTCCAGCGACTCATTCACTCAAGCACAAATCAGGATGCTGCTGTGAAGAGACTCTGCGGCTGTGATTAAGGTCCCTAATCAGTAGACTCTGAGTGGGAGAGATTGTTCTATGTCACGCACGTGGCCTGAGTCCTTAAAAGCTGGGCTGAAGCTTTTCTGTGAAAACAAATTCTGCCTGTGCACGGAAACTTCGGGTCTGAGCTGGAGAGTTCCGGGCTGTTCTTTCTGATGACCCGCCTGGCATTTTTCAGGCTTGCCTACTGCCCAGGTGATGACATACCACTGTGACCTGTAATATAGATCCCACTCTATGTCTCTCTTGGTTCTGCTTCTCTGATAGACCTTGACTGACCCTTGAGCTAACCTTCTAGTGGGTGTTGGAAGGGGTGTCTCTGCTCATCAGCATTCATTAGCATAGAGATCCTACAGGGGACCTCAGGATTGAGGTGGCAAGCTGTGTTGAATCCAGAGAGACTCTTCACCTCGCTTAACTTTGATGCATAGAAAATTATGTTGTAATGACCAGTTGGTTTATCATGAATGATTTCTTTTTTTGGGTGGTGGCTGAGGTTGATGTAGTTTTATGTGCATCACTTGAACTTCTCAAAATTTAAAAAAAAGAAATTTTTAAGGGTCAGAGGTTTCTTGGGGGCAAATAAGTTTGAGAAATGATGTTGAATAGACTCTATTTCAGGATTTTTCATGGCCTTTACAATGCTTCTGGGCACAAGAAGTTCAAAAGAGAAAACAGAACATGCTATGCATTATCTACCCATCGTATTTGAATATGGAACAAATGTTCACCCCTCTGGGTATTGCAACATGAATGGCACCAGAGATATTTTAGGAAACACTTCTCCCCACCTCCATGGTCCATAGATGAGATGAAATGATCTTCTCTAATTCTAATCTCACTAGCTTTCTTTTTACTTCACCCATGGTAAATTATAATCAGACCATGATCCTACTATTTAAAATATTGTATAATAAAAGCAAAGAGCTAAAAATTAAAGTGTACTCCAGAATTATATTCGAAAGAAGAATTTTCATATCCTAACCTCAAAAGTATTCCCAGTGGAGACAGAGTGTGCCAGGAGTATTTATTATTAGTTTAACATGTCACATTTTTTCACCCAGTTGGTGAAATGAAAATCTTATAGTGTGCACATTTAAGATTCCTTGATAGATGCACGCGTGCGTGTGCGTGCACACACACACACACACACACACACCTCTCTCACAACTTTACAGTAGAAATTCAACCACTTTACAGGCTGGAGACGATGAAAATTACCTGTTTTTTTTTTAAATCCAGGCACTTAATATTTATTTAAAAATCATTATACTCTTAAATTCTGCTGTATGATTTTTCCAACAGTGAAAAAAGAAACTAAAGTAATGCTGTCACATTAAATATTCTAAATGGGTTTAATTTTAAAAGGCAAAATTATAAAGCTCAAGAACTTGGGTAGAAAGTCTTATGATTATGCTGCCACTTCAGTATTTTCCAGTTTTTATCTGTAGAGCATATGTGTCTCTTGCTCTTTAATCTCTTCCAGCCAAAAATTTGGGGGAGTTTATGGTTTTCTTCTCATCTTTGCTTTTCCATTTCTTCTAAAAATTTGTATTCCTCAGTGAAGACGAGAAAGCACATTTAAACCAATATAAACAAGTGATTTACATGTGTCGGTAGTATCAAGGTATCTGCTTATGGCCAGGTATGGTGGGGCACACCGGTAGTCCCAGCGGCTTGGGAGGCTGAGGCAGGAGGATCCAGGGTTCAAAGCCAGCCTCAGCAACTTAGTAAGGCCCCAAACAACTCAGCTGGACCCTGTCTCTAAATAAAATATTAAAAAGGGCTGGGGATGTGGGTTGGTAGTTAAGTACCCCTGGATTCAGTCCCAGTACACACACACACACACACACACACACACACACACACACACACACAAAGATGTCTGCTCATATTTCTTTCTTTATGTTGTACCAAATATGCTGTGTACACAGCATGCTGAACCTTAGCAGGACTTCAACAGGAGTCTGTGAAATGCCTGCATGCCTTCGTGGGAGAGGTCTGGTTTTCCCATCCACAGTGCATCAGGGAATAGCTGCTGAGCAAACCTGTCTTCTCCACTGCTCTCCCAGGACAGCCCTGCTGGGGTGGTCTGAGGGCCCCGTGGGTTTCTGCGCCCCTGGGAGGTGCACCGTGGACTTCTGTAACTGGGTGGCCTTCCTGGGGAGGGCTGGGAAGGCAGCGGGAGGCAGTCTGGAGGTTTCTGCAGTCCCCGGGCTCCCCCCAGCCTCAGCACCGTCAGCAGGCTGCATGCCCTTCCTGTGTCAAGGGCGGCATCTGTGCTATTCATCTGTACCCCCAGGATCATGGCGGCCCTGGGGCGGGAAACTGTAGCTGCTGTTTTTCTCCTTGTTAGGAGAAGACAGAGGCTTTCCCTCCACCCCGCCCTGCACCTCGCTGCCCTCCCCACGCGGCGGTGCCCCCACGAGGAAGTGGGCTCCTTGGAGGGCAGGGTGGACGGCCAGAGGTCCTTTGTAATTGTCTTCTCAACTTGGAAACTGGGACTTAACAGGTGGCGTGTTAAATTCATCACCTCCAGCTGCCCCAGTGTGGGTGACAAATGGGCGCCCTGCCCAGAGCCTGCCCAGGGCTGGTGGCTCCGGGGAATTCTACCCCCTAGTCCTGGGGATACTGTTGCTTTACCAGCCTGGTCGTGGGTTTCTGGAGACCCCTTCTCTAGCTCCAGTTTCCAGTGTCCACTCCTGGCCAACGACGTTTCCCCTTGGCCACACTCTCCTGGCTTCACACCTGGCCTCTGTCCTTCCGGCCTCTCTTCCCTCTCGGTCGCCCCGGTATGGTGACTTTCCTGATCACTGTCTTTATAATCATCTTCTTCCCTCAAGAACTGAAGATGGCCCCCTCTTGATCAGGCCACGCCCCACCTCCCTGGCCTGCCTGCAGATGGGGGTCCCAGGTCCCCATGCTGCCTTTCCTTCAGTATACCTATCCTGTCATTATCTATAGCCCAGCAGGCCCCGGCAAGGGTTCTGGAGTCAGTCTGCCCCTTATTAACTGGGTGACCTCAGGCAAGTTTCTCAAGTTCTCTGGGCCTCCTGTTTCTGATCTGTAAAGCGGCAATTAAACATTCGCCTTATTGAATTAGCCAAGGTGCTAAGCAATGAACCACGGTGGATTTTAGGGGATATTAATAACTCACACTGGGGAGACACCCAAAGACTCTTCTTAGCAAGGTGCTTAAGCTCCTATCAAACAAAGGTCACTGCCGTCTGCCCCACCCTCCCACGTGCCGGGACCTCTCTGTCTGAAGAGCAGCTTCTCCCTGGCCAGTTCTCTCTGACGGTACCAGCCTGATCCAGCTCCCGGGGTGGACTCCCGAGGCCCTGTGCCTGGGCTGGGTTATTTTACCCTGAATTGAGAGGCCTTGCTTGTCCTTCCCGCAGACATGGAGCCCTGTTGTCCTTAGAACGAGGCTCGGGGTGGGTATCTTTATTAAGAACTAGGTACCAAGTGTTACACTCACTTGATTAAAGGTGGAGGATGGATGCCTTTTTGGATAAATTGAATTGCATTTTTAAAGATTCGTATAATGTAGAGTTAATGGCCATTTTATCAGCTACCACTTTGGGGAATTGCGTAACACAAATCTTGCCTATTCGCTTGAAGGAAATTAAGCATCTGGTGCAGACTCCGCAATCTGGCTCCGTCCCCAGTGTTCCCGGCATCCGTTAATAGAAAGAGACGCTTCATGGGTGCTTGGAAAAGCATCGGAAACTTTTCAGAAGACAGGGTGGGGACCAGGAGCCTCACCTGGCGGGCAGCCCAGCCCCCCTGGCCCAGAGGACCAGCGCCCCCTCCTTTGGCAGGTCGAAGGCCCAGGAGCAAGTCCCGGATGCTCTTCACCCACCAAGGAGAGAGGAAACCTCGCCCAAAGCATGGAAGTCATTTTGCTTTTCTTGCCGTGATGGAAGAAGAAGCGTGTTTGAGCCATAGGTCTGATCTGAGCAGAGGCCATCGGGGGTGCAATTCCCGGTCTGGGTTTCCCACAGGCCAGCACTCCTGACGGAGGACCACTCCCCGGGCACCTGCTGTTTTGCTTTCCCGAAGTCAACGTTTCCAGAAACCCGACCTTTGAGTGCCCTGTTTTACCTTGTCATCCCGCCCCCCAAACAGTTCCCTGGAGAGCCGCTTTTTCCTGGAGAGCGCGAGAAGAGAAGATATCACAATTCTGGAGGTGTCTCTCCTGCACTTTTGGGTGTTTCTTTTTTTTTTTTCCCCTGATTTTCTAGAAATAGCTTGAACTATTTTTATGATGGAAAAATAAGTTATAGATTTAAAAAGCAGCAAGAGCATTGCCTCTATTCATTAGATCTTGCGTTTGAATTGACAGTAGATAATTCTGTGTGTGAGAAACTACTCTGGCTGCTGCATGCACCCCAGACACTGGTGGGACTTTCAGGCCCCTGGACTCTGGTCTTACCCACTGTATTTTTTCTCTCCACTTCTCCACTCATCTTCTGTGTGAATCAAGACCGTCTCATCTCATCTCTGGCCTCCCCTTACCTCCCCCACTCCCCCCTCCTCCCTGCCTGTACCTTGGCTTACCCTGCTCTGTCACGTGAGATGTCCCCTCCCCCCTTCACCTCTAGTGGAGCTCTCCCTTCTCTGAACTTTAAGCCCAGGATAATGACCTGCGGAGTCCCCTGAGCTGGCCTTTGAAGAGCGCCCCGCTTTGTAGTTTTCCTGTCTGTCACTTGGCCTTAGTGGGGGGGTCATGGGGGTTGGGGTGAGGAGAGTGAGCTGCTCATCCCCCTGGTGTGGGTGCTGGAGGGATCCTGCCTTATGTAAGATTTGGATATTTGTTCTCTACTGATTTTTTTTTTGCATTCATCTTGATTTTTCCAAGCATTGCAAGGGTCACACTGTTATTCAGTGTAGAGTGTCTGCCTCCCTCCTATACACAGGGTTCCATCCCCAGCTCCGCAAAACAATAAAAATAAAAAAAAAATCAAAACACAGTGTTACAATAACATTTGTCTGGATCCCTGGTGCCCTCTTAAATTCTGCACCTTCATTTCAACCTTCACTTATCGTCCCGTGAGGTACCTGTGGAGGTCCTGCAGCCCCAGTTCATAATAACGACCTGCTGCCCGGGCTCTGCAGGGCGGTTTGTGGCCCACTGTCCTCTGGCCTTCCCGGGAGAGCCCACCAGACCTGCCACTTCCTGTACTTCAAAGTGTGGAGAGGACAGGGACCATGAGCTTGGAAAACCCAGTGGCCAGCCCTGGCTGGCCGCAAGTGCTGGCCACTGTGGCTTAGACAGTGGATTTTCTTTGCTTTAGAAATTCAGTGCTCATTTGTTAGGACAGCCACCGTCAGGTTGAGAAGAGTTTGACTGGAGAGAAACTGCCACAGTCTGGCTGGGCACAATTCGGGAGCCACTTGTCAAAAGAAACAAACTTTATTTTTAGAACCACACACACCAAACCACACAGCTCCTCAGGAAAAACCCTCAGAGCCCAACTGCCACCACCGGCTTCCACAAGCCTCTCACCCCACACCAACCTCCCAACCTCCCACAATCCTCCTGCTCTTGAGGCTGATTGGCTGGGTCGCATGGGCGGAGCCAAAGAAGTCCCCCAATGAGTAGCTCCGTGGTCTGAAAGGGTGGGGAAACAGCCCAATGAGCATCACCGCAGAGGAGCCAATCAGTTGGCAGCTAGAAGTTTGCTGGGGCCGCTGTCAGCCAATCATCAGCTGGTAGCTGGAAGTTTGCTGGGGCTCCTTCGGCTGGGCTCTCAACAAGTGAATGGGAACGAGTGGATGGGAGGAAGCTCACAGTCAGCTTGGCCCCAGGAGCTTCTGGTGGGCAGAAGGCCCACGTGACTGTCTCAGACCCTGTTGATTCGAGGTGACCCAGCCCTTGGAGGGGGCCTGCTGGGTCACGGGGCACGGAGGGAAACTTTTTGGAGTCCTGAATAAAATGGCGCACGCTTGGCAGGGAGCAGGGCGCGTGCTGTCGGGTGGAGAGCTTGCTGGGCCTGCCTGGGCTCAACCCCAGCACCGTGGAGGAGAAGGAAAAGGAAGGAAGGGGAGGGAGGAGGAGGGAAGAGACGTCCTGTAGAGACCATGCCAGGGGACAAGTGGGCAAGTTGGGGTGGGCTGAGGCCTGGCTCCTTCCCGAGTGGAGTCTGTCACACGGCCCGTCACCTGCTGCTGTGACCGCCTGGGAACTGTAGCCCCCCTTTCCTGTCCGTCGCTTCTGCTGCGCCTGTTCACACAGAGCTCTGGGTGATGTGGGTGGTGATGGGCGTTTGCCTAACAGGCGCGGGCTCCCCTGGCGCTGTCAAGGCCGTCCCTCTCTTTTGCAGAACACACGAGCCACCTCGATGGATGGTGTGACAAACACATTTTTGCAGAAGCAGAATGTGAACCTCGGGAGGCTGTGTCGGGAAGCAGTGACAGGCATGTTCTCAGCCTGGTGTGCTGGGTATCGGAGGAGGGAGGCGATCTGCATCATGGACACAGCTCCCCAGGCGGCCACTCTCTGCCTTGGTCAGGGCAGGATTGACTGCGATGGACAGAGAGGACACACTGTCTCAGAGGGGCTGGCGTGTACAGTGCATGATGATGACCATGAGGAACTCGGTGACAGCCACATCTGCTGATGATCACCAGGAGCCCGACACACTAAAGGGGGAGAGTCTGTGCTGCCCCACTCTGCACGTGGCAAAACGGATATCTGCAGATTAAGTGACTTGGATAAGACCGTGAAGTCCCTATGAAGCAGAGAGGAACTGGAGTCCAGGCTCCCAGCTGCAGATTCCGTGGCGTTTCACCCAACCATGTGGCCTCGGATCTTCCCCCGACAACAGGTGACAGTTGTAAGCCCTTCACCTCCCAGCCCCAGAGACAGACAGCAAAACTGCTCCTACCTAGAAATTCCAACACATGTTACGTACACGCACATACCGCATGGTGGGCTGTACAACGTGCCCCCAAGGATGCACTTGTCCTAACCCCAGAGCCTAAAACAGGTGACTTTACAGAACCACGAGGACTTAGCATGTGTGACTGAGCTGGGAGAGCATCCTGGGCTATGTGGGTGTCCCCAGGACAGTCACCAGGGCCCTTATAAGACCAGAGCAGGAAGAGGCGGGGAGGGACAGAGGCTGAGAGCTGAGGCCCATGAGCTGAGGAATGCAGGAGGCTTCTTGTAGCCAGAAAAGATCCCAAGAGTGTCCAGAGGAAAGTCACCCTGCAGGCGCCTTGTTTTAAGACTACTGACCTTCAGAGCTGGAAGAGCCAGAATTTGAGTTGCTTTGTGCTGTGGTTTGAAAGTGTCCTCCAAGTCCTTATGTTGGAAATTTAACCCCCAAGTTCGTGTACTGTTGGTACCTGGAGGCAGGGCCTGTGCCGGCAACTAGGTGTTAGAGGAGGTCACGACAGTGGGGCCCCATGGTGGCATTAGTGGCCTAATCAGAAAAGCCAGAGGGGCTTGAGCTAGCATGCTTGCTGTGTCACCATGAGATCCTCTTTATCATGTTAGGATACAGGACGGTGCTGAGCAGAGGCAGGTGCCATGTTCTTGGCCTTCCCAGCTTCCGGAACTGGGATCCAAACAAACTTCTAATCTTTATAAACTACCCAGTTTCCAGTATTTTGTTACAGTGACAGAAAATAGACTAAGACATTTTTAAGTCACTAAGTTTGTGGTAATCTGTTATAGCAGCAATCGGAAATGAATATGTTTATGTAATATACATACGGAACACACACATACATATCTAAATACATTTACATGGGCATGCTCCTTTGGCACTGTGTTTGCTGATTTTGACCTCTTGTTAGAGTTTGATATTTATCCACAATCCTAGGTTTCCCAGGACAATCGCGGCTAGGCCTGTTGTCCTGGTACACAACTCCCTCGTTCAGTCTGAAATGTGACCTGTTCTGAATGATAAATTGTAGGGTGGCTCCCTCTCACCTCACCTCTCAGTTGTCTGCCTGTGACTGTGACGTGGTCCCTGAACATTTTTAATTCTAGGCTGGCTTCTTGCTGTCATCCAGCCCACCCCTAATACCACCACCCTGCATTGCGGGATCACTCTAAAGACTGTCAAGCCCAACCCTTTAATCTTACAGAGGCGGATACCCGTCTATAGATGTTAAGATCCCACAGAAGTCAGTGCTAAAACCAGGCCTGAGCTGGAGAATCCTGACTTAACTAGCAGTGCTTCTGTGAGGATCTGTCCTGTTTATTCACAGAGCTTCTCTGTTGGTGGGATTGTTGGCCCAACCGAATCTAACCACGAGGGAGGTTGCACCCTTCGAAACATCTGGATCCCGCCTGGATGGCGCCTGAATACTAGCGGTTCTGTAGTCTCTTGTCCGAGGGTGTCATTTCTCAGCTTAACTGTTTTTGTTATTATCATGGGCTGTTTATTTCCCCCTTGTAGACAGTCTAACTTCAAGTGTGGCTGTTTCTGGAGATGGGCCTCTAAGGAGGTAATTAAGGATACATGAGGTCCTAAGGGTGGGGCCCCGATCCTACAAGATTCGTGTCCTTTGAGAGAGGACACTAGGCAGTCCTCCTTGTTCTCTCTCTGCACATGTCTTGAGAAAAGGCCACATGAAGACTCACTGGGAAGGTGGCCATGTGCAATCCAGAAGAGCTGTCTCTAGAAAGTGAAAATGATTGTCTGGCATCTCCATCTTGGACTCCAGCTTCCAGAACCATGAGAAAGTACATTTCTGTTGTTCCAGCCACTCCATCTGTGGCATTTTGTTACAGCCGACTGGCACAGCTCTCTCCCATTCCATCTACGGCTTGGCATTCGAGCCCCTCGGCGGGCGTGTGCCCCTTCTTCTCCAGCTGTCTGACTCCCCCCATAAACCATCCACCTCTTGATAGGGCATGTTGTCTCTGAGCCCTGGGCCTGGTCTGCCCTCTCCCTGCTGACCTTCAGTGACCTTCCTCCGAGCTACAACTCCCAGCTCCACAAGTGAAATCCTGCCCCAGGCTGAGGCCCAGCTGGAGGAGACCTCTTCCCCTGACCCTCAGACAGACTGATCCTCCTGCTGCTGATGCTGGAGTAAGTGGGGCCTCCACATGGTTGACCAGTGGCCCCCCCCCATTCATGTCCACCTAGAGCTTCAAAACATGACCTTGTTTGGATCTGGGGTCCTTTGCAGATGTAATTAAACTCAGGTTCATTCTGGATTTAGGGTGGATCCTGGATCTAGAGATTGATGTCCGTATAAGAAGAGGAGAGGGCACAGAGAGAGAGAGGGGAGAGGGTCCTGTTAAGCTGGAGGCTGGGACAGGAGTGATGCTCCCCCAGGACAAGGAGGGCCAGGAGACAGAAGGACCGGAAGAGGCTGGGGAGGGCCCTCTTCTAGGACCTTGGAGAGCACACAGCCCTGTTCCACTTTGATTTTGGACTTTTGGCATCTAAGACTGAGAAAGAACAAATTTCTGCTGTTTAAAACCACCAAGTTCGTGGAGATTTGT
This sequence comes from Ictidomys tridecemlineatus, assembly GCF_052094955.1. Taxonomy (NCBI): domain Eukaryota; kingdom Metazoa; phylum Chordata; class Mammalia; order Rodentia; family Sciuridae; genus Ictidomys; species Ictidomys tridecemlineatus. The sequence continues at coordinate 209,895,896 of NC_135479.1, forward strand.
GGTGGGGACCCTAGGAAGCTCACATGCACGTGTCCAGACGCTGGGTTCCACCCTTGTCCCCCAGGAGGGCTCCTCATCTTGGTTGGATGGACCCCCCCCCCCGGCTCCCCACACTCAGAAACTGTGCAGAACAGGGCTCTGCACTCAGTCCCCAGGCCCCGCACAGCCTGCTGCTCAGGGCCCGCTGCTGGGCCTGCGTTTCGCAGTGCGTGGCGAGCACCCGCCCGCCTGGCTGCGGGAGGTGAGAACGGCTGGCGGAGCAGGATGTGAAGATTCCCGCCAGCTCCCCAGCTGCCCGTCTGCTTGCTGAGACTCATCTCCTGGAAATGCTCTTGGGGTTCTAATAAAACGGTTCTGGTAGGAGAATTTAATATTTTCCTTCAGAAACTCACTGTTTCTTAGCTCTGCTAAGCCTCAGTCAGACAGGGGTGGGGGGTGAGAGCCCACTTTGGGGATGGGCTCCTAGGAGCCCCCCGCCTCATCTCCTCCTGCTCTTAGGAGCAGGAGTTTCAAGTAGGCCTTGAGGGCCACAGAGACCGGGTGCCACCACAGCTGGCAGGGGCAGATGGCTACTGAGCGAGGGCTACTGAGGTGTCCTTTGGCTCCTGGGAGCCTCAGAGACTTGGTCTGGAGCTGAGCACCACATGGACACATGGGGTGAGGGCCAGGGGGTCAGGTAAAGGACTTGACAGTTACCCCAGGTGGGCGCCACCGGGAAAAGCTCTGTTACAGGAGAGCTCCCAGCTCTAGAGAAATGTCCAGAGCTCATCATTCAGAAGATTGAAAGGAGCTGCGTGTGGCCAGGGGAGGATAGCTGGGTTGCTAAGTCAAACCCACGGCCGTCTCCAAAGGCCACCCTTGGGGTCCCAGCTCTCGGGCAGCTGCAGCAGCTTCACGTCTGGGAAGGACGGAACATGGAGACATCAACTCAGTGCATGGACTTCCCATGGTGGGAAGCAAAGGCGTTGGTCACAAGCGATACCAGCCAGCGGAAACTGGGCCGAGCCCGTGGTCAGTGCCCACTCTCCCAGAGGTGAAGTGCCTGCCAAGTATTGTTTTTCTTTTAGTTTCTGAAACAAGTCACTAGGCGGGCTTTCATTTTATGTGTGAAGAAATTGGGGGTCAGAAAGATTATGCTACGCTCTGAATGCCTGTGTCCCCACAAAATTCGCATGTGGAAATCTTCCCCACCCTACCCAAGGTGATGGTGTAGGGATGCGGGATCCTTGGGGAGATGATTAGGTCACAGGGGTACAGCCTTCCTGGATGGGATTAGTGGCCTTAGAAATTCAGCCCAAAGTAGCTTGTTTACGTCTTTCTGTTCCGTGAGGACACAGCTGTGGGTAGAACTAGAGAGATCGTCCTTCCCAGACAGAATCTGCCTTTAGCTTGGGCTTTTACCTTCCAGGACTGAGAGAAGCAAGTTCCTGTTGTTTATCAATGAAGTGTTGGTGACAGCAGCCTCGACGGACTGAGGCTGGGGGAGCCCTGGGGTGGCTGCAATCCTGTACGGGCAGCTCTCTAAGACATCAGTAGTAACTGGCTGGAGATGTGTTGGTGTGCAACATGGCACCTCTGTGACCCCTTGGGATATGATGGGTCCCATTTTGGGGACATGAGGCTGTCCCTTTGGTTACTTAGACCAGAAGGACGAGTTGCCACAGTGGGGAATGTGCAGGGTGTGGGCGTTCTCCAAATGTGCTTCCCCAGGTGGACAGTCACAGGGGTTGGCACTCGGATCTCATGGCTCCTTCTTGTTGGTCACCCCCTTGGGACACAGGTCATCCCTACATACCCAACAATCCAGTGACCAATAGACTAACAATGATGGGTGGAGCTGCCCCGATTATGGTGGCATCAAAGACCACAGGCCCAACCTGGTTCCACTTTCCCACCATCATCTCCCCCTGGATAATGCCTCCTGTGTTCTAGAGTCGGGCAGAGGGTGGAGTCTTAGATTGAGAGGAAGCCAAGTTTGGCTCTTGGGTTTGCTCCTTGCTAGTGCTGTGGTTCTGGACGTCTAATTTCTCTGAATCATGACATCTTTATTTTAATAAGGCTATTGGGAAGGTTTGATGCACATCTTGGCAGATAACAGGGGCTCAGTAAATGACGGGAGAAAGTCCTAACTATGGTTATTGGCAGCACTGTCTCTGTGCCTGTGTTTTATTTTTCCAGGTAGACTATGAATTCTTTAAAACCATGGCATCCCATGGAGCACCCTCTGCAGATGGCTTTACTTGTAGTAGGACCTAATAGATGTATTCCCGGAATCATGGTGGATGTTGCTATTTTTAAAATCATGGTCTCAGATGACCTGGATTCCCTTCTCCTTTGTCCTCTGTCTTGAATTCAGGCCAGTATCTCAGAAAGTAGTTTAAAAAACAACAAATGAATAGGGGGTTAGAACTCCAACAGCTCCCATCGTCTGTACCAAACAGATCATCGAGCGCTGGCTGAAACTTGCTGGGGGGCCTCCTTAGGCAACTCTGAATCTGGAAGGGACCCCAGGGCAGAAGTGCAGAGTGGCTGAACCCAGCAGCAACCTCACCTTTGGCCCTGGACGCTGGGATTCTCATGTGACGCTTTCTGGGAGGTAGGCTGGGGTCATGCTTATCCTTTCTTTAAGGGGGACTTCCCAAAGTTTGCCGAGTGTTTTCAACTTGGGGAACACCAAAGAATGTCAAGGAACTTCAGTTTCTTCCCTGCAAAGGAGAAGGCCTCTGATAGCTTCTCCATTCACAGCCACGTTTGGGAAGTTCTTAATTTGCAATTTATTTTTAATTTATTGATACTTTTTCATTATAAATGACAGCGGAATCCTTAAAATCAACATACTACGGTGACACGGCCACATCCATGTTCATAGCAGCTCAATTTACAATAGCTAAGCTGTGGAGCCAACCTAGTGCCCTTCACAGATGACACTCGGGGGATTTTCACACGGCAAATCCAGGAGGGGGGGTCTGCAGAACTGACGCGGGCTCCTCACCTCCACAAACTCATTTATTTGGACACTTGCAGTGAGTGTTAATGGACACAGTCATAATATCAGGAAAAAAAAAACAAAACAGAAAATGGGTGCCTAAAGTCCATGGGGATCTGATACGGATTGTTTTTGAAAGCCTAAGGGAATTGGTCTGGGAAAAAAAAAAAACAACAAAAAGCATATGAGTCTGAAATGGAGTTAGAAGGAACTGGCAGAGGAACTATTAATTAAAGTTACAGAATTGAACCTCGTCACAGAAAGGTCAGAACTGTTTTCCTTAAGGTCACAATTCCATCAGCAGCAACTTTAATTAAGAGAATGATGGGGTTGGGGCACCGCCACCTCAGGCCTGCATCACTCCGGTCCCAGGTGGGGGGCGCTTCTTCCCTAAGTTCATGGACGGGAAGCCAATGCCATGCAGATCTAATACCCTCCAGCGATTATTGATCACTTAATGAAGCTGTTCATGGATTTCCAGCTTTCCTCCAGAGTTCTGCATTAATTTTAGACAAATAATCTTCACCCAAGTGCTTGTCATTCTTGCTTTGATGAAAGGTGACGATGTGAACAGGGTTCGGGCTCCGATCCAGTAGCTACCCGTGCAACGTGAAGCTCCTCTTGCTCTTTGGGAGTGGTGACTAACATAGCTCAACAGAATGCTGATCCAGAATCTCCTTATTCTTATCCTCACATGGTTCAGCTTGCTCCCTCTAACCTGTCCCCTGGGCCTGTGGCTGTAAAGCTGAGAAGGCCCTCCTCTGCCCCTTCCTGAGCTCCTCATCTTTATACTCTGACTTAATCTGGAACTTTCCGCCTCCCGAGCTGTGAGAAGAGGCACTCCTCTTGTTCCAGGCACCAGGCTGTGGTGTCTTGTTATGGGAGCCCCAGGTGACAAGCTTGAGGGTGAAAGGTGGGTGGCAGAGACAAAGGGGGAGCCTAGGACCTCAGATGGCCCCTGGGCAGCAGGGTCCACTCCAGTTCCTCCCATCACCGACGCTGGCCCCATGAGGAAAGCGTGCTCCTCTCTCTGCTCTGAAGCACTTGCTCAGAGGCCCCACTTGCAGCCAGAGGCCTTCCTTAAGTGATGCTGTGGATACCCCCTTCCTCTGGGGGACAACTTTGTGTCCTGCGCCCAAACCTTTGGGCACATAGGCATTGGCCTGTGGTCTGAGTGGAAGACCAAAACACGGAAGAATTCAGATCCATGGCATATCCAGACGTGTGACTGGTGAGGTGGGGGAAGAAGGGCTAGTGACCCAGGCAGGGGGGACAAGGACCAGAGAGTTTGGGATGCAGCAGAGTCCAGTCTCAACTGTGACTGGCCCAGTCTCTCTGCCTCTGATGGGTCCGACTCAAGATCCAGACTTGCAGGAAAGTGGTCCCCTCAAGACTAACCCTGTGGCCCCAGGTTTGAAGACTCTACTGCGTTTGAAATCATCGTCTTTCTTTGGGCTCAGGGTTGCCACCGCTTGAATTGATATGTCCTCCTCAGCTTTGGCTGCAAGGAGGGAGGGCGGGGAGGAGGTAAACATTCCTTAGATATTCTTATCAAAGGAAGATGAAAGGGAAGTGGGAGAACCAGGCATGGGGGAGGGAGGGCTGCCGTTCGCCATTCAATGTCACGGGAAACTGAAAAGCAGCCATGACTAACTTCTCATGCCAGCAGCATCCCTGAGCACTTTCCAGGTCCTCTGAGAATGCTGTTCCAGCCTGGTCTCACCCCAGCCCCCAGGTGAGGAGCACATTAGAGATGAAGGGTTGTGCTGTCCCCAGGAGGCAGAGGCAGGATGGCACTGTCTGCACCTCTGCTCTGCTCTGCTCTGCCCAGGTTTGCATGACATAACCAAGCGATTTCCAGCCACGGTGGGTTTCTGCTAAACTCTAGGGGACTAAGGGATTGTTACCGTCTTCAAGATGCAAACTTGACCCTCTCCTGCTTTCATGAGCATTGGAAGAGAATTTTATTAACAGGACAGAAACGGTAAAGCTCATGAGATCAAACCCCTCCCTCCGCCCCAGAGGATCACACTGGCATTTGCTAATGCGGATCCTTCCTGTTCAAAGTTTACTACCTCATCCAAGGGCTCCGCAATTACATTTCCATTACTTCCTACTGTTTATCACAGTTGGATCGCAAAAGCCAATTTACGTTGTGGTTGCTCCTCTGCTGGAGCTTGGCTGTCTATTTTTAAACGTGTCTCGCAATCCAATTGGGCGACTCATAGCAAGTGTTGGCTCCAGGGTGCTGCTGGAACGTCAGTCCTGAGGGGGACCTTGTCCTCCAGCCACACGGTGTCCTCTGCACTGAGCATGAGAGGTGGCGGAAGACCTTTGTCCTCGGACGCACGTCCAGCTCTCTCCCTCTCTTCCGGAGCAGTTTCTGATCAACCTGACCCTTGGGGCATTTAAGACACAGTTGCCTCATGTATTCGAAAGTGAAAAATGATGACAGCCTTGCTCCTTGAGGTTTGTGAACCCAGCTTCACACCGGGGAAAGACACCTCCCTGTCCTCTCTCAGAGGCCTTGTGTCCACTGGGCTGACCCGTGCATTGAGCTGGGGGCCAGGTTTGCCGGGGCTCTGGGGAGAACAAGCACTTTTTCCTTGGCTGGGAGGAAAGAAAGGTTTCCAGAAAAATCTTTAGGGAAGGGGTCTGCGGTCTGGGAGGACAGTATTTTTATTGGCACAGTCCTGCTTGTAATTAAAGAAGGAGCCTAGATACGTAAAGAAGGTGCACTTCTAGACCAGTTTTGATCTTAGCTGTTAATATTTAAAGAGGGTTTTCCCGCTGGGAGGTTTTATCGCCTCTTCCTTGCGGTACTTCCCTAAGGAGGCGGCTAATAAACCAGCCCATCGGCATCGCTTCTCTAATCGGTTGGCAAAGATCGAAGTACTTTTTTTTGGTGTGTGTGTGTGTGTGGGGGGGGTTGCTTCTTTCTTTATTTATCCATTTTTAAACCTACTTTAAAATGTTCTTATTGCTTCCAAGCTAATATTTTTTAACAAATTTGGCCCGGGCTTTTCACTGTGCCGTTGGAGACGTGACTTGATGGGTGGCTGAGCTGGGAGCTGCCGTCTACTTGCTAACGAACACGGAGCAGCGCCTTCTCCTGCATTTGGAGGTGGGTCAGGAGAGCACAGAGACCAGGCAAGTGAAGCACGGCGTCGTCCACAGGTCACGGTGCTTGGACTTCAGCTGCCACCCTCCGAGTTCCTCCTCTGCCATCCGTCAGTTGTCCTCGGGTGCAGACCTCAGTTCCCAGCAAACCCGCCCACCTCTGGGTGGTTGGAGTTCTGTGGTCTCAGTTCATATCCTGGCTGAGCCGCCAGCTGCCCAGATCAATCACCAAGTTAATGATTTTTGTTTCCTTTGAACTCAATTCCCCCCTCTGCATTTATCCCTGGGGCCCAATGTGAAAAGCACAATACTTCTCTTTGCCCCTCTCTTTGAAGAGCAGAACGTTAAAAATTGCAAGCAGCAAGGCAAGCCTCCGTGCAGCCCTGCAGGGAGAGCACTGATTCTGGAGTCCAGCACGCTAGGCGGAGGAAGCCAGAGGGAGCACTCAGGGAGACCTGTCCAGCACCTACTGTGTGCCAAGAGTCTTATGCTTCTTGTCTCGCTCACTCCTCACAGGGCTTAGGCATTGTCTGCATTTGCTGGATAAGGACTGAGTCCCGGGGAGAGTAAGCCACTTCCATTTCTGTAAATGGAAGCCCCAGCATTAGCTGTGGTCCCTGACACCCGTCCTTCTCCATCAAGACAGTGTCCACTCTCTGAAGAGCCAAGGCCACCAAACAGACTGACCAAGGTCTGGTGGTGTGTGAAGGCTGGCCACATGGCAGGGTCATGGAGCCCTGAGGCCACCCTCTGAGGGTGCACAAGGTAAGGGTGCCCAGGAGGAACTGTTTGACTCTTTTAGCGCCTTGGGGAGTCTGAGGCTGATCAAGTTCATGTTGATACCTCAGCAGACCTTAGGGGAAGACAGTCTTTCCACGTGGCAGGACGACAAAGCTCAAAGGGGATAGGGTTAGGAAGTTTTCATGGTTTAGGTGCCATTTCTAGAATGTTCCCTATCAGTTAACCTACACCTCTTCCATTTGGGAGGCTGATTTCTCAGGGCCTGTCAAGCACAGCAGGTCATCATGTGTGCACCTGTGAGCAGAGTAGGTGAGGAGTGGGTCTTGGTGCCCCCAGCTCTGCCCTGCCATGTGTCCCCTCTAACCCCACACCCGTCGGCCTTGGGCTGGGATGCCTGGGGCTTCACACAGGAGACAGAGCAGAATTCAAAGGCACCACTCTGGGCCACTGCTGTTCTAGAGCGGAAGGTGAGGTTAAAGGGCAAGTGCTGCCCAGTCCCTGGCACTGTCCTCTGCTCAGCACGCCCACTGTACCCACTGCAGGGGGCTTGGGGTCCTGGAATTGCAGGTGGGGGGAGGTGCTAGTTCCAAGGCAACCTGAGGCCCAGGGAGGGTGAGCACTGGGCACAAGCTCCGAAATGAGGTGTTGAACTTCAAGAGCTGGGGTTCAGACTGGGGCGAGTCTGACCACAGAGCTCAAGTCCCGATCACGTGGCCACACAGCGTCGGCAAGGCAGGTGCCTACCTCACCATCTGGGTGGAGTCTGCTTGAAGCAAGTCAATCCCGTCCCCCCTCACTGCAAGTGGGGGACAGGAGGTCACGTGTGTGTTCACGGTCCCTGTGGTTTGACGCATTGGTTTTAAACTTCTTTTTGACAACCTCACAGTAAGAAGTGCCCTTTTCGTGGTGACTCAGTAGACACACTCACATCTCCATGTGTGCATGCTCCTGTGCTCCGTGGAACAGTTATTTCTTCCTTGTCTTTCCCTCCCCATTGAAAGAGTCTCTAGGCCATTTTCCTTGATTTCTTGTTTGTTAAAGTGCTGATTAAATTGATCTCATCTCACAGCCTGTGGGTCATGAGCTCAAGTTACAGACTCTGGTTAATGGGGGCCAGATCTCTGGGACAGGCGGAGTTGGAAGCCCAGGGTTCTAGCTGTTTGACCTTGGGATAAGACCTTTGACCCCCAATTCCCAGTTTCCTCTTCTCTAAAATGGGCTTAGTAAAATAGTACTGGCTCACAATGAGATAAATAATGATTTATCAATGAGATAAATAATGCCCACAAAGTGCTTAAACCAGAGTGGCCAAAGTCGACACCTCATTAAGTTAGGTTTTGCCGTACGTCCTGATTATCACCAAAGACTTTCCAACAATGTACTTGTTTTAAGTGAGACACTAGTATCTACATTTTAACTTACAAAGTTAAAAAATGAATTAAAGGAGGGCATGTGTGGGAAGGCTGCGGTCGCGTCTGTGAGCCAGAGGGTGGAGGAAGGACCCTATCAACCCTACTTTTCTAGCCCTTGGAGACAGAGGGGGCTGATGTGAAGTGGGCCACGGAAGACCTGAAATTGAAACGTGGCTTGGGGTCTTCAAGGCAGTTCACAGCGCAGACCGGGGCTCTGGGCCAGGAGCCTGCTGGAACAGACGGCGCTCTGACGGGCACTGCCTGTGCAGGGGGCCTGGGAGGGTTGTGCCGTGCCCCGGGTGGCCTGTGGCCCCTTCTGCAGGCCCTTTTATGGCACTGCAGGGAGGTGACCAAGCTGGACACTGCAGGGCTGCTGAGCAGGCCTGATGTCATTGTTCTGCTCTGGATCAATGGCCACACTCGGCCTTTTCTTGGGAGCAGGGAGTGTTGGAAACTAAGCCAAGTGAGAGTGGCATTAAAGTGGATGGCTCCATTAGATGGATTAAGCTGTGACCCAGGACAAGGGTGGCTTTCAGATGGGAAGGGGCAGAGCAGCTGGCTATTTTGGAAGCCTGAGGTGGCAGGTTCCCAGCCATCAGCCTGACCCGAGGGCCCCGGGCAGGAGCCTTCGTTTTATTTGGAAGTATCTGGGTCTGGCTTCCCTTCTAGCTTTGGTTTTGTCCTGTACAAAGTGAGGTTCTTGGATGAACCATCTCCAGGACTCCCGGTCTCGCAAGGAGATTGCGGGTGGTCAGAACTGGACCTCCTCACACCCGACTTGGACCCGGGTCCAGAGACAGATTCCCTGATGGTTTCTGTTGCCTTCTCTGGGTTCCCTGGAGCCCTTTTGCAGTTATCACACACACATACACACACACACACACACACACACACACACACACACACACGGGGATGGTGGGGTGAGTCATGAACATGGAAACAAGGGCGACTCCCTAGTGACCATGGCAACCCCAGGACCCCACTCTCTGGTGCAAGTGGAATGGCCAAATATGGAAGTTAGGAGTCTACAATTCATACGGTTGTGTCTCCATGACCAAACTGCAGCAATGATTAAAATAAGATGGTGACCCTACCGACTTTCTACCCTTTTTCTTGCCCCTACCAATCTGCCACCCACAGATTAAGATACCCACTTTTCCAGTCTCTCTTACAATTGGGATTACAATTAGGATTCCCGAGGAGTAATCAGCAGATGAAAGGCTAGGTGGATAAGACAGAGGGAGACTCATCTGATGTTCTGTCTTAGCATTGAAGCCTCCTGAGGCAAGATATGATGTATGGAGCTATGGCAGCCTTCTCATCTCCAAGAGGGGAAAGTCAAAAGAAGAAGCAAGGGAAATAGATCCACTCTAGCTCTGAGACTCTAGAGCTGCTGAGCTGGATGGATTACCTTTAGATGACTTGTAGGTTAGTTTTATTGACAATCTTCTAATATTCAAGTCACATTAGTCAGATCTTCTCTTGGTAGCAGGGTACAGCTTCCTACTTGATAATCTAAAGCAAATATACTAAGTAACAACTGGGTGCCAGGCACTGCAAGGAGGGCTCCCTGTTATAAGGTTCTGATACTACAACAGCCCCAAAGTACTGCTACTGCTAGTTCCATTTCACAGCTGAAGAACCAAAGCCCGGAGACAGGAAGTAAGTGACCTTCCACCTGAGGTTGGGGAGTGGCAGAGCTGGAGCTGTGCCTTCAACGCCCCTCTCCCTGCTCCTAGCACCAGCAGGGGGGTGGCCATCCATCCAAGTGGGTGCTGAAAAGGCCCAGGGAAGGCTCTGCCTCTGCTCCGAATCCCCCTCCCCACTGGCCCTGTGTCCCACGAGCTTTGTCCCTCAGAACTCCTCCAGGAGTGACAAGTCACCCCAGTGTGGCTAAGTCACAGGGCCACCCAAGAGACAGGAGACCCTTGTCTGCACGGGAACCTACGCATGAGCCTCCACCCAGTGTCCTTCCAACAGCCGAAGAAGGAAGGTGCTCAAAGGCGGGGACACCCGCATGCCCACCGCCGGTGGACGGAGGCGCAAAACTGTGTGTCCATAAAGGGACATTCCTCGCCATGAAGGGAACGAGGCAGTGATACAGCCACCATGTAGAGGAACTTGAAAACACGTCCTGTGGAAGGACCCGGTCCCCAAAGGCCACGTAGTGTCCACTCCTGTTCCGAATAGGAAATTGGCCAAAGCAAAGGCAGATGAGTGGTCACTAAGGGCAGGGGTTGGTGGGGCAGGGAGGTGGCACCTGGGGTATGGGATCCTTTGGAAGTGAAAGAAATGTTCTAAAGCCGACTTTGGTGGTGTTTGCACATGTCCCTGACTATACTAAACCCACTGGATTGGGCACAGTAAGTGGGTAAACTGGATGGTAGGTGAGTTGTAGCTCAGCCAAGAGGTTAAAAACCACAGAGCACCGAGCGCGGGACCACCTTAGTGACCTTAGTGGGTCACCCAACGCGGGGAGGCTGGGGCTGCAGCAGCTCACGGGGATGGAGGGGCGCAGCTGGGGGCAGAGGGCGACTGAGGGGCGGGGAGGAGCGGCTCCTTCTGTCTTCCACTCGCTGGAGCAGGTTCTTCCATTGGGCTCAAGAAGAGCCCAGCCCAGCGCAGCTCAGATCACAGAACCCGGGGAGGAAGCCCAGCATTCCATCTCGTGCAGGAGACTGGACACCCGGGAAACAGCTACTCAGACATTTGCTGCAAGTTCTCTCAAAATAACTTGTTTGATTTTTCTGGGACACCCACTAAAGTTCCTACGTGACACTCGGCAGCATGGCTGTTATCCTTGACACACGGTTTTTAAAAACATGGTTTGGTTTGAGTGTCTTCGCGGAAGTCCTGATTTCAAGGGAGGGCTTTGACACGACACTGGTTTCCCTTTTTATTTCAGCTCTGGCCTCTTTTTTCTTTTCTATTGGGTACCAAGGAGTGCACCCAGGGACTTTAACGTGGAGCTGCATCCCCAGCCCTTTCTATTTTTTATTTTGAGACAGGGTCCTGCTAAGTTGCTGAGGCTGGCTTTGGACTTGTGATCCTCCTGCCTCAGCCTCCTGAGTGGCTAGGATTACAGGCGTGTGCCACCGTGTCTTGCTTTGTGGCCTCTATTTTAAAGTCAACATTTTATTATTATTTTTTTCTTCACAAAATGCTATGTGAATGTGGTTTTGGTAAGAGAGGCACCCTGTCAAGTCTTGGCCTCCTCACCCCTTGGAAAGCATCAAGAGCCTCTGACACATTTATCCTACATTTCGTAGGAGGTGGCTCAGCTGCAGCTGTGATTCTCAGCTCAAGTCCTAGCATAAGTTAGAAATGGAGCAGTTCCTCGGAGCAAGAGGAAGACTTTGCAGGAACAGACCGTGCCCTCCTTCACTGCAGTGGAGACTTTTTCAGGAGTGAGCTGCCAACACACCCAGGTGCCCCCTCACTCCACCCTGCGAGGAGAGCAGAGAGGACGGGGCACAGGGGGCCCTGGAGATGCTGGCGGAAGGCCACCAGGGAACCCGCTCTGTAGGGTGGGGACCACATCGCTGAGCAGTGTGGGGGTAAGGAAATAAAAGGTGTGGCTGTGCTGTGGCTTTCTTCTGAAAACTGAGTCGAAAGCTCTGAAAAATCACCTGTTATCCTTCATTGAACGTAATTTTGGCGATGGTCATGACTAAGCTCCAGTTCTTAGAAAAAAAGCAGGAACTAATTGTGGATGGTTTTTCATCTGGGTGATTTTTCTTTTCTGGCAAAAAATGCATGTGAGTGCCACCTGATGGTTTTCACTAGGGTCTGTGGGTTCACGAGTTGACCCTGAGGCCACGAGGAGGGCGGCCGTGCAAATCTGTGGGGGCCCCTCATTCCCTGCGGGCCTCTGCCAAGCCTCCCACCCACCAGTGTCCTCGAGGGTACGTCCCAGCTGCCAGCTTCCCTGACATCTCCTCCTCTCGGTTGTTAGGTCACCATGATCGATGACATCCCTCACCCTGAGCCTGGGGAGATGCCCACCCTCACTGCCCACGGCTCCGTGGGATCCCGAACCTGCGGCCACATTTCACGTTTCTTCTGATCCACCTGCGCTGGGTTAGGAGGCCAGGCCTTGGGCTGATGTGTAATGAAGCTGACGTCTAAGTCCATTAGGAGAGATGCAGGGAGCAGGGGGCAGGTGCTGGACCTAAGAGCAGCTAATGGTTAGCAGTGTCCGGTTCTTTGGGAATATTCGCCTCATTTCTGTGGCCCCAGGCGGTTCCATGTAATTCATTCACCCTTTATGACTGTAGTTCTCCCTGTATTGATCTCCCTCACCCCATCGTGGAAGGCCACTGGACGCTCACCGTCCTCCTCCCTGGTTCTCTGAGTGGACTCTGGGGGTGGGGAGAAAAGGGAATAGCATCTAACCACTAAAATTTATTTCACGTTTTATTCTAAAAGCGCCTTTACATGAAATCTCCCCATAGTCATCATTTTGGGTAGTTGTGAAAGACATTGTCCCCAAAACAGGTTACGAAGCAGGATTTAGAGTGATGATGTTCGGGTAGGGCATGATTTGCCCCAGGTTCTGAACAAAAGTCAGGGCTTTGTCACTGCTGCATTTCAGGGCTGATCACTGCCCAGGGTCCTTCCGTTCACCTGCGCTCGGTACGGTCTTTTCTCAGTCTCCTCCCTAAGCAAGAATGTGACAGGTGTCCAGGTTGGGCACATTAGATAATGTCCCTTCAAAGATGCCTGCACCCCCATCCCTGGGCCATATGGCTGGGTACCTGGTGAAAAGGCTTGCAGGTGAGAGGAGGAACCCTGAGATGGGGAAGGGTCCCGGACTACCTGGGTGGGCTCAGCATGGCTGCCGGGGTCCGTCTAAGGGGGAGGCAGCGCCGTCCCAAGGAAGAAAAGGTGGGGCTTCAACAGCAGCAGAGAAGCTGGAAGATGCCCAGCTTGGAAGACACAGAACCAGGCCACTCAAGGGAGGTCGGCCACCTTGCTGGAAGAGGAGGGTGACAGACTGTTCCTTGGAGTCTGCAGAGGGGACATGCCAGGCCACCCATTTGGATTTCTAACTGCAAGAATACCAAGAGAAGGAATCTATAGGAGTTTTTTTGTTGCTGCTGAAACAAATGACAGCTGCTACACAGTGGCCTAAAGCACACAGACCTAGGTGTTTGTAGCCATTCCTCTGGAAAAGAACGGCGTAATCATCTAGAGGCTCATGGGAGACTCGGGCAAGACAGACCTGCTCAGGAACATAGCCTCTGGGAGAAGAGGTGTCTGAAGAAGTGAAGAGCCATTCAGCTCCGCAGTAAGGAACACAAGTGCCAGCGCTAGAGTCTCCTGCCACGGCCAGCAGCGCCCTGTCCCAAGCACCCTGGCCAGACCATCAAAGGCCACTGGAGGGCCATCAAATTCTGCTCTGCTTTACCCGCCAGTCTCAGCAGGACTTTGGACTCTCTCAGACTTGGTAAGGACTTTGAAGATCTTTGGAAGCAGTTTTTTTTAAAGTGGTTGGCTTTCTTGGCTTATCGCTGCAATGGCTCGGGGAGTTAAGCTCTGAGACTTTGACAATTACAGGTGCCACTCAGTGTCCTCCGGGGTGGATTCCAGGACCCCATGCACACTCAATCCCCTTCCATAAAATGGCGTGGTATCTGTGCGTTCCTAACCACCGCCTCCGGTAGCCTTTAAACCACCTCTCCATGACTTACTACCCAATGCAATGTAAATGAGTAATGGCTATCCTGCAGTGCTTGGGGTATGATGGCAAGAGACGTTCAGCGCAGACACGAGTTTTCAACGTTCTGATCTGCGGTTGGTTAATCTGCGCGCGCGGAGCCTGTGGCTGCGGAAGGCCCGTGGAATACCGAAGAGTCTATTCCCCTCTCTCTGGTCAGTGGGAAGCAGGAGCGGGGTGAGGGGACAGCAGATCCACGCACCTCCCTGCCACAGATGGTTCTTCACCCCGTTGGCTGCAGAACCGCTCGTGAGACCTTGAAGTTTTGGAATCTTCCTTCAAGTGACAGTCCTGGCTGGGACTCTGTGACCTCGTAACCACACCAGCGAGCGAGTGCTCTTGGGAGTCACATTCTGCATGGAGAGAGGTGTGTGGTGCTGGGACGGAGCGGGGAGGGGGGCTTGCTGTCATTGTGAGCTTGTCTTCATTCCTGCCCGGCGAATTGGCTTCTACGACTCTTCTCAGGTCGGGATTTCCTTACGGGAATGTGCTCTCCAGGGTGGGTTTGCAGCAGGCCTCGCCATGGTGGCTGATGATCGCTCCCCAGAGTCCTCAGGGAGCGCCCCCCGCCCCGCCCCATCTCCATGTTGTCCACGCAGACCATAGACCAAAGGCAGAGCCGCGAGGAGGGGACCCGGGGTGCCTCAGACTGAAACCAGCAGGTGACAGTCGCTCTCCACTGGAGGAAACCACCGTGTTCTGTCTACCTCCGTTGTCCTCAGGGCGTGGGGACAAGGGGTTGGGTCAACTGAGGTCCGTGTCTTTGCCATCCAGGCTCGACTTCCGGGATTGTGGGGAAAGGAGGCAAGACCTGGGACAGTGGGGTCCTCCTCGTCTTCTGGCCAAGTCTCCCTCTTTGAATACTATTTCTGGGCTCACCATCTGTGTGAAAGGCTCTGCCTCCAGTTAGAACAATGGCCGGGCTGGAATAGACGTCTGTCTGAAGGAGATCTGAGATGTCTCTGAGCACCTGAGAAGTGCCCGACGGCATGAGTCACCCGGGAAACGCAAGCCCACACCCCGAGGGGGAACCTGCTTCCAACCAGGGAGGGGGACTCTAGGGCAGAAGGCGCCTTGGGGAGGACGTGGGGAAGTGGGAATCCTCACTTGATGCTGTTAGGACTGCAAAATGGCGCAGCTGCTGTGGGAAACAGGTTTGCAGCTCCTCAAAGGCCAAACACAGAGCTGCCACAGGAACCTAGTGATTCCACTCCAAGGTACCTGACCATGAGAGACGTTCGTCCACACAAAAATGACTGTTGATAGCAGTACTACACACCAGGCCCCAGAGTGGGCAAAACCAAATGCCCACTGGTTGGTGAGTGGATAAATCTGCTATGGCCTCCCCATACAGGGAACAGTAAGCTACGCAGAGGAGTGAACCTGGATGAACTCTGAAAACAGGACGCTCCATCAAAAGAAGACCATCACCAAAGGTCACGCATTGTGCGATTGCACTTGTATGACATATCAGAACAAGAAATGGACAGAGATGGAGGGTGAGTTAGTGACGGCCAGAAGAGGGGTCACGTGGAGTGGGGTCCTGCGGTGATCTGGAATTTGACAGCAGTGATGGGTGCACAGCTCTGTGAGTCCCCTCGGACCCACCGGACAGTACACTTTACAAGTAGGGATTTGATGGTAGATGAATTCTCTTTTAGTAAAAAATTATCTGAAAAAAAACTTCGCCTCGGGGGAGTGATTCTGGGGTTCCACGCTGCTCCTAATCTGCTTGAGTTTAAAAAAGTGACATTATTTTAGAAAAGATGATAGTGATTATGATAAAAGGAAAATATGCTGCTGATCTTTGCAGATACCCCTCCCACCATGGGCATTTGGTGCCCGAGTACCATTTCCTGAGTACCTGGGCAAGGGTCTCTTGTTACCCTTTGCACCCTGACCTTCGTGTGTGTGCCTCTGAGCCTGCCTCTCTTCTGGGGAACCCCGAGCACCTCAGGCACTGCTGTCTTTCCTCCCTCCCATCTTGGTTGAATTGCATCTCGCAAAAGTTAAGCTCAGTTCCGACTCCCAGCATCTACAACTGTGACTTTTTGGAAATAAGGTCTTTGTAGAAGCAATCAGTTTAAGATGAGGCTGTGCTAGCTTAAGTGGGTCCTAGTCCAGTGATTTTCATCCTTATAAGAAGATGCAAATTTGTGCGTCGGACAGATACAAAGGGAAGACAATGTGAAGGCACCCAGGGAGAGGGCCTTGTGGGGACAGAGGCAGAGGCTGCAGGGAGGAGCCTCCAACTCAAGTCAGATCAAGGCTGGCCTCCACCCCCAGAGACTGGAGGACCAGGAAGGATCTTCCTCTGGAGCCTCCTGGAAAGAGCACAGCCCTGCTGGTGCCTTGACTGGGAATTCCAGCCTCCAGAACGGGGAGCAGACAAATTTCTGTGTCTTAAGCTGCCCACTTTGGGTTAATCTGTGGCAGTGGTCCTAGGGAGCTAACATTATCCCTCCAACATAGGATTTGGCACACAGAGCCCGATCCTGTGTGCTGAACAAATGCATCTTCTGCTTCTATGTGATCTGTCATGGCTGAGATGGAAGGAAGTCCAAGCAAATGACTGAGGAAAAGTGGAAATGTCTATGGGGCAGGAATCCAGAGAGAGAAAGAAGACATCTACCCAAGGAGGTAGCCCAGAAGGGAGAGTTCACCTCTGATCTTCCAACTCCTAGTTAGAGGAAAGGGATAGAAAACAGAGATGACCCTCTGCAAGAGTCCCTGAGTCAGCATCGGGCCCTGGGTCCACTGTGATGTCCCCGTGGTCCTGTGAAAACTGCCTTCTTGCCCTTACCTCTGCAAATTAGGAAATTGTCACGAAAACCAAGATCAGCTTGAATGCCCAAGGCCACCTAGTGCGTGGCAAAGCTGGAATTCCTCTCCGAATTTCTGTGACTTCAAGGTCTCACTTCTCCTGATTTTGCAAGAGGGACTTATTGATCAGACGGTTTTCAATTCCGGACCCTTCAGGTGTGTTTGGCAAAGGATCAGAATCTACTCACCCTGAGAACTGAATTGTCAATGAAAAATTCAGTATTTCCGTTTTCTAGTTATCTACTATAGTGATTTTGATCTAAACACACAGATATAATTTTTTTCTGTGTGCCATGGAGTAAGATAAATTTTAATATTTGCAGTATAATTTTGCCCTTTCAAGAGGAATGAATTGCTAAGATGATTAATATAACCCATCAATGAGACAACACAACTTACTAAACCTTAAACTTTGGGGTTTTCTGTATTTTTGTTTTTTAGGCGATGTGCCTGACACACATTTCTAGAAAGGTGTGTAAAATATTTATAGATTACATTGTCTTCTTATTTTGGGAGTGGTGAGTAGAAATAGGATATTCACGATGTCCCATTTCTCTGTATAATTTCTTTTAAGATATTTCACAACTGTTCAGAAAGATCGGTTTTCAATTCTTTCCTCATTTTCTCAAGAAACCCAAAGAGGGTTGGCTTATTTTGAAGTTGCTGACCTAGCTGCACATTTGGGGACAACTTTGAACATCTAATGACCTACACTTACCCCAGACGTGGGGAACACTGGGTGCAGTTTATCAAATGTTCTATAATCTTTGGAAAAATTATATTCATTAGAGCCATTGTGGATGTGCTTGGGGATAATTGATTCCATTTTCTCATGGCCTTGAGAAATGTGCACAGAACTTTCTGATGCATTTAAGTCAAGCCATTCAAAACGACACAACTGTCTGGCCCGGAGGAGCCTTTTGATCCCAGCCACCAGGTATCTCCTGAAGGTCGCCACATTTAGGAGTATGCACATGGGATGGAGCCCATTTTGTTCTGCGGCATGGGTGGAAGACCTGGTTGCCTTCTGGTGCCTCCTTCCTGACAGATAGGTGCAGCAGTGTCAGTCATGCCAGGCCTGGCAGGACCTGGTGACCTCAGGATCTTTGAGAACTGCATGTACTTCTCAGCACCCAGGACCTCCGGGGTTACATGGGTCTGGGAACCACCCAAGAGGGAGCATGCCCTCCAATGACATGCAGGGGGAGTTGGCAAGGCCTTGCCATGGGGTCACTCAGTTATTAGTGGCCCACTTGTGACTCTCTTCTGGCAGAGTCTTTTCTCTGAAGGATTCATGGCATCCACACACACACTTGCTATGTGATAAGGTTGTCATGATTTGCATGACATCTTTCATGAATTGAATAAACGGCAGCCTGCCAGTGAGATGACCTTCAAACACATTGAACAGTCTCCTGAGACCCATGGCACTTGTCCCCTGGCTGGGCATGGGAACCATGTTAAGACGTTCATCATGACTTGGTACCTGGCTCAGATGGCTGATGACTCTGGTCACGGGCTATTGAATTAGCTTTGCCACATTATCCTGAAGATGAAGATAAAAGACCATAAAAGTCATGAGCAAGAAAAATAACAAAAGGTTGGACAGACATTTGAAAACCTGACTGGAAAACTTAGTGAGTACTGCCACCGCATCCCAGAAACGCACGAAAACACAGCAACTGTTCACCTGATGAGGTCATGCCTGACCTTACCTGCACTTTTAAAAGACAGCAGCTAATCCTTTCATGATACAATCCACTTTCCTTGAATTAAAAATAAAATTTAATAAAATTGTCCTGCTTTGAGCCCCACTAGAACAGAAAAATTAGTTTTCAAGGGCCAAGGTCATTTCATTCTCTGAATTATTGACTAATATAAACACCTAGAGAAAGAAACCACCTGAGCCCTGGGAAATAAGAGCCAGACCCACAAGTGCACAGGCTCTGCAAGACTCCAAGCCCCCGGGTCCTCCTGGGTTAGCTCTTCCACATGCACTTGATTTTTCTCTCTCTCTTTCTCTTTGTTTTTGGAAAGATACCTTTATTTTTTAAAAGAAAATCTGCTATAATTTATTCTGATTATTAAAATAAAGCAAGCTCATTTGGAAAATTCAAACAATACAAAAAAAATATACAAAAAGTAGGAAAAAAAATCCATAGATTTGGGTCTTGGGATATTCAGTCCAGCTCCGTCGCCTCTTTCTGTGGGGACTGTACTGGTGTCTCAGCCTCCCTTGTAGCTAGGTTGGCCATGAGGATGGAACAGATGCTGCTTCTGGGCCAGACTTATTAAAAGACTCTCTTATGACACTGCATTGTCTTTCTCTCTGCTGCTGCCATCAGACTAGAATGGAGGACCCACAAAGTGATCTTGGGATCTATATTCCAAAGACAGCGGAGAACAAGATGGCAGACAAATCCCCATAGCATCTTTAGCTCACCACAGGCCCCTCAAGGCCTTAAGGCATCAGGCTAATAAAAGCCACACCTGGTGCCTCCCTCTGCATCCCTACCATAGACTCAATCCACATCCCTACCTTTGGACTTTATGTGGCTGAGAAATAAGGTTCCATTGCTTTGGATCATTACAGGTCAGGGTTTCTTTCTTAATGCAGCATAGCTTACCCCATCTGACTGTTGTACTATCTTATACAGGAGATAACAGTGCAATATTTTAGTGAGTGTGTAACTCTGATATCTCTCTATGGGTAATGTCTATGAGCATGCACATGTGCGCACGTGCGCGCGCACACACACACACACACACACACACACACAACAAACGTATGTTCTAAGGGGGATTACACTGTACCTTTTATGCTCTGCTATGTCTAGTGCAGATCATGGTGTCATTAATACATATCATCCTTATAAAGGGCTTCATGGGGTTTCACTGAATGATCATACCACAATTAAATAAATTAATGTTCACTGATGGACATTTAGTCTGTTTTAAATAAATAATCTTGGATGAGCAATTTGAATATCTTTTAGGTACTGGACCAATTACAGCTTTAGGATAAAGAGCCAGAAGGAGAATTTCAAGAGCAGGCTTTGACCTGTGCTGCCACGCTGCTCCTTAGGAAGATTAGGATAATCCACTTGCCCACTAAGACCAAGGAAAAGTGCCTGCCTGGCTGCCTTTATCCACCTGGTTTGTTGACTGTTAGGATCTTGGCTCGCTCCCTAGGAATGGGGATTTCACAGCAGTGATTTTATTTGTGTTTTGTCTGTTACTTCTGATACTGAATTTCCTCTCACCTATGTGTTGCCCACTGCCCGTGTGCATTTTCCCTTTTGTGAATGATCTGTTGGTAGCTTTTGCCCTTCTCTCCTACTGGGCAGTGTGATACTGTGATTGATAACATGAAACATATCTGGTCTTTGCCTCGCCTGGTTCCTGGCATAGAGCTAACTTCCTAGGCAATCAGGGTGCGTCTTTTGTTCTCATACTGGTCTTGGACTCCAGTTCCTGCTACAGAGCTCCTAAGCCTCGGACTTTCCTGGGTGAGGGCAGTGCCTTTTGTTCTAAAGGAGTGGCTGCAGGTGGATTCCTGGATGGAGGCTGTTCTCCAGAGAAATCAAGTCATGATTAGAAGCTTAGAGCTTTGGGTATGACGCAGAATCCTTTGGGAACAGACACTGAGTTGATCATCCTTCAAGCCCATGTGATGCAACCTCTGAAAACCAAACAACAACAACAACAACAACAAATCCGAACCCCCTCCACTACAGGGCTTGAAGGTCCAAGAAGGGTAGCAAGGACACACCTGCAGGTGATGCAGACTTCAGGGGCTTCTGCCCTTGGGACCCTTTGGGGCTTGCCCCTATACTTCCTTCCTCTGGGTCCTGTTTGGTGTTCTTTATAATAAGCTGGAAAATGTCAGAAATGTGCTTTCTGAGTCCTGTGAGCCATTCTAGCACATCAAACCTTGGGGGGGGGGGTTGAGGGAACCCCCAATTTGTAATAATGGGTCTTCAGAACACAGGAGGCCCAGACTCATGCTGGCCTCTTAAGAGGGGAACAGTCTCATGGGAGCAGGGACCTAACTTAAGGGCGCTGACATTAGCCCCAAGCAGAGGTGTTGGAATCGAGTTGAGGACTCCTGGCTGGTGGGTCTGGAGCAAATGCACACATCTACTGTCAGAAGTGTCCCGTGCGAGTGCAGATGGTGTGTTTGAAAGGGATTTTGTCCTTGTCATACTCAATTGCAAGAACTTGTCCTGTGCTCTTCCTATTTCTGCTTTTTGCCAGTGGAATGGAAGCTGGAAGAACTTCCCACCACTGGAACTTAAGTGGTCTTTGGGGGCTCTGGGGAGCTTCCCCCCACCTTTGCTCTTGCCAGAGAGCTGCACATCTGCAGCAGTTCCCGGATTCACCTAGAGACACAGGTGTCTGCCAGGAGTGAGGACACGGGGAGGCTGGCCAGGGCACAGCCTCTCAGTGGAGAGAAGGTGCTGGTCTCCCACATTCGGAGCTGAGCTGCTGACCGAACCCGGCCATTCTGGGATCCTTCCTCCACTGTGAAGTTGGAAACTTCATAAAATAAACTTTATGCATTATAAATAAAATCGCTTAGGCCATGGCGGACTTGCTGATTAAGTCATACCATGGCCTGCTGCTCTAGCGCACGAGAGATCTTCCTGCTAAAATTAGTACATCGGCCCCGTCACCAGCTGCAGTGACGCTGAGGGTCACACCCTGGAGTTCTTTGTGAGCTGAGAGAGCTGAATGGGGTGAGGCATCATTTAGTCACCGAGAATCCGTGTTCCAGCCAATGGCCAGCTTGATAAAGAACAAGAGAGGCGCCTGAGTCGCCTGGCCCTGGAGCTGGGCGTTTACCTACAGGGTCACCCCACTCTGTCACGGAGACGTGGGAGTGAGGGGCTCAGGGGTACTGCAGGACTGTTCATAACGGCCGAGACGTGCGCTCCACCCGTGTCCCTCGATGGACGAGTGGGAGAAGAGAAGGTGGCGGAGACACATGGACTATTCCTCAACAACCCAAAAGAATGAAGTCGTGTCATCTGTGTCGAGGATGAGCTGCCAGGTTCAGTGACACGAGCCAGGCCAGAAGGACACACTGGGGGCTCTCGCTTCTGTGTGGAAACTAAAACAGTTGCCCTCGTAGAAACAGAGGGCAGAAGAGGCGTTTCCTGAGGCAGAGAGGTGGGTTCTTGGGTACAAAACACGTTAGATAGGAAGAGGGAGTCCTCGTGTTCTTTAGCACTGTAGGGCCATCATAGTTGAACTAGAATTCATGGTACATCTCCAAATAACTTGAAGGATCTTGAATGCTTCCAGAACAAGAAAAGGTAAATGCTAACTAACAAATGATTTGGTTATCACACGTGCTGTAGCCCATCAGTATGTACAATTATTAGGTGCCAAGCAAAACAGAAACAGAAACGGGCAGGACAGTTGGGAGGCGTTGGCTGTGTGCGGTGTACACATCCGAGCCACGGTCAGTCACCTGCCTGGGGCAGAGAGCAGGCCGAGGCTCCAAGGCCCAGTCCAGGACCCTGTCCTCAGGGGAAGCCCCGAGACTGGCGCTCTGGTGAGGTCCTGGAATGCCATCATCTGCGGCGGGCACTGTGGTTGGGTCCTGCCCTGCTGCAGGGCGGAGAAGCCCTTTGACTGTCCAGCGAGGGGTGCGCGGGCCCAGCCTCCGGGAGAGGGGCCCAGTTTCCTGTTCCCGTGTGGATTCACATCAGTTCACAGCGAGCACAACAGCTCACGCCGGGGTTTGGTGAACCCCTTGATGTGGCAGGGCAGGCAGGGACGGGGCCCGCTGGGAGCCGAGGCTGTCCCTGCAGCAGACTGGCAGGGCCTGCCTCGGGGAGCAAAGGCTCTGCCGCTGCCCTGGCCCCCAACTGTCCTCATGGTCACTGAAGAGAAGGTGGCAGCCATGAAGGAGCCAGGCCCAGTGTGGCGTGGGCTTTCCTCCCTGAAGTGCAGTCCTGAAAAGTCTCAGGAGCCCCGGGGGCTGGGGCTGAGGCCAACCTTCCCGGGACGCCTCCCTGGCCCCGGCTTTGTGCCAGGCCCAGTCGGCGATGGCCCAGGCCCCGGGGGCAGATAAGTCCCCGTGTTTCAGGAGCTCGGGCTCCGATTCCTGGCCTTCACCGGAGAGTCCTCAGCAGGGAACCGAGAGCAGTTATGGGGAGGGCCTGGGATGCTCCTGCCCCGCGTGCTGCCCCGGGAAAGGGCGCGTGTCCCAGTCTGCGTGGCTCTGATTCCACGGGAGTGTGTCCCACACCCAAGGACCAGCTGACTCTAACTTTTCATGGTTGTTTTCCCAATGCTCCGGAGTCCGTGAACTGCCTGAGCTTGCAAAATCCTCCTGATTGTTGGCCTAGACCTTCACAGGGCAGGGTCACTGTGGTTGGTGGCAGGGGCCCCTCTGTGGCTCTAGCAGAGGAACCTGCTTGCTGCACTGGTCTCTGACAGAGGAAGGGATGCGGAGGGCCTTGCTGGGCCTTGCTGTCCTGCTTCGGGGGGTGGACTGGTCCTGCAGGGGGCAGCGGCTCCTGGTCTCACTCACACAGCCTGGAGAAACTGGGATGCCGCTGGATCCCGGCACTGGCCACAGGTGTCCCCATGGGCGGGCCACTTTCTGGTGGCTTCTTTTGTCATCCTCTCAGATCCTCCATCTTAATTTGCTTCAGAGCCCCGCAGTGTGAAATTGCAATCCCCTCGCCTTCAAGCTACGTGGCTTCGGACACGTGATTTTCCTCTCTGTGCCTCCTGATGTGGAGATCTTTCAGCACCATCCACCCAGAGTCACCGTCGAGATCTCACTCATATTAACGAGTATAAAAGTCACGGAGGACAGTTTAGCGACACAGTGACGTGCTGAGGCACAAGGTTGCGTAGCCAGGTGACCCAGGTTTGGATCCTGACTCTGTTCCTTCCTAGCTATGTGATCCTGAACCAGTTTCTTAACCTCTCTGTGCC
Organism: Ictidomys tridecemlineatus; assembly: GCF_052094955.1. Classification (NCBI taxonomy): domain Eukaryota; kingdom Metazoa; phylum Chordata; class Mammalia; order Rodentia; family Sciuridae; genus Ictidomys; species Ictidomys tridecemlineatus. Next base: position 209,919,654 of record NC_135479.1, read on the forward strand.
TAGGTTTGTCACCTGTAAAATGAGGGTAATAACTGTATTCACCCCAGAGCGCGGCTGCTAGGAATCAGTGAGAGAATAAAAGGGTTTAAAAGACCTGACGTGTACTAAGTGGCGTATAAATGTTAATTTGTTAATCTTGTTTCAAAATGAGGAGACAGAGAGATTAAGTAAGTTCTCTGAGGTCCTGGAGACGTCACAAGGCTAAAAAATGCTGGCGCTGAGACCATGGCAAGATCAGATTCCTGGATAAAGGGGATCTGGTGTGTTCCCACCTTTTTCCTAAGAACTTTCTCTGAAGTGAGAAGGAGCTTTTCCCCCGACACCCGAGCTGCCTTGGGCTGCAGGCAGCGCTTTCCACAGCCTGGTGCAGAGACAACCGCGCAGGGTGGGGTGTGTGGGGGCTGCTGTCAGGTCTCTCTGACGAGAGCTCTGGGCAGCGGGGCCTTCCGTCCCCGGCTCACTGGGAGGATCTGGGTGGTCTGCACGGCCCAGGCCAGCACTGCGCTCCCTCTGTTAGCCCAGCCTTGCCCAGCTGAGCCTTGGGTACCAAATGCAGAGGAAAATGGCATCCATTCCCTCTTCCTGCTCTTTCACCCCTACCCTGACTCCTCACACCCAGCACCCGTTCATGGACCGCACATTTCTTGCTATTTTTAGCCATCGGGTTCATCTGGAAAGCTGGGCGCACCCCGAGTGCCGGGCAGTTTCTTTCCTTCTGCAGGGAATAGCCGCAAAGCTGCCAAGCGTCTCCATGGAAACCAGCCCTCAATCCATCAGGCCCCACAGTGCCGGAGGCCTAATCCCAAAGGCGGGGCGGGGACCAAGGCGGCAATTTAACAGAACAGGCACCGTGACTTTTTAGGACACCATGCCCATTCCTGTCTCCTAATTAGCCACTGCATCTGAGTGATGAAAGCAGCCCGTGTTCACCCCCTGGGCCTGACTGCCACCAGCCGATTGGCTCTGCAGCCTGGGGCTCCCTCCCCCGCGGCCCCCACCTGCTCACTGTGGCTCCTACAGGAACCCACAGGCCGTTCAAGGGGGCATCTCCCCAGGGCACACCAGCTGTCCTGTGTGTTCTCATGTTGCTGGGTCACCACTGCATTTTCTAGCTCATGGAGAAAAGGGAAGTGATGTTTTCATGTTTTTTTTTTTAATTCTTCTTTCTCTGCCTTTTCTTTTTCTTTTTTTTTTTTTTCATTAGAAAAATGGATCTCTGGGCTGTAAACAACACACACCCGACGTGTCCTGTTTCTGGCAGGAGTGAACACAGTCGGTGGCCAGGGCTACGCGGGGGATCGGGACTGGGAAGGCTGGCTGGGAGCTTAGGGGCGGGAACAGATGGGGCGAGAGGTGTTGGTGAGCTGAAGAAGGGAGCCCCCGTTACTTTCCACAGGTTTGCGACCTCACCCCTCTGGGTCATGGCGAGTGTTGGGATGTGACAGTTCCCCTGTCATCTCACCTGCCTGTCCACACCCCTGAATCCCCTGGACATCTGCCTCGGCTGATGACTCTTTTGCTTTTTGTTTCTTTTGTGTTCTGGATCCTTCCGGCAGCAAATCGTGTTTGATTCCAGGTCTCAGCTGACTGTCTGGCCTAGAAGGCTCTGGAATCGCAGGCTCAGGTCATTCAGAAGCCGCCTGCCTCAGGCGTTCCCCCATCTTAGAGCTGAGCTCAGGAAAGCGCACCCAGGCGGGGGGATCCTGTTTGCCTCTGGGACTTGTTGGCCAGGCATTCCAAACCACCCTTTCCTGCTATTAGAAGAATTATGGGAAGAGAAAACAGCTCAGAGATTGAAGTTCCATCCCACAAGCCCGAAGGGAAATTATTTATCTCAGGAAAAAACAAAGCTTCCCCAGAGCCGCAGTCCCTGTTAGGAAATGTACTGCTTGTAAGACGCCGTCGTGGATCTGCTTTTCTGCCAACCTGTCAGTCCTGAGACTGGGCCTGCTACTTTGCGTTGCTCCTTCTGATGCAGGCATGCCCCAGAAGCGCACAGAGCTGGCTCCTTTATTTTTACGTTGGGTTGTCAAGAAAGCCAGGGCACTGAGAGGGGATTGATTAAATTCTAAGTAATTTTTCCAACAGAAAAAATAACGAGAGGAAAAACAGATCAAAAGACTCACCTACATTTTTACTTTTGCATGAATAAAAAAAAAAATTCTTCTTGGGGGCGGGAGAGCTGAAGGCAGCCTTAGGAGTCCCTCAGGGGCCTCATTATGAGTGAAATCCTCTGCACAGCGAGTTCCAGAGGAGCGTCCCTGCTTTGCTTCAGAGGTAAGATGTCAGAATTGAACGGGTTCAAAGGTGGCTACACTTGGACCTAGAGTGTTCCCCAAAGGCCTGTGTGTTAGAGGCTGGGTCCCTGCCTGTGGTGCCATTAGGAGCTGCTGTGGACCTTCAGGAGGTGGGGCCAGGTGGGAGGTCCCAGGTCACTGCGGGCAGGACCTTGAAGGAGGAAGGTTGAACCTTTGCTTTCTGGCCATCAGGATGATGGGCTATCTCCCCACAGCCACCAAAGTCATGGGTCTATCCGACTGTGGCCTAAGCCTCCAAACCTGTGAGTCAAGATAAGCTTTTCTTCTTTATAAGCTGGTTATCTCATGTGTTTTGTTATAGTAATGGAAAGCCAACTAACGCATTGTTTCTTGTTTGGTGAGGAAGTAATTGAAGTATGTTCCCATCCTAATGGGGTGTACTGCAATTCAGTCCTGACCTGAATCTCCTGGAGTTACCTCAGTCCTCTGCCACTTGCCTCACTCCAGATGCCAGCTGTAGATCAGGTATCTCGAGGTCCCCTGTACTCTGATCACACTTCTGGGCTACACCTCCTGGGATTCTCACGTGCTCCCTCAGGTTGGACGATTTACTCTACTGACTTAGAGAATTCAAGAAAGTGCCCCACAGTTGGCCCTCCACATCCCTGGTTTCTACCAAGCAAGGACCGGAAGTCGATCTTTTGGTCTTGTTATTATTCTCTAAAAGACACAGCGTTACAACTGCTCACACAGCTCACCTTGAGGAGGTATCATAGGTCGTCTAGAGAGGATCTGGAGGACCAACTGCCCGTCCACAGAGAGGGGAGGCTCAACGTGTGAGATTTCTTTTAATTATGAAGGATCCTCAGAGGTGAGATCTGGGGAGCACCCGGAGCTGCCATGCCCCGTCCCCACGGGGTCAGGGTGTGTTTCCCTTGTGAGATGTCAACGTCTTCACCAACCGGGAAGCTCCATGGAGCTCTGCACCCGCGGCCTGGATTGAGGGTCCACAACCAGGCAAGATGAATCGGATCATGGCCCCATGACGGCACTCGTCTCCCGTCTCCCTGCCCTCGCGGGCACTCCTGCCCGGGGACCACTCTGCCATGAAGCTGAGGACCCAAAGGGCTGTCCCATTAGCCTAAGAAAGATACTGCGACACCTCAGGGACCCAGGGATTTTGAAAGCTCAGTGCCTGAAAAGGTTTTGGAAGCTCAGTGCCAGGACCTGGGGACAGACTCCAGACACAGTCTGTTCTTCCTGATATCACAGTCCATGAGTAACCGACTAGTCCCTGCCAGCGTCTGCTCTCCCCCCCTCAACCTCAGGCGCGCACTGCCTGGGGAACAGCTTGGCTAAAGCTTCACTTTCCCTGTAGCACTTTTCCTTTGTTAAATGTCTGATGTGTCATCTGGTCATTTGTGTTGATTTCTGCCCCAGTACACCAGAGGGCCGTGACACACGGGTTTCGCCCATCTTCCGCCTGAGGACCCTCCACGACAACAGGGCGTCTCATGTGACAGCGGCACGAGGGCCCAGGGAGTTAGGATATGACGTCCTTTCATTTTGAGGACTTTGTAGTTATGGGAAAGGCTTCACTCAAACCAGACTCCAAATGGGCACTGTAACTTAAGGGGGCCACAAGTCGGAGGACACACGGAATTTCCCACAGTGCTTTTGCTCTGTCAACGGGTCTCGCAGCCCAAAGGCTCCCCGGCCACATGGGCATTTAGAACACTCATGATATGGCGCAGCCACCCCCTCTCCCCAGCCCCCGAACATATGCATCACTTCTAAAATTTTATTTTAATATAAAATTTAAATATTTTTAAATTAAATACTTATCAGGTACCAACTTGACAGACAATTATGGCTACTCCTTGTATTCCTTTTCTCCCTTTCTATTTTTTTCATTGTGTAATAAATCCTACTCCATAGATGAAGTCCATGTCCTTTATTTTATCCAGCAAAATTTCAGACCCAGAGCAAGTACATAATAAATGTGGAATGACGGCACTTTCCTGTAGAGGCAGCGAATGCGAATCAGATCCTCTAGTGGCGATAGCGTTTTGGAGCAAGCCAGAGACGGGACAGCAGACCCAAGTCAATGCCAGGATTTAGAGGAGGAGGATCAACACTCAGGAACTGCCGCAGCTGGGTGTTGGGTTACGTATTTCAGAGTCTCAAGAGAGGCGCGTGGGACTAAACGGCCACTTGAGCCCTCTCCTCCCAGATGCCAGGCGCGCAGAGGCTGTCCTCGGACAGACAGCTGCCAGCGTAACCCACATGCACGTGCCGGGATCGGGTACGGTCGAGGGGCCAGGCACTGATTTACAGACACCATTTCTAATACAGAGCACGTCATGGCGTGACAGGCGCCCCTGGTGATGGGGAGGGGGGACACAGCTGGGGCTGGCCCCTGGGGCTGGCTGCCTGTCCCCAGCGGGAGACAGCTGCCAGGATAGCGTTTCCAGATCTGCTCCAGGGCTCCTATAGCCTGGGAACTCTCCTTTCTGAAAACCCACTCAACCTCCTGCTCCCTAAGCCTCTGCGTGACTGAGGGCTGTGGTTTGAAGTGGAAGATGATCTGTCAAAAGAGCCGTGAGCTGCTTTCCTCCTCAGCAGGAAGAGGTGTATTTTCTCATGAGAAAACATCTGGCCTCACGTGAGATGCTGGAGTCTGAGGCTTTGCTGAAGCTGGCTCACAAAGATCAGAGTGAGGGATTCTCCCAGAAGGTGGATGTCTACCAGTTCTGCTCTCTCTTAGGAGGATGAAAGACCCACTACTAGTCACTCATGAGGGGGTGCTCCGCCTCGGAGTCGTGGAGTCAAGCCATTTGTCACGAACATTAAGACCATGTTGTAAGAGATGGCATACATCATTTTAGTGGTATTGGTATTAAAAACAGGCTCTTGAGAATGATTTTAGGAAGATGTTGAAACAGGACTCTGTAGTACCTGTTCCCTCACTGAAACATCAATTGGAACAATGATTCGTGCATGAAAATACCTTCCCAAGAGCTGAGGATACTGGTTGGGCTATAGCACCCAGCTGTGGCACAGAGAGAAAAGGTGGTGGCTATGGGAGGACAAGGGTAGCCCTGCTTATGTCACACTAAATTAACTTTAAGTCACGAAATCTCACATTAGACAATTCTGCTAATGATGAAGGGGTTAGTTCATCAACATGGTGTATGTGTGTGTGTGTGTGTGTGTGTGTGTGTGTGTTTATGATGAAAAAAAAAATAGGAAATTTAAGCAGATGAATAACAAGTAAGGAAAGTGAATGAACAGTCAAAACCTTCTCAATAAAGACAAGGCCAGGACCTAGCATCCTCCCTGGTGAATTATACCAAACCTTTTGGAAAAGTTAATGTCACTCCTTCTTAAATCTTTGAAAAAAATTGAAAAGGAAGAAATAAGATGATGACACAATCTCATATGTATAAACCACTGAAGATGTCACCAAAAAAATGTCAGCACTAATAAACAAATTCAAAATTGTCACATAAAAGTCCTTAATGTATGTATGTAACAAACTATCTGAGAAAGGAGTCAAGAAAGCAGTCAAATTTACAGTAGTATAAAAATCACTTAAGATTAAATTTAACCAAGCAGTTAAAAGATCTGCACATTTTAAAGCAGAAGTCAAGGAAAAAAGTTGAAGAAAATGAAAAGCTATCCTGTGTTCATGGATCGGAAACACTGATGTTGTCTGTGTTATCCAAAGTGACCCATGTATACAATGTCACACCTTTCAAAATTCTGATGATATTGTTCACAGAAATAGAAAAAATAATTCTAAAATTTGCCTCCAACCACACAAGACATGGATTAGCCAAAGCAATTTTGATCAGAAAGAACAAAGCTCATGGTATCATAGTACTGGATTTTAAAACATGCTACGAAGCTATAGTAATAAAAAGCATGGTATTGGCATAAAAAAACCAGATATAGAATAATGGACAGAACAGAGAGCCCTACAAGTCAATCCACACTTACACAGTCACTCAATCTTCTACAAAGGTGCCAAGGACAGAGTGGAACAGGGGGTGTCTTCAGAAATGATGTTGGGAAGACCGACGTCTACACGAGGAGAAGTGAAGTTGGGTCCCTACCTCACACCATGCACAGAAATCAACTTAAGATAAAAGCTTAAACGTAAGACTGAAGTCATCAGATCAGTAGAAGAAACAGGAGAAAAGCTCCGTGACTTAGGCCTGGGCAATGCTCTTCTGGATATGGCCCCAAAAGCCCAGGCAACACAAACGGACACAGGGGATCACACCAAATGACAAAGCTTGTCCACAGCAGAGGCAACAACCAACATGCGGAAACAGCCTGCATCGTGGAAGGAAGAATTTCTGTACCATACATCTGCTAAGGAGTTAGTAAGCAAAGTATGTAAAGAGTCCAACCCACTGAATTACAAGAAAACAACCCAAGTAGCAAGAAAAATCAGTCAGTTTAGAATAAGCGAAGGATCTGAGTAGACATTTCTCAAAAGGAGACATGTGAATGACCAGCCCATATATGAAAAAATGTTCCGCATCTCTAGACATCATGGAAATGCGAATTAAAACCACAAAGAGATATCACCTCACACCTGTTAGAATGGCTGCTATTTAGAAAGAATGAAAAGGGATCCCTTGCACACTATTGATGGAGAAAAGGTGACCTTTACATACTGCCAACGAGGAAAGGGCACTCTGGCGCCCTACCAACGGGGATGTGATCAGCGCCACCATTATGGAGAACAGCAGAGCTTCCTCAGAAAAATCAAACCTCGGTCTACTGCCTGATCCAGCAATCCTGTCTCTGTGTCCACCGCTGAAGGATCTGAAGTCAGTATGTCATTGACACCTGTGTGCCCACGTTCCACGTTCATTGCAGCACTATCACAGTGGCCAAGATGTGGATCAAGGAAGTGTCTACCCACCGAGGAACAGATGAATAAATTATCTCTGTATAGGAAACCTCCCCATCTATTCGCCAAACACACCCCGTGCTCTTCTGCCTCCATTTGTTTCCATTACACACACACACACACACCCCTCCATACAACTGAATGTCATTCAGCTTTAAATAAAAGGGAAATCCATGCAGCACAGTTGAGCTGTGTGGATGTTATGCTCAGTGACGTCACCCAGGTACAGAAAGAGAAATGCTGCATGTTTGTCTTTGGTAGGGTTTCTGTAAGAGCTTGACCTCATGCAAGCAAGTGGTGGTCACCAGGGTGGGTGGGCTAAGGAGGTGAGAGGGCACAAAGCTTCAGCTTTGTGAACAACTTCTGGAGATTTATTGTGTCACATGGTGACTGTGGATAACAGTTACTGCATGCTTGAAAATTGCTAACGGGGTAGATTTTAAAAATTCTTACTACAAAAAATGGTAAGTCTGTGAGATGATGAATATGTTAATTAGCTTGACTGAATCATTTCACAATGTGTGCATTGTTGAGAAGCCATATTCTATACCATAACTCCCTACAATTTGATTTGTCAATTATACCTTAATTACTGCATATTCTTGTTCTGGTCGACTCTGAGGGCCCGTAGGCATCATGACGATTCAAAATTGCAATTTGGTGACTCCTCTGGATCTCCTTCAAACCAAATCTTCAGATTTCTTTTTTCTTTGATAAGCATGCTTTATCTTTCTTAATTCTGCAAGCTGGACATGTGAGTCTAGGAGCAAGTGCCCTTGATACCTTTGTTCCAGAGGATAGTATAACACCAGGAGGAAGGAAGCGTCTCCGAATTGGGTGGAAAAGATGTCTGGTGTTTAGCAGATCTCCGCAGACAGAGTCTTCAGCTGTATGAACTATGGGACGCAGTGCTGCCCACCAACAGAGTGTGCAGGTGACAGATGCCACTTGTAAAATCCCAGCGGTACTGGAAATCAGTCGACGATCATTTTTTACATCTGTTACCAACTTACGAAACTAGGGAGCCAAGCCACAATCCCCCGTCTTCCAGAGTGAACTCTGGTATAGGTGATGCCATTTGGTAATATGAAGGTTCTCACAAGGGACTTGTCAGCCAAGTGTGGCATAGGGAAAAGGGTCAAGGGCCTGATGTGGGATAGTTGCTTGCTAATTTTATAGGCATTATATGTGAGCTTTCCACATATGAATGTATATTCAATACGTATGTATTAGCTTTCAATGTACCTGTTAGCTATATATATATATATATAATCAGTGCAATTATTTATAAATATATATATTAGCATGTGTCTATGTATTCATTAGCTTTATGTATTTTATTAAGACCCTGCTGGGTAGTTGTGTGCTCAGTCCCGAAGACTCAGAGAAGGGGGATTGAGTGGCTACCTGTGGCTTTGCAGCTGAGAGGGGCTGAGCCAGTCAGACCAGCTCCCTGTGTCTCTTAAGACCCCAGGACTTTGCCCTCTGCTGTGGGGGAGGTTGTGCTAATTGTGTAGAAACCCTTACGATCACAATTCTGGACAGCAGAGCAACTCACTGAGTTAATATTTAAGCATCACGATACCTGCTCCAGCTGGGAGTGGTGGCCCACACCTGTAATCTCAGTGGCTCGGGAGTTCTAAGGCAGGAGGATCCTGAGTTCAAGGCCAGCCTCAGCATCTTTAGGGAGTCCCTAAGCAATTCAGTGAGACCCTGTCTCTGAATAAAAAAATAAAAAAGGCTGGGGATGTGGCTCAGTGGTTATGTGCCTCTGGGTTCATTCCCTGGTAACAAAAAAACAAAAACAAAACAAAACAAAAGAGAATAATAAAAAAAAAAAAAAAAAACCCGAACTACCTGCCCCAACAAATTTGAGCCTGAAATTTAATATCTTGTGAGAAAGACGAAAGCAAAGCCAAGCAGAAGAGCGAGCCCAGAACCCAGGCATCAAGCCTTCACTACTCTGCTCCACATCCAGCTCTCTCCTCCAGCGCAGGCCACTGAGCAGGGTGGCTTTGTCCCCCAGGTGTCCTTGGCCTTCATTTGCCTTTAATCTGCCACAGCACAAGAAGGGACCGATGCTCCCCTCCTCAGGTGGACTCGGCAGGCCCAGGTCACATACCTGTCACCAGGGCAAGAGCGCGGTGCAGCCCCACTCAGGGAATAAGCAGGTCATGAACTACTGGTGACCATTCCCCGAAGAGATCTGTCCCCTGTCACTGGGAATGGGATCAGGGGCAAAGAGGGCAGCACCAGGTAAGAGCCAGCTGCTCCGGCAGGTGTTCAGGGTCTGAGCCGGGCCCAGGCTCCTCCCGGCTCCTCCCTCCCCTTCTGCTGGCTCTGGGGCGACTGAGCGTGGAAAGCCCAGGGTTCCCTGCCTGTCCCTCTGACCACCTGCTCCTCCACTGTTATCTCAGCCAGTTCGGGCTCCACACCTCTGCCCCGGAGCTCTCTGCCCGCCTGGGCCATCTCCCTCTGGCCCTGTGGCCTCTACAGGGCCCCACCTCTGTGCATCTCTTCCGTAGACATTTGTTTGAGGGTCTTCTCTGCTCTTTGGGGGTGCAGAGGGAAGCTTGGCACCCACATTCCAGGCCCACAGCCTGACCTGAGCTGTGCCTCCCGGGCAGACTCCTCTCCCTCTCTGCTTCCGTCTGGCTTTGAAACCTGTTCTTGTCAGGCTGATGTGAGGAGGGGGAGGAGTGGGCCGTGGGAGGAGGGAGGGGAAGGATCCTGAGCCCTGGCAGGTGGTGGGAGGGCGGAGCAGGCTCTCTGAGCCAGGTGGCAGCCTGTGGGAGGAGGGAGGGGAAGGCCGGGTGCAGTGGGTGGGAGGAAGCCAGGCAGAGCATTAGAAATGTGTTTGTTTACTTTTTTCCTTTGGGCGGGAGCAAAAGTGAGTGTGGGTGGGCATGTCTCGATCCCTTTGGGCTGGGCCCCAGCTTTGGAGAGGTGGCTCTGCCCTGGGTACGGAGGGGAGCCAGGGCTCCGGAGCATCACCTAGGCACCCTCGCTGGCTGGCAGAGGGGCCTGTGGAGTTGGAAGCTCAGCTACTGCTGGGGATGTGGAGCAGGAAGGAGGGGCCAGAGTCAGAGAAGCTGAGAGTTCTGGAGCTGGTGGCCCCAGTGCATGGTGGTGGCAGCTGGGCTTGGGCTGTAGTTGCCAAGCTGGGCTGGTGGCACAGGGACTTGTGCCAGAAGAGCTGCTTTGCCTGTGATTGCCTTCTGTAAAGGGAGTGGAAACTAACAAGGACCCGGGTCCCTGTGATCCTGAACCAGAGGGGAAGACCCTGAGCAAAATGCCACGGAGGCTTTGCCCATGACCTTGGTGGCCCTGAGGGTGGAGCTGATGGGAACAGGTGAAGAAGGCCCAAGAGGATGTGGCTGCCCCAGAGCTGCACTTTATACCGGGGACTAATGGCTCAGAAAGGCAGAACGAGAGAGAGAGCAATTATTATTGAGGAAGTCATTGGGCAGGTCCTAAAAACTGCTGTTTTGGAAAGAATGACACGGGTTTCCAGCTTCCGGGAGAAAATGACAACTCTGTCTCAGAACCAGCCTCCCCCGCCCGCCCACGCTCCTGCTCTCCACGACTGTGGGATTTCCAGCTCCTCCTCTTGAACATCAGCACACTGGAAATTTCCCTCATCTTTCTGAGTCTCAGTTGTGTCATCAATAAAATAGAAATACTAATGGCTTGGCCATCTCTGAAGTCAGGTGGCCGAGCAGATGGACTTTCTTGGTGGCTGCCAGGAGCGGTTTGGGTTGACCGTTCCTGAATTAAGCATTGGACGTGGGAGGCTGAGGCCTGACTGCTAATGGAGACCTCAGGCCCAGAGGGTCTGACAGTCACCAATGAACCCCGCCGCTGCTGCGGAAGAATAAGCAACTGGGGGTGCGTGGCCTCCCTTCTCCTGGCTTCATCTACAGCAGTGGTTCTCAGGCTTTCTATCCAGGGGGGCTTTGTGCTCCCATGCAAATGGAGCAATGTCTCAAGACTTGGTTGGTTGTCACACCTGGAGGGAGGGTGCCTCTGGCACCTGGTGGGTGGAGGTCAAGGGTGGTGTTAACCTACCACACCTGGATACCCTGTGAGACACGGAACTTCCCAAATGACAATGGTGCCCAAGTTGGGAAGCCCCAGACCTGATTTTCCTAGTGTTAGACAAAGCAGGGGGTTTCTCATCACCTAAACATTCACCAGAAGGTGATCTCCACAGTCACAGGAGGACGGGGAACTCAGGGTGTGAGGCCACCCACACAGGGATGCAGCTCCAGGGTGAACCTGTTGTTGTAGTTTGTGTTCTATCAAAGGACACGCTTCTGCCTGAAGGTGTTTCTGAAGTGACACACTGTGTGATGGCTGTGTCCCTGTGAACAGGGAGCATGATGGGTGCTTTGGGGCCTCTCAGAGCTGGCCCCTTTTAGCATCCACTCTGCGCCTCCCTGTCCTGTGGGGAGGCTGGGAACAGATGCACAGAAGGGGACCGAATTCTTTGGGGACCACAGGAATCCATGTGGAGAGGGTGAGCAGATGGGGACGGTGAGGGGATCTCTGTCAGCTCCCAGAGGCAGCGGAGAATGGATGAGCCAGCCTCTGAGCTGGGCCTCCCCGACCTAGGAGCACAGAAGTGCACAGCAGACCCGCGGGGAGAGGGCTGAGCTGCTCCGTCAGTACCTGTGCTGGCCAGTCACAAGCTGCGTGCACATCCAGCCCTGCAGCTCACCTGCATCGGCTCACCTGCAGGAAAGGCTCACATTCAGGGGTTGCACCCCAGCCACAGAGGAAGATAGTGGGAGACTAATCAAAAGGGAACCATGGAGAGCTACTGGGGAGTCATTATGACCTGCCCACTGTCAAAGCAGAAGGCAAAGGGGAGGGGTTTTGGAGAGAAGAGGAGAGAGAAGCACCCTTCAACAGGGAAAGGTGGAAGGTACACCATTAGGGTTGCAGAGGGCCCTTTAAGGGGCACTTCACTGCTGATAGAGATGGACTAGTGCCGTCCCACCTGGCTGTCAGGTGGGCAGGGAGAAGGGCCTTTAAGAAAGCACCACCTGGTGGGTTGGTGTATCATGCCTGTGCGTGTTGGGCCACAGAGGCGTCTTGTTCCTGCAGCACCCTTAGCCTCTGCTGCTGGCACACTACCCCTGTCCCACTGGTCTGTAGAGTAGGTCCTTTCCGTAAAGGCATGATGACAGAGTGCCCAAAATGACTCTCAACAACCAAAGCCTGTACCTGCACTTGTACCGATCCTGAGTCAATACGTCTTTGAATTTGCATTGACTCCTCAAATGACTCCTTGCACTCCCAGCCCCCAGAAACTCCAGCCAGGCCTCCCCTCTAAGCACAAGACATGGCGACTCCATCTCCAAGTCCTGGCATTTCCTCTGCCAGCTCCTGCTGGCCACCACCTCTTCAGTTCAGTTCAGGTGCAGCCCCCAGCCTCAGCCTGATGAGCCCCACCAGCTGCTTCCCTCCGCTTTGTCCAAACTCAACCTGCCCTGGGATGTTAGTGGAGCAGTTCTGAAAGGCGCATCTGTGCACAACCCATCACCCACGGAGAAGCCTAGGCAGCACTCAGCCCTTCTACCACCTGACCCTTCCGGGCCACCAGAGCCAGCAATGCTCTGCTCTTCCCCTGATTGGCCACATTCTTCCACCTCTGTCCTCCCCCATGCCGGGTCCTGGCACTACATTCCCGTTGGTTTGCCACTGGAACTCTGCTCATTCTGGGTGCAACCCTTGGATCCAGGGTGCAGGAGCCCATTTCCCGGGTCCTAGTTGTGAGCCCCGCCTCCTTTGCCCCAAGAGGCTGCGTGTGGTGCATGCAGAAAGCCCCTTCTTGTTCTTGCATGCCCTGACACAAGGCCAGAGTTATAATAGCTGCTCTAAAAAAGAGGGGATGAATGATTAAACGCCACTTTGCCCTGAAGAGCTAATTTAATGTGTGGTGATTATAATTGGCTCCCTCTCCTCATTTCATTTGACTTGAGAAGATTTCACATTTGTGCTAAATTTGAGCTGTTTCTTTAATCACAGAAGGAATTCCCTCTACTTCAAAGCAGACAGCCAAGACCTCTGAACACTGCTCAGGGCAGTGAAAGGAACCGTGGGCTACTCGCCTCTCCCTGCTTGGGCGAAGACACAGCCCCTGGACCTCTGGGAACAACACGGCTGCTTGGCTGCTTGTTTGACAAAAAAACCGAGTCAACTCTTACCGGGGCGGCTGTGCTGCGGTGGTGACGTCCAGATGGGGACGGCCAGGGCAGAACGTGAGGAGGACCACAAGGGACACTCTGGCTAGGAAAAGAGGAACATGGGGTACACATGTGTGGGAGGGGCTGGCAAAGTGGAGCAGAAAGTGGCAGGAAGACGTCTGTCCTCCAGCATCAGAGCAGACTGCAAGCAGGTCAGGGCTTCTAATCTGCAGATGCAGTGACATGCTGCAGGTGGGTGGCTGAATCCCAAGGTGAGGCAGACAAATCCTCTGGGACAGTGGGCGCCCCAGGAGTGGCCCTGCAGCCCACAGGTTGTGGCTGCTGAGTTCTGTCCCGTTCCGTCCTTGGAACTCCATCTCCATGCCACAGATTGCCATAGGATTTCAACACACCCTCTCACTGGAACCTTGTGATGAGACCTCTTGAGCCCTCTCTGACATGTCTCCTGCAGCTCTAGGTGGGGGTGGAGGTCACACCAGCTGGCAATGACCATGAAGCAAGTTACCTATGAACTTTACGTAAGGACAGTCTGCAAAAGCACTGAATGTGGTTCCCAGCCCCCGGGTTACTGCAGGCCCCTGGACACCTCCATCTGTCAAAGTCTGGCTTTGATTTGCCAGCCCAGGAGAAAGCCTACCCACCCAGCACCACCTCGGATGACGGCACAGGCTGGGTCACTGCAAGTCTATTTATAGACAGGGCCAGAACCTCTACTGATCAGCTTGGGTTTGATCTCAGTAGGTGGGCAGCGGGGTGGTAGAGCGCGAGCTCTGAGCGCTTCCTCCAACGAGGGTATTCCTGCTGCCCCTGAGCAGGGCTTCTGGTGGGCTAAGTGTGCAAATATCCATTTCAAGGGTGCAAACTGATGAAAACTTAAAAAGGCAGTATGAAAACTGCTACAGGCTTTGGGAGACTGCAAGGCCACAGTGAGCTGACCCAATTGCAGGCCTGGGGGATCCTCTCCGCCAGCACCCTGCCGCCTCCTCTCCCTTCTTGCCTGTGTGCCTTGTCCTTGCTCCTTGGGATCACGTCTCTCTTCTCCTCAACAGGCCATCTCTGGATCTGTTTTCATGTACATCTATTTTTTTCTATTGATTTTTCTTCCTTGTGTTTTTGCCATTTTATTCTTCCTTCATATCTATTTTCTTTCTGTGTTTTTTTCTTTATCATACCCCTTTCTCCTTTCAATAAAGGAGATATAAAGTATTTTAAAGCATTATCTTAAAATATTAATATTAAATAAAGTTGCCTTAACAATAAGTGTTGGCAAGGACGTGGGGAAAGGGTCCACTCATACGTTGCTGGTGGGACTGCAAATTGGTGCAAACCACTCTGGAAAGCAGCACGGAGACTCCTCAAAAAGACTAGGAATGGAACCAGTACTTGACCCAGCTCTCCTATTCCTCTGTCTATATACCCAAAGGACTTAAAGTCAGCATACTACAATGACATGGCCACATCAATGTTTATAGCAGCTCAATTCACAATAGCTAAGCTGTAGAGCCAACCTAGGTGCCCTTCAGCAGATGAATAGATAAAGAAAATGTGGTATATATACACAATGGAATATTATGCAATGATAAAGAAGAATGGCTTTTTGACATTTGCAGGTAAATGGATGGATCTAGAGACTATCATGCTAAGTGAAGTAAGCCAATACCCCAAAACCAAAGGTCAAAGGTTCTCTCTGATATGTGGGTGCTAACCCATAACAAGGGGAGGGAGAGGGGAAGAATAGAAGTTTCTGTGGATTAGACAAAGGGGAATGAAGGGAAGGGAGGGGGGATAAGAATAGGAAAGAGAGTGGAATGAATATGACATAGCTCTCCTATGCAGGTGAATGAATACACCCCAGTGAGTCTCTATCTTGGGTACATCCACAAGACTGGGATTCTAATTAGAATATTTTGATGTACAAATATATCAAAACAGATTCTACCATCATGTAAAACCAAAAACGACAAATAAAATTTTAGAAAGGGAAAAAAAAAGTAAAGTTGCCTTTAATTGGACATTTAAACATCTGTTAACATTTTTCTCTCTCTTGGTTGCCCTTTAGAAAATATGAGTGCAGTTGACTTTCGAGGTGGTTGATTAATGGCACATGGTGGAATGAACTGTTCCTCATTCCTGCTCTAGAAGAAGAAGGCATGGTATCTGCTTAGCCGTTGAAAGCATTTGGTTGGGGACGGTGGCAGGAGAAGAATCACTACCAGTTCTGGTTAAATAGAGAGATGTCCTAGTAACCAGATGGGTTTTGCTTGGCAGTTTATCAAGCAAAGTGTTGACTGGCTCTGGAAGCCCATTCGGAGCACCGTGTGCCGGGTGTTCGCGATTCTGTTTATGTCCTTCTCCTCTGATGGCTATGGCTTTGATGTTCCCATCAGCTTTATGGAGGGGTAATTGTGGGTCATTCTTTGCTCAGTGTACTGATGGAATCTCCTTAAAAATTATGTATTTATTTCCTTATAGATTTCCTGCTCAGAATAAATGTGCAATTGTACATTTCATTATTCATGAACTTGATGTTCACGCCGTGTTTGTAAGGGTTGACCACATAATGAGCATTTCATAGCAGCTAGGAGAGTCACAAAAGGTTCTGTCTCTGAGAATCAGCGAACCCACAATGCTGGGTACAACCCCAAGGTGTGCAATCAGACCTTGAATTTCTTATACACTGAATATATCTATATGATCTTTTTATTAAAGACGGAGCAACTTAGAAGAATGTCTGGTCCCTTTCATCCACCAGAAGGTCTGAAATTTAATGTTGACTGAGTTTTCCTAAGACAATGGATTCCTGGACCAAAGTCATAAGGATTCTCATCCAAGCAAACCTGAAACCTCAATCCGGCTAAGCAACATTCAAGTGAGGAACTCTTACTAAAATGCATCTGGAATCCAAAATACCATAGAGGAAGAAAAATAAAAACACCTTTGTCAGATATATTGACCACTTCAGCGCCCACCCGTTTTACAATCCAGCGGTGTGAGTAACTACACTAGGATATCAACTTCTAACGGAAGCCTGTGAACACTTTCAGTCCAGGGACACGTGGTCAGCACTCTCTGACTTCACCCAGATATCCAAGACCACGTTCACCGACAACGCATCTAGGTTCTGAGCCGTGAGCCTGCGCGCTGAGAACCCATGAGCCTGCGCGCTGGTCATTTGGATGAGAGTTTAGAACTGAGGCTGCTCATGTCTGGGGACAGGGACGTGTTGGTGCCGTCTTAAGCCTCTGCTCCATATTTTGACAACACAGGCTGTTCTGGTCGAGCTGGGCCTGACAACCTCCCCATTTCATGCCAGGTCTGCGAGGACGCTCCATGACTTCCAGATACCTTCACTTACCAACAACCAGTTTGGGGTTCTTCAAATTAAGTGGCAAATCCCTTCAACAATTCTCAATGTGCAAGACGAAGGTGGAGGTGGACAGACAGTAGGGCAGAGAGTGGGGCTAAAGAGAGGGACAGAGATTCCCAGGGGTCTGCTCCTTACCTAGTCCCTCTGAGTCATCGTCTGCATGGTGACATGAGCCTGCCATCAGGACTGGCACGGACTTAGGCAGGGGTTTGGGGCCAGGAATTAGAGAAGTGTCAACAATTTTTAACATTATCTTGCCTGGGGGAGGGACAGATATAGGGGTAAAGATTCTCGGCTGTGCTACAGAGGAACACTTGTGTTTAACAGTCTTATGGTTTGAGGAATAATAGAAGGAAGAAGGTGCCCCGTTAAGTGGGGGCAAGATTAATGGTTAAATTTTCAGGCCAAATTTAATAAGGTGCTAATAGGCCTATTGGTAATGCAGAAGTGTGTGCAAGCTTCTTGGAACTTCCCATGAAAAAATCTTATCTCCAGGAGCAATATATATTTTTCAAAGGCAACAATAAGCACGGGCCTTTAATATTTAAACTTCCACAGAGGAAATTGCATTTCTTATTTGCAGGATGATTCATTATAATTAATCTCCCCCTTTCCTATTAAAAATGCTTTGTGTGTTCTGTTTATTTAGCTTAAGAGCTTAGAGCGTTATGATGCAGATATACTCCAAATTAAATCATGACAAGCCAGCGACACCCCAAGCACTCCATTATAAAGTACTTCTGTCTGAAATTTCTGAACTACACTGAAAAGATTTAGCAATGATCCCCGTCATTCCACCTCTTTTTAGATCAGCCGGACCCACAGGAAAGCCACGCATTAAACTTCAGCTGACTTACATTAAAACCTTCTAAAATCCAGGTTGAAATTACCTTGGGTCCCCATCCCCAGTGCACTGCTACAGATCAAATCCATTTTCATTATTTAGCTCTGTAGTTTGGGTAACAGCTTCAGCACGGAAATTTGACCCCAAGCAAGATGCATTCTGAATAATACCTAAAGACGCATGCATGGCACGGTGCGAGGTGCCATGCTAAACAGCTCGGCCCGAGCAAGAGTGGGCGACCAGGACCCATCGGACCATCCCAGAGGGGTGTGGTCTTTGGGCTTTTCTACCAGAATCAAAACCAGTAATGAATTTGAGGTTACTCACTCATGGATTCTGTCAACTTGGCCATCGTTGTCATTTCTTGTTTGTGCTTTTCCTGGAGATGAGAAGAAAAGACAATTACATCCATACTAGGTCTTAGATGGGCATTGAGACAATGGGTCGGGGACAGCTGTATCCTTCTCCCTTCTTCCCCCGAGGTCAGCTTTGGTCACCAGTGATCCAATAAATAAATAAATCCTCACATTATCGCTGTGTTATCAGGAAGTCACTGAAAAGAGATTTTTAGGGCATCAGAAATTTCCCATTGCTCCTGGCGACAAGCGTCTGGCACACCGATCTTGGATAAATATACTTAGTGATGCACGACTGGTTTCCAAAACCTCTCTGACACTGGATTTTTGACATACATATGCCAAAATTTTGCTCTCTATTTTCTCCCCTGTTGAAGCTTTTTTTTTTTTTTTGGATGCTTTTTTGAGTTGATATTTTTGTAGTCATTTCGTTTCCAAAAAACGACATAGATTTTCTACACGTCTCTTGGTCTTACTTTCTTGGGTGCCTTTCGTGTCTTCTGAAGGTCATCACTTTTGATGGGTTTATAACCTCATCTATTTTTGGGCTGAAAACATTTTGTGTCACCTGGGATACAGGGTATAACTTAGTGCCTTTGAGAACCACACCGATACCAGAGAACTTGAATCAACCCACATTAAAAAGGGACTTTGGAGCTATTAAGAATAATGGCCAGCTCTACTGAAAAGCTTTCTTCAGTGTCTTTGAGGTTTTCGTAATGACCTTGGGTTCCTAACATGAATACTCATGAAAGCACTGGCCATTGCTATTTTACTGTTTAGCAGTCTTATTTTGCTGATTGTGAAAATAAAACATGTTCATTATTTTAAAAATTCAAAAAAAAAAATGCTGAAAGTGGTAAGTCTGACAACCTATTTCTCTCATCTCTTCACACCCAAGAGATCACCGATACATTTGAGGAACGGCCTAGGTCCAGGTCTACCCCTGTGGGGATGGCCGGAGTGGAAATGCAGCCCCTGACACTGCATGTCCCAAGCTGTAAGCCACTGCTCCTTCACACCAGACCGTCTTTCTGTGTCAGTGAAGGGGAAGCACATTATCACTTTTCAGCAGGTTAGAACGAAATTTCCTTAGCCAAGAAGTTCCCGTTTAACTTATTTTCCATGATTTCTTCCTTTCCCATTTAACTATTTCATAAAACACCATCGCAGGCATCTTTGAACCCTTGTCTTTGTGAACTCAGGCTGTTCACAAAGGATGACCACGAGGATGACCCAAGGTCAGTTATGACTTGATCAAAAGTGTGGCAAACACTTTGACACCCACTGCCCGTCCTCACAGGACGGTGGCCTTTGACAGAGAGGCTGCTCCTTTCCTTGAGTCTTGCCGACTGGCCTGGGGCACTGGGCTCCTCTCTCAGCCTGTGACAAAGTCAGGGTAAAACTCGGCATCTTGTTAAAACCCCATTTCCTTTTTCTGCCCCGTTGCTTATGAACGGCCCGTGTCCTTCTCACACAATCAGGCCGTTAAGTCCCCCTATTGTGTGGTGGCAGGATCACGGCTCTTCTGTCACCGACATTGGGCTCGTTGACACCCAGAGTGGCATTTACTTCCCTGTGGGCCTTGTACAGTGTTGAGCCCACTGCAGCCACTCGGCTGGCTCCTAGGTGGACGTGTCACGGCCTGGGTGTTGTGGCCCCGTGAGCAGGATCGTCATTCACCCTTCTAGTGTCACTATTCCCAAGCAAAAGGCGTAGGCTTTGACTAAGGGGCACAGGTGGCCTTGGTTGCCACCAGCCCGTGGTGCACAACAAGGAAGCCAACACGCTGCCTGTGATTTCAACCATTAATTGCCCTTGAGAACAGAAGCGGCAGAGGAGCTATAATCGTCCACCCTGCCTGCTGGGACATTTTAGTTCTCATGGTTTACAGGGAGAGGCTGAGAACCAGCCCAGTGTGGGCCAGTGGAGGCCCAGTGCGTCCTCTATGGAGGCTGACACCATGGCAGCCAGGTTCCCATGTGTGTGCACCCTGGCTGCTCAGTGACCATCACCCAGTGGGCTATGTCGACGCACAAGTCACCACAGCTCCGTGGCAGGAGCTCAGGGACATCGTCCTTGACCTGAGGGAGCCTTGTCCAACCTGGTCTGCTCTCTCGCTGGCCCTCAGCCTCCCCCTCGGCCCAGCTCAGCTGTTCTGGTCCCTTGAGCTCTGCTCTCGCTCTTGCTCCCCACCCTGGGACTCTTTACCTTCCTGCTCCGGTTCCTCCTGTCCTCACCTGGATCACCGATCCCTTCAGATGGCCCCTCATCTGATGGCCACGGCGGTGAGACCCCGTCCCCCACAAGCCGCAGGTACCCAGGCATTGGATCCTTCAAAAGCCCGTCAAGTTCACCTGCATTCTTGTGTATTATGTCACCCTTTCCTCCCTGGGGACCCCAGGACCCTGCCACAGTTGGGACCCCAGTCTTGCTGATGGGTGGTCCTGGCAGCTATTTGTGTTCCGCCATGGTGGCTATCTTGGTCCCAGAGACGGCGAATCCTGCGTGGATCAGCATTTTCCTGTTCCCGTAGTTAAAAGGAAGCTTCTGACACTGAGGGGGGAGGGGCCCTTCCAATCCTAAATTTAGTGCTCTCAGACCGACTCCTCTGTACCACCACTTATGGTGGAAATCGTGACATATGTTTTTGGGTAAGTAGTTTAGTCATTCGATTGGATGTCTTTAAACTCCTTCTGTCCGCTCCTCATTATCGCAGAGTTGATGTTTGCAATCCCGTGGTGTGGATACCCGATACAGCTTTTACATTCCCTTCTTGGTGGCAAGCAAACTCTCCTCCATATTCCACAGCCAAGAGTTTCCTTCACAGTCAACTTCCTGGTTGTTGGATTTACATTACTGGGGAGATCTCGAATTACAGCGTCGTAAATCTGGAAGAGGCGCTGCTGGAGGCGCTCAAGTGTAACCCACCGCGCGACAGCCACAGAGCTGGAGCCCAGGAGAGTCGCGAGCCAGGGAGGCCCAGCGTCGTCGCCTCTTCCTCCTCCGCCCTAGATCGCCACACTCCCTCATTCTGGTCTGTCCCACATGCTGTCCTCTAAGGTTCCCGGGCTGCCACCTACCTCTGGCCTTGAGAGCGCCCCTGGGGCCCGTGGAAAACACGCACCTGACCCGAGGAGACCCTCTCTTCTGGTCCTGGTCAGGGCTGTCCTGGGCCTTCCTGCCCTGGAGGCACGACAGCCTCTGCTCGGACGCCCTGGCTTCCACTCCATCCTGGCCCTTCCCAAACGTGTCCCCCAGAATTCCACCGGACACCACCAATCTCTGCACTTTTCCCGACTCTCTATGACCCTCCTTCCTGAGTTTTATTTCCAAACAACTATGTTCACACACAAATGCACCCAGGTGTCGCATGGCCGAGTTTGTTATGGGGCCAGGGCTTCTGATGCCCTGCAGGATGTCAGCACCACCCCAGCAGCTTCCTGTGGGCATTCCTGGCAGCCCCACCAGCATGGCTGGGAGGTGAGGCGTGGTGGACCAGAAGCCCGGCCACTGCACGTCCCTGGTATCCTGGTCCCGCCCTCCTACTTTTTTGGTCTTAGTTTCCGGAAGTTTCAAGGAAGTTCTGGGGTGCTAGATGCCCCACAGATATGAATGACTTTATATTTTTATGTATCAGTTAAACAATTTTAAGTAAAATATTAAAAATTGAAATCAATAAAAACCACACACGTATAAACACCAAAGAAATGGCCTGCTGCTTGCTGGGCACCCACTCTGACTGTCCCCCCACCCCACAGCTGCCAGACAGGTGCCTGGATGTGCTTCTTACAGGGGAGTGTGGCTCAGTGGTGTTTTAAGGTGAAAAGAAAGAAAAAACGCAGCCAATCCAGATACATTTGCTCCAAGAACTTTGATGGAGAATCTCTTTCCTCGGGGAAGCCCGGGTTTCGTGCTGGAGGTCAAAAGCTATATCATCGTCCCTGGAAGCCAGGGATGCAGGGCCCTCCGCGTCCAGAGGGAGGGTCGGCTGTGGTGGGCAATCCCTGTTCTCACTCCCGGCTGGGTCCTGCTGGGGGGAAGGTCCTGTGTGGAGGAGGGGGTGGCCGTGGAGTGGGGAGGCCTGGGCGGGGCGCTTCTTGGCCACTCTCTAGAACTTGGGAGCTTGAGTTTTGTCACCTGCAGAGTGGGGACACGTGGAACCCGCCCTCCCTCCCAGGCAGCTGTGAGGAGCACGCAGGACAAGGAGCACACCTGAGTGCCGTGTCCCCTGGTCCTCCCTCCCTTGGTTGCCGTGTGGGGCCCACGGTACGGCCTTCTCTTGCTATCTGAGGACAGGTAATGGTGACCTCGGTCTGAAATTTGTGCTGAAAACAGCAGCTATTTTCCCTGGAGCTAGTGAGACCCAAGGCCACCAGCCCCTCAGAGGACCACTCCTCAGGAGGGTGGGCGGTGGGCAGTGGGCGTCCACGCAGCCCACGTGCGCTGCCCTCCTCCACCAGAGCCAGGGGGTCCAGAGCCTGCGTGGAGATTCTGGGGGAGCCCCTCCCCCTGTCGGGGCATGAAGGAGGCGTTTGGAGTAGGGGGAGCAGGCAGCAGTCTCAGTCCACAGTGCCGTAGGGAAGGCTAGGGTCTCGTCACAGTCTCAAACGTCTCAGTACAGCACTGAACCTGGGCAGGAATGAGGTCTCCTGTTCTCTTTTCTGACTGTATTCTCTCTGCCGCATCTGGGAAGGTAAATGAGGGCTCAGCAGTTTGCTCAGGGAGTGTGTGTGTGTGGTGTGAGTGTGTGTGTGTGTGTGCGCACGCATGGTGAGTGTGTGTGCGTGGTGTGTGTGTGTGCAGGTGTGGGGCTGGGCTGGGGCTTGGGGGTGGCTGGGGGACTGGCTCAGGAGCGTGCTGTTTTGGATGGAGACAGGGGCTTTCCTGCTGCCCAGGGCTCCTGGGGATGTTTTTCTCTCTAGAACGCGTGCTTACAGTCACCAGGAAACTGTGAGTCTGCCCCCTCCCACCCCGCTGCGCCACAACCTTGTAAAGGAACATTTATGCAAAGCAGGGGCCTAAATGCCATTTTATGACCTCATCTCCCTCAAGGGACCTCAGATGCAGGGGCCCTCGGGTCTCCACCCTGCCCTTCAGGTTCTGCATGAGGAGCTGCAGGCCTCAGCACCTCCCTGACACTAGGCCGCGGAGGCCCAGGAGGCCGTGGAGGCACACGGGCCTAGCTTCAGTGGAAAATTCCACATCCTCAGGGGCAGGTGAGTGTGGGGACAGAGCAGAGCTGGGCGTCAAACCCTGGGAGGCTCCCTTTCACACCTGTTTCATCACGGTGCCACCTGCTCCCCAGGCACTGGCCAGAGGGTCTGGGACTGCAGAGCTGCGGGCAGCAGGGGACCCAGGCCAAGGCCCCCCCTGGAGTCATCCTGTGCTGCTGCCTTCATCACATCTCCAGGTGTGCACCAAGCAGAGCAGGTGTGAGACACAGGGAGGAAGCTGCCCGGCTGGACTTGTGGGCAGGCAAAGAGGGCGGCATGTGGGCTTCCACAACTGTCCTTCGCAGCACTGAGGGGAAGTGGCCCAGGGCTCTACAGGACATTAGGAGAAAGAGGGGTGGAGGGGGAGGTGGAGGGGAGAACGAGAGAGAGCAAAGACAGAGGAAGAAATGCCAAGAACAAAGGTCTCCTTCACAGACCAGGCAGGCTTCACCGAGGGAAGGGAGAGAGCGATGAGGAAGGGGGAAGATTATTCCAGAACATTCCAGATAGGGAAGCATCCTTGGTGTGTGAGGAGCAGCAGGTAGTGGGCGGGTGAGTCACGTGTGAGAGAGAGAAGCGAGGCCAGGGAGTGGGCGAGGAGGGAGGCAGAGGCCGGGGGAGGAGGCAGGGGCTGAGGCTGGAATGTGGGTGAGGCTCTCCGTGATCCTGCTGGTCAAGGAGGGTGGCTGGGGGTGTGGGCGCCACCCAGAGAATGTTTGCTCCTAGAAGCCAAGGGGACAGGGATTTAAAGAATGAAGAACTTTCCATCAGATGGGGTACAGAGGGAAGGTGGCTTCCGTATCCTCGGTTAGCGGTTCCCAAGGTGAGCCAGGTTATGCCTGCACAGGAGCATCCGGCTGCAGCGGCCCTTGACAAGGGGCTGGGCCTTTCACAAAGGCAGAAGAGGGGGTCGTGGACGATTTTACCATAAAGACATGACCCGCGGTTGGGGAGACGGATGTGTTCACCCTGATCTAAGCATTTGGCACCCTGCACGGGTATCTAGACATCGTGCGGAATCCCATCAGCACGTACTGTGTCCATGTTGTTACGTCCCAGTTACATTTAATTCGAAAATTAAAGAAACAAGATTCTCAAAGTGAACTGAAGTGTACACGATTCAGGTTAAAAAAAAAATCCATGGGGGTATTTGCAGGGGAAGGGAAGTCCTTAGAGGACAGGCCAGCAGGGTGCTTTTGGTGTCATAGCCTCTCTGCAAAGGGACACAGAGCCCCTGTCTCATCAGATCTCTTAAGTACAGTGGCCCTGCTGGGTTTCCCAGGACGCCATCACTGTGGCCTTGTTGAACAGACTAGGGAGGGTCTCAATGCCCTGAGGTGTCAGGATGTCCCACCAAAGTCAACGGATCATTCATGGCTGTGCTTGGGCTAACATGGCCCTAACCCTAAGGGTCAGTGTGAGCTTGTGGGTGGAGGAGTGGGTTGGATCCTCATCCTCTGTGCTTTCTTGAAGTCCAGGGATCTCATGAACTTCGGAGGGAAGTGGATTGTGGGAATAAGACTTAGAATCTGCTGGACCTAGGGCAGCAGGGTCTCTGCAGAACCCAGCCCTGCCGTGTCCTCCCAGCTGGAAGCCCCGTGGACCAGCTCCTGACTCTCAGCATCAATACCCAGACAATGCTTCCTCAATTCCCCAATGCAGTTAGTTTCTTGGAATATTGATGAATGACTCACTTCTCCTTTCCTAGAGCTCCTCAAAATATAAAATATAGGTCACCAAAACCCCGTCCACAAGTTTCCTTTAAGGAAACACAGCAGACTGCAGAGGCATTGGGGTACCTGGGTAACCCGAGCAGGCGGAGCCCTCGCGCCCCGGCAGGCCCCCGCTGTCCTTTCCCAGACAGGGTCCCCTGTTCTGCAGATGCACCTCTCACGGGTATCTAGCATTGGAGGACTCAACTGCAATGCCAAAATTTCCTAATTTGCCTAAAATTTCCTCTGGGTCTCATTGTGCTCAATCTTTGGCCTCTCTTCTGGGCCAGAATCTCTCTGAGGCCTCTTGTCTTGCCTCTGGGGCCATCTTCTAGGAATCCTTCACCTGAGAGTAGCCAACGCCTCTTCCACTGCCTTCCTCCGGAGCACACACTGCCAAACCCTCACTGTTCACAGAGAGGAAAGGGAGCCGATGCCAACCGTTCCTTTCCTTCCCTTGACTTTTCCTGTTTGCCTGGGATCCAAGTTGTGGGCGCACTGGGTCTTCCAGCAGCTCACCTGCCCATTTCCAGCTCTGCCCCATTCTCTGTTGAGTCAGGACCCTTCCCTGAATCCCTGGCCCCCGCCTTCCTCCCCAGGCCCACCTCCTGCTGCTTCTGGGTTCTATTCTGTGCTCCAGGCTTTAAACAAGCCCCTCGCTGCCCCTGAACACGTGTGCTGCTCCATCCCTCTCTCTTCCTGCTTTCTTCACTGGTCAAGTCAACTCCTTCCTGTGCAGTGTGACCTCCTGTCCAGCGTCCTCCCTGGGTACCCCACTCCCAATGCCTGTCCTCTCTGCAGCCCAGCATCTGCGCCCACTTCAGTCACAGGACTTGCCCTTCTTGGAGGCATGGCTTACCCAGCGGCGGAGCGAGCCAAAGAAAAGGGTCTTGACAACTTCCTGACAGCTGACCAACTAGAAAGGATGGATCCCTTTGTTTCTAGAGAAGAGGAAACAAGATCCCAGAATAAAGCTAAGAAATAAATAGAACAAATGGGGTTTCACTGAGCCTTTGTGAATTTCCAGAGCTGGGAGACTGACTGATCATTTGTCCAGAATGTTCCGGAGAGTTTTCTGCTCCAAGAAGCAGTTGAATAAAGTGACCAGTACAGCCCTTCTGAAACTGTCTCAGAGGTGGCACTCAGAGTTGAAGGAGAAAAAAAACCAACTGATTCCTTTTGCTTTCGTTTATGTAGAGCTGTTTCTTTTTTTTCCAATCAGAGGTGGATGGTGGGGTAATAGATCATGTGGGAGTGATGAGAGAGTAGCAAAGAAAAGGCCAGATTTTGACGAATAAGGAATGTTTGGGGAAAGCAGTGCCTGACCCAGCAGTTGACCTAGATTGAAGGAGTCACTCAAGTGCAGCGGGAGGTGGATGCGGCCCCTGGAATGCTTAGTCTGGGCTGCAGGGTTGTGTCAGGAAGCCATGCGGAGGCACCGTGGCATTCCTGCCTCTCAACTTCTGCCAACCATTTCCACTGGCAGGACCCAAGCTGGCTTCCTTCCCCAGGGCTTGCTGCGTGGTGCTGCCGGGAGACGGTGGCCATGTTTCCCTTCAAGAGCCGGTTGGGCTGTAGTGATGAGAAAGTGCTTCACCCATTCGTGGCTCAGCCTGTGTGAGGCTGCAATAAAGCACAGCTTTGGGGAGGGTATGGTCAAGTTTTGCAGCAGGAGATTGCTCCCATGGTGAGATTTAAGCTCCCACTACTGGAAACTCATGCAGAGTCCCTCACTTGGACAGGGAACCCCGGGGACCAAAATATGCCTCCTTCCCTAAGCAGATCACCCAGGGGCATGTGGTACCCAGGGAAGCGATGAGGGTGCTTGTTCTGAATGGAGCACCCCACTCTGCGCTCCGTCACAGCCTGCAGGAGGGACGGCTGAGAGCGCTGGTCATTGGAATCACCCAGAATGTCAGCTGTAACTTCCACATGCCAGAAAGTGTCGGGCATAAGGACAGGTAATTTTCAAACCTCTCAACTGTGTCAATAGTTCTGAAAAAGACTAAGTTGGAGGAATGTTTGAAAAATTCTCCATATCCAAATGTGATACTTCCTGGGGCTGAAGTTGGGAAAATTTTAGGGAGAGAAGCCGTATTATTTTATTGTTCTTCTTTCACATGTTCTCAGTTCAACCTTCCACCTGGGTGGAGGAGTGGGAGGGGATGAGAAGACCCCGTCCTCAAGTGCCTAGTAATTGATTCTCAGCAGCAGAGATCTTTGAGAAGGAAAACCAGGAAACACCATTTTAGTCCCTTTGTTGTTGTTATTTTTCTACTTCTGTTTTTCCCTCTGCTTATAATTTCTCTCTACTCATAATTTCTTGATTCCAGGTTTTGAGAAGATGGGATAGATACTTTTCCCTGTTCCTCTTACTAAGTATAATTTAAAAACTCAGACACTATACATTGAGCAAGCATTAGAAGATGGAACGCTGAAGCCGAGAAGTTAGACCAACTAGGGACCTCGAGACCAGGAACAATGTAGGAGTGGGTTCTCTGGGTTTTCTTATGCTTTGTCTATCTCAGACTGGACATCAGAGGGGCCAGCAACTTGGAAATGTCAATGGATGCAGAGAAACCTGCCCTCTCCAGCCAAAGGACCAAGAAAATGATGGCTAGCAAGACAGAGAACTTTGTGTTCTCTCTACTCTAGCAAGGAAAAATGGCAGTTCCACTATGAAAACCAAGGTCAGCTTGGGACCTTAGGCTGCTACCAATGACCTGCTATCAGGTTCTGTCTCGGGAGACCGAGTGGGGCGTTGGGATTTTCATGCCTGTGGAGTGAGACTCACTAGAGAGCATGTGTGGAGCTTGCATTCAGGGCACTGGCCACCGTACCACCACTCAAGGCCACTCCCCCAAGGGGTCACTGGAGCCCACATGGGAAGTAGTAATGAGGTTATTTCCCTGCCTCAGCCAGCGGGGTGTCCCTGGGGCCCGGTGGGAGTCAAACCTTTGGTTCCCAACCAGCAATGACAAGTCTCCTTTACTCACCAGCTATTAATTGAGGCTGAGCCCTGACTAGGGAGCATGGAGATGGTGCGTGTCTTGGCGCACCAGGAGGAGTTCAGAGGAAGTCTTTTGTAATACAGGGTTTAAAGAGATCCATCCTTGAGGCACAATACCTCAAATGTCTAGGTTTCAATTAAACAAAAATTATGTCACACCAAGGAACAGAAAGAGCTCAAACTGTAAGATCAACATCAACAGTGACATGGCACAGATTTTAGAATCATATCACAAAGCAGGTCATCATACAAATGCCTCAACAAGCAATTATGCATGTGACTTAAAACAAAAAGTGTCTCAACAAAGAGACAGTAAGTCTCCAGGGGGAAAAAAATTGAAGGTATAGCAAAGAACCAAACACAAATTTTAGAACTAAAAATTATGTTGACTGAAATAAAAAATTCAGTGCTGGGCTCAACATCAGGATGCAGATGACAGAAGAAAGAAGCAGGAACTAGGTGATAAAACAGTAGGAATTATCTGATCTGAACAAGAGAGAGAAGGTAGACTTAGAACATTAGCAGGGTCTTAGGAATATGTGGGCTATAATGGAAGATCTGACATTTGTGACATACACTATCAGGAAGAAAGGAGAAAGAAGGTAGGGCTGAAAAACCTTTCAATATTCAAAGGAAAAATGATTGAACTTTCCAGTACATATATTGTGTAATGCCTAGAACAACCACTGAAAAAGGTAAACAGAGAGATACACTCAAAAATACTATGGATAAATCAAAACTGAATTCTAGAAATGTTCAAGCAGCCCAGAGATACTCAGGACAAAGAAAACAGGGCACTATAAAATGTAAAGAACAAACAGAAAATAAAAAAATTAAGTGGCAGACCTAAAGCTTAACATGCTAATCATTATATTAAATGTAAATTTCTTAAGTCTACCAATCAAAAGACAAAGAGTAGCAAAGTGTATAAAAAGCAAAGCCCATTATATGCTGGAAATGAAACTTATTTTTAAATGAAACTCAACTTAAAAAAGACAAAACCTCCCTTAAAATATAATGATCAGGTAGGTTGAAAGTAAGTGGGTGGAAACAGATAGACCACATAAACATTAATCAAAATGAAGCAGTTGTGGTTGTATAAAGTAGACTTCAGAGCAAAGAATATATGAGGGATGGAAAGGAAGGGATGGAAAGATTCCAGTACACAGAAATAAGAGCTCAGCCAACCAAGAATACATAGCAATCCTAGGAGTGTACGCATCCAACAACAGAGATGCAAAATATGTGAACGAAACCGATAGAACTGAAAGGAGAAGTGGAAACATCCACAAGCACAGTTGACGGCACAATTTCCAGAACAACTGGGGAGAAAATCAACGTGGACACAGAGATACTCAGTAGCACTATCAACAGAACCCGGTCAGTATTCCCAGCACCTCCATCCAACCACAGGAAAGTACTCTTTCCTTTCAAGTGCCCCCTGAACACACAGCATTAAGGACTGACTTCAATCTGGTTCACACGTCACAGACCCCAGTGAACAAAAGAATTGAAATCACGCAAAGTGTGCTTTCTAACCATAAGGAAATACCATAAGGTATTTTTTAAAAATCTTTCTTCTTTTTTCTATCCATTTTCACCTTCTTCCCTTTGTGCCACCCAATTCCTCCTTCCCTTGCTCCAAGTGCTACAGTAAGGGTGCTGTTCTGGGGGAGGTTGAGGGGTGGCATGTGACTTTCTAAGCCCAGAGGGCTAGAGGAAAGGGAGGAATACGATTTCCATTCTCCTGGCCCCTCCTGGAATTTTCTCTCTTCACAAGCCTCACCTGTCTGTGTTGTGACTGTCCTTTCCATGTGAAACGAGAGGAGAGAAGAGGATAGTGACAGTTGAAGTCTGTGTCACGGAAGGTGGGTTTGCCCCATGTGTGAGTTGAAACGGTTTTGTGGCAAAAAACAAAATAATTAAATAGAGCAGAAAAATAGCCTTCCTTAGGAGACCAAAATTCAACAGTAAACTTTCAATTCAAAAGGCAGAAGTCAGAGTGACTGTGTCTGTTGGGGACTCTCTACCCTGCTGTGGAACACTCATTGCGTAATCACGCTGTGGTCATGTGACCGGCTCTACACTGCTGAACTTATCCCGTTCCAAAGTGGTGATTGCTCCCCAAACCATGCATTCCCAATAACGGCTTCCTGTGGACAATTCTGGGGGCTCCGATTTTTATATCTATCTGTAGGAAATGAAAACTGACTCCCCCCCACCATGCGCTAGGAAGTGGGCCATTGGCCAAGGCATCCTCAGGCCCTCCTCTCTGACAGGCAGCAGCTGTTCATGCTCCTTGTCCTGGAGGACAGCAGACGGCAGAGGGGGGGAGCAGGATCCAGGGAGTGCAAGGCAGAAATGACTTCCTGAGGTCTCATCCTCCTGGAGACCCGGTGCTGGGCCAGATGGTGATGCTCAGGCAGCCACAGCCAGAGACACGGGGTGGGACGGCAAGGGAAGGGGTCCAAACGTGGTTCCTCTTCAGGTGCTCTGCATTTTCAAATCACACAGTTCTGCTCTCTGACCACCGTGGAGGCAGTTCTGTACCATGGCATGGAGTTCATAGTGCGCGCTGCCTAGAGGGTTGGGGTAGGATCACTGTACCCAAGGTGGCAGCCAGCAGGAATGCTTCCATATCCACCCTGTCACTTGGATCCCTCTCCTGGAAACCCTGCTATTTTGCCCTCTGCTCCTGAACTCACTGAGTTTGTGCTTCTAGACTTTGGCAGAGGCAGACTCTGTCTCTACCTACATGAGCAAGTGGGGCCCGGGGCCAGGTGGGCTTCAGGTCAGTATGGAGAGTGGATGTCCTTGTTTTTAGGAGATGCACATCCAAAACTTAGGGGTCACGTGTCCTCATGTCTACAGTGAACTCTCCAGTGGAAGGGGGGCGGGGAGAGAGAGAGAGAGAGAGAGAGAGAGAGAGAGAGAGAGAGAGGAACACACAAGAAGCCACAGCTGGCAAAGGGGACAGTGGGAAATGTGGGCACTGGGCCCATCATGTGCATTGTGTTATTCTTGTGAGTTTGCTGTAGATTCCAAAGTTTTCAAAATTAAAAAAAAAAGAAGGTGAGGGGAAGGTGTGGTGTTGTGTAATCTGCCTCCCTTCAGCCTCAGGTCTGAACCGGTCTCCGTCCTGGGAGGGCAGTGTGGTCAGGTGCCTGTGGTCCCGATGTGAATCCCCAGTCAATACTCTGGATAGAAGCAGCATGGCTCGGGATCCCGAACACTTCAAATCCAACACCTGTGGCTCTTTCCCAGAGTTGAGATGCCGAAGTTTCACTTCAGACCAACTCAGTCAAAATCTCTGGGTGCAGAAGCAAAAGTTATGTATTTCCTTAAGCATTTTTTTCTATAGAGATATCTCATTTTTAAATTTTATGTATGTATGTATGTATGTATGTATCTGTCTATCTATCTATCTATTTATATGAGGCGCTGAGGATCGAGCCCAGTGCCTTGCACATGCCAGGCGAGAGCTCCACCGCTGAGCCCGGCCCCCACCAGAGATGTCTCATTTTGAAATAGTAGGACCTAGACTTCTCTGCTCCCTTTGGAAAATAGTAAAAAGATGGAAAACAGAAAAAGTCTTCATCTTCAATGAGGCTAGGAAATGCCTATATCCCCAGACCAAGAGACCCCAGGAGAGGACTCTCGCTGGGTGAAGCAGACGTGGCCAGGGTGGCAGTGGGCGGTGAGGAAGGATGGGTGGCACTGGAAACCCCCCGGCGAGCTGGCTGCCCCAGGCCTTCCCGGCCCTGGGACCACGTCCAGGGGGGACTCATGTGTAGCACAGTGAGGTCAAGGGCTGTGGGGTCTCCTGGTTAGTGTGTGACCACAGGAGGATCAGGGCGCAGGGGAAAGGGAGGGAAGGCTCAGAGGTGCCGTCTTGCAGGAGGCCATCTCTCGGCAGGGCTGGGAGGAGAAACTCTGGCAGGCTGGCTGCTCTGTGGATGCCGCCAGTCTGTGCTGGCTGTGGGGAGGTAAGAGCCACCTGTTCTCTGTTAGACAAGAACAGAGATGAGAGTGTTCAGGGATCATTGCTACGCATCAGGCATCTCTCAGGCTCAAACTAAAGCTCTGTCTAATACTGACCAGGATTCTCCTGAGACATCCCCCTGCTACATGGCCATGTCCCCGGGCCTTCACGACCCTGTTTCTCACAGATATCTGACCCAGAAAACCAGCTCCACATTCATAGGGAATCAGCAGAGGATCTAACCAAAGCCTTACAGAAAAAACAGACTGGAGACTGAAAAATGACTTGGAGAAGAGAAGTCTAGTAAATCATAAATATTACAGTGACATGGCAAAACAGATGCAGAAATGGTGAAGGGAATGCAGAAGCAGAAGCAATGTTGAGTTCAGAAAAAAGAGAAAAGACACTCATAGAAATATACTCAAGGACACAGAGTATGGACTTGAGAAAATGGGCAAAATAGAAAATGAAGAGATTGAACAGAAAATGACAGATATGGAAAACAGAAAGAGATGACTGGGCATATACAGAATTTGTGTCCTGCGAGAAGAAAACAGAATAAGTCTTCAGAAAATAACTGAATATATCACATTTCAGATAATTTTCAGATAAAACTCAACTCTTAACAGGGATAGGTCATGCTGTGTTTTGGAGGGGAAAGAAAATCCAAGGGTATTGATACATATTCCAGACTTTAAAGAAAAAGAAAAAATTCTACAGGCATCCAAGCATAAATAGCCAAACTATCTTGAGACTTCTTTCCAGAATCATTCAATGGTAGAAGACAACGTAGTCTGATCTGAAGTCCTTAGAAGCAGAAAGTGAGACACAGCAATTTTATACCCAGCTGTGCTGGTGTCCAAGCAAAAGATGACCAGTCAGACGGACGGCTTTCAGAGATGCAAACACTTGGAGGTAACATTCTCCAAGTGCTTTTGGAACACACCATGAAGACAAATCTCAGCTGCCTAAGAGAAGAATGAACAGAGACAGAGGATCACAGTGAGTGCCGGGTCCATTTACATACAGACCTGAGGATAAACTGGTCGTGGAGATGGGTGACTACAGAAAGGAACAGAGAGGGGAAAACCAGAGGTAATGCCGCAATCAGAATAGACCAAAACACAGGGGAAGAGAAGAGAAGATCAAAGGTGGTGAGAGAGAGGCGAGTTCCTGCCCTCACACAATAGGAGGAGCCGGACACGTGGAAAGCAAAACCAGTCAGTCAGTCAATGGCAAATAAATAAATTAATAAATAAAGGGAACTCTCAGAATATCACTTAAGGAAATAAAGGTAAATGCCAGATGGACCAGGAGTAACAAAGCACAACCAGGCAGCAAGGGAGACAGAGGAACAGTAGGTGGAAGCAGAAAGCCCAGAACCTGAATTTAAATGAAGTTCACGGTGGAGAGACAGTGAGTCCTGCGGCACAGGGGAAGAGCAGAACGCAACTACTGGTCGCCAGATTTACAAAATCACAAGTGGCAACACCAACAACCAAAACAGCAATGAACCCAGGACAGTGCAGCAAACTGGGAACACTTTCTATGGAGGCTCCAATATTAAAAGTATTTTTCTTACACTTGTAGGCTTAGTGGAAAATGACAACTCACCTAAATCCAAGATCAAAATAGTTTTAGGTAATTATTATTAAACTCTCTCTAAGACATATTCTGAAATAATAATAAAAAAAGACAGTAAGAGGTGTGTGGGGCAGTTTCATGTTTCTTAGGCGTGTGTTTAATTTAAAAAGAATCTACATATATTAAAATTTTATAGAATGTACGTCTGAGGACAGGTGGATGCACACACGTGTGTGGACAAGTGGAATCTCCCTGGAGGATGCACAAGGTACTGGTAGGAGCCGTTGCTTTTGGGACCGAGGGCTGGGGACAGTCCTCCCTGCCCATGATTCGGTCTTCTTTATTCTGCCAATGGCTGATGGCACTTTTTAAAGACGGCAAAGCTCCACAGGTGACCTGGAGCAGCACTAGGACCCAGCGGCCCTGGTTTTCCCTTCTGGACTCTAACGGGGGTTTTACTGTGTCTCAGTGGCAGGGATAGAGACCATGATCGCGTTCTCTCTATTTCCTGTGGGTTTCGGCAGACCAGTAAATAGTCGTATTGATTTCCTGGGTCTGAAATCTCCTGGTTTCAAAACAAGGTTAGAGTCAAGTGAAAAAAGGTGAAAAAGAAATCTCAATGGTGAAGTCCTCGTGTCCTGGAGTTTGGGACTCTCTCTGTTACCGTTTATACTACCTATTTCTTTTCCTAGTTCTGGGCCTGGAACCCAGGGCCTCTCACTTGCTAGGCAAGCCTGTCCCTCGGAGCTGCACCCCGAGTCCCCTTTTAACTTTTATGTTTAGTCGGGGTCTCACTGAGACGTGGGCCTTGAACTCGCCGTCCTCTGCCTCAGCTCCTGAGGAGTCTGGGGTTACGGATGTGCACTGCACTGGCCCACTGCGTTGGAGCGCCTGCAGTCCAGCTTCCCTGCGTGAGCCCCTCGGCTTCCTGGCGAACCTCCTGGACTCCCATCTCTTTGTGGCCCAGGCCGTGCTGGCCCTCACCTTTACCTGTGGGTCCTGGCACATGGCTCCTGGGACCTCTGTCCAACATGCTCTGCCCTTGGCTCCGGCTGCCAGGGGAACATGACCCCCGCATGCCCTGCTCCTGAGGGACTGATTGACACCAGAGTGGTGCTTCTGTCCATCTGCTCCTGCTGTCCCCTCCCTGGTCAGTCTTCCTGGCTGTAGGTCTTAGCTGGATGGCTTATTCTGTGGGACACTGGGCAAACCCTCCCCTGATGCTCCCTTCTACCCTGAGCCCCCACTTTCTCCAGTGACATCATCAGTGATCAGTTTCTCCTGTTTCAGCTCCTGCAGTGGGAAGACCCCTGCCTGGGCTCTGTGGTCTAAGGAGATCCCAGATCTGACCAGACCCACCGCCTCACAGCTTAGTGGAGGCCACTTGCCTGGTCTGCTCCTTGCTGGTCCCCCGCCCTTCCTCCTATGCTGCCTCTGGTCTCTTCTTCTGCATCTGGAGCCATTGCTAGCCTGGAAGTGGGAGTCAGATCATCTCGACCCTCAGGGACTTCCCAGCCTGCTTGCAAGAGCACCTCACCTCCAGGTGATCCTCCTGTCCCCGCGGGGTCTGCTCCCGCTCCCTCCACCCTCCCGCCACTCACTCCCACAGTCTCGACCTCCTTGTTACCCTCTGCACAGTCACTCCCTCCCAAGACCTTTGCACTTGTCAGGAAAGCTCTTCCGCTGCCTCCCTGCACGGCTGTCTATGCCACACGGTGAATGGCACCTCCTCCAAGGTCCTCCCTGACACGCTACCTAGCCTAGTGCCCCTCTCCACCACCCACCATTTTCTAACCATTTCCCTGCTTAATTTTTCTTTGGACTTTCGTCCTGACTATGTGTGTGCATGGGTAGTGTAACCTGGGGTCAGACTTCCGGGCTGGAGATCTTAGCTGGATGGCTTAAGCTGTGTGACACTGGGCAAACCCTCAACTTCTCTGAGCTTCCCTTTCCTCCCCTGTACACGGGGGGGAGATAGTGTAATATGTCACAGGATTATAGAACAGGTAATGTAAAAACGACATAGAAAGGCAGTAGGCAGGAGGCGGGGATTACGTAAGTAACTGATATTATTATTACAAAGTAGGCATTTATTTTATCATTATCGCCGGACTCTGCACCACAGACCGTCAGCTCTGGTATAACAGAGAGCTGCCCTGACCAGCTAGGCAGACTGGGTGGCCTGAACAACAGACATCGCTCTCTGAGGGGTTAGCACTTGATGGGTCAACCTGGGGGGACCCCTTTCAGCCTGCATCTGGAGGGCAGGGTCTGCGACTGGGTTGGCCGCACGTCAGAGTTAGCGGCACCGTCCTCCAGCGCACTCCAGTTCTCAACACTCAGGAGTGCTGTCCGCCCACCTTCCCCGCTCGCACCCATACAGCCTGAGAGTGGAGGGACATCCCGAGAAGCCCCAGGCTGCAGAACGACTTGGGCCTTGGGTTGTGTCCCCTAAGATTTAAATGACTCCTTTGCAACCCAGTGTCAAGTGGGGGGCCACCAGCCTTGCTGAGGTGCTGTGGTGGGGCTCTGTGGCCACTTGCAACTGGACAGGAAAGAGGTCACGGGTCACTCTCAGCACCCAGGCGCAGGGCTGCAGGTCAGTGCACAGATGTGGGGTGGACCACACGCCACTGCTGGGCACATCTGCACGCTCATCAAGCAGCCAGGCCCCTCCCTGGCCCCCCCCCCCCGGTCCTGCACTCCCTGACTGAGGCTTGAAGTCGGCCTTCTCAGAGTGACTTTGGATCTCACGCGTATGTCAGAATCAAGTGGCGGGATTTTCTTGGTTGAGTGCTGCAGAAAAGGACTATGCTACTATTCACAGTCTGGTCATCCTCCCTGTACATGCCAGTCCCCCTAGTCTACCAGGGATGGACACCCCAAGACCCCAGTCAATGCCTGAAAGGATGGGTAGAACTGAACCCCATGATAGAGTCTAGCATATAAATAGCCACAGTAAGAGATTAACAACGATAACAGTAAAAAGAACAATCATAACACTATATTATAAAAGAAATCTTTAAAAACTGATGAATCGTCTATTTCAGGAATTTTCCCTTTAATATTTTCCTATAAGAAATGGATATAAAACCAAGTAGTTGAATTTCCCCAAAGCTGGTGTGGATTTTAAGTCAAAGTCTACCTTAAATAGGCAGGGTTGGGCGGGTGTCTCTATTTAAAGTAAATATTTAGCTTGCCTCTTTTGGCAGCAGGGAAGGATTCTAATTTACCTTTTCTATTTTGTAAATGTCATCCTTCTACCCAAATTGTCTCTGTGTGTGCAGGCGTGCACACACACACACGCACATACACACACGCACATACCCTCATGCACACACTTGACATTGACCTTTCTGGGAGGCAGAATGGAAACTTCCAAGTATGCCAAGAATATTCCAATGAGGCGACTTCAAGAGAGAGAATGGCAGACAGCGCCCACGAGGGGGTGAGAGTCGCCGACATCACCAGGTGGAAGAGGAGGGGCTGAGGACCAGCCCAATCACACGGGGACCAGGCGAGATGTGTGGTGTGTCCTTCTGTCTCTTTAAGTGTGACTTTATCTGGGATTGTTGGGTGCATTAGTATTTTAGGTGGGCTAAAATTCCTAATTTCTTAGTCTGCCTTTTCTTAAACAAGTAAGAACATCAAGTAATAGAATTTAGGTTTTAGAAATTCAGAATGTTTTGCCTTTAAAAGCACCGAGGTGGTGGCCTCTGTGATGGGATGGGACTTGGAAGAACCCCTGGGCCACATGCTCTTCCCTTTTCTTGCCAATTTTGATGAGCATGTCTCAAGTACCAACTGGGGCTCTGGCAAGTCTGGCCTCCAGTGATGCAGGGAGGCAAGCTGTCCGGGCTCTGTTTATGGACTATTGGGTCCTTGGCAGTTTGTCTTTTCAGAGGTACACCTGGTGCCAGACATTCACAATTTTAACGTCTTAGATGGGATTTTGCTTTATTCACAGTGTGCGACTGACATCTAAAATCATTTTTTTTTACCCATAAGGAAATAATGTTATTAAAATATTACTAAAATAAGTCTCCACAGGTGCTTTGCTCCCTGTGACAAAATGCACACTTAGCTGGAGTTGAGCGCTAATGGGCTTAGAGCACAAAGGCTCACTCGGAGACTTTGGGCTATTGGGCTGTTGCCTGCGGCCTTGCTGCGACTTGGGTAAGAAATAAACTGTTCCAAGATTCTATCTCCTTAAGCCATTTAAAAATCAGAGCTTGTTATTTTGGAGTTGAGGGTGGGAAGATGAGCTTTTGTGATATTGGCAGTTTGGAGGTTGAATAGAACCTGCCTGGAACGACCGGACCCTGGCAGAGGCCATGGGAAATAGGAACTTCTCAGGGCCATGAGTTGACGGTACCACAGGCCATATTGCAGGCAGGTGCACATCAGCCCACAGCTGGTTTTTGACAAGAACATGGGAAAGGAACATTCAAATCTTTAATCATCTTCCACTTTGAAGTACTGGTATTCATCTCAAGTATTTTTATTTGCCAATGTTTATTTCATTGCAAAAGTCAGGTAATAGATGAAACCTAAACAGATCCACATGAAGAATTATATTCTCTGTGGGTAATTAGGTGGCTTAACATGCAAAGATTGGAAGGGGTGCTGGCATTTCGGGGTGGCGGGGGAGTCAGACCCTCCCAGCACAGCCAGGACTTGGGCGGTCTTATTAGGATTGTGACAGCAACAGTCTTGTCAAAGGTAGCGTGCATATCAACAAGCCCGTTCACACCAGAGAAGAGGATGCTGCTATTTTATTTCAACAAAATGAAGCCACCAGGCATGCATCAGGGGTCTTAGGATTCTCCCAGGCCCCTCACCTCCAGTCTTCCCAAATGCACAAATAGAAGAGGCAAAAAAAATAAAGCTGCCCTCCACGCCCACGAGGCTTCAGGAGAAGCTGGTATTTCAGAGACAAACCCACACAAGTACAATCCTCTGATCCTTGATCAAAGGGCCAGGCACATTTCTAGAGAAGAGATAGGTAGTCTTTTTAACAAACGATTCTGGGAAAACTGTATACCCGTATGTAGAAGAATGAGACCATTCCCTTGTCTCTTACTCTGCACAAAGTCAACTTGAAATGGATCAAAGACCTTGGAATTAGACTACAAAATTACGCAATTCCTGGAAGAAAATGTAGGGTCAACACTCCAACATATAAGCCCAGGCAATGACTTTCTCAAAAGGACCCCTAAGGCTCAGGGAGTAATGCCAAGAGGTCATAAATGGGGTGATAGCAAATTAAAAAGCTTCTGCACAGCAAAGGAAAGATTAGGAGTGTGAACAGAGAACCCACAGAATGGGAGAAAATATTTGCTAGCTATTCTCTGACAGAGGATTGATATCCAGAATATAGAAAGAGCTCAAAAGACTTTACCACACCCCAAAATAAATAACCAAATTAATAAATGGGCAAATGAACTAACCAGACACTTCTCAAAGGAAATACAAATGGACAAAATATACAAAAAATGTTCAATGTCTTTATCAATTGGGAAATGCAAATCAATACTGCACTGAGATTTCATCTTACTCCAGTCAGAATGGCAGCCATCAAGAATCCAAAAATAGTAAATCCTGGAGAAGACGTGGAGAAAAGGAACACCATTTCACTGTTGGTGGGATTGTAAATTAGTAAAACCACTATGGAAATCAGTATGGAGGCTCCTCAAAACACTAGGCATGGAACCACCCTATGACCCAGCGTCACCACTCCCCAGTATTTATCCTCAGGAAAAAGCTAGCATGCTACAGTGATCCATGCACACCTGTGTTTACAGCAGTACAAGTCACAACAGCCAAACTGAGGCACAGGATGAGTGTGTGTCAGTGAATGAAGGGCGGTATGTACACAATGAAGTTTTATTCAGCCGTGAAGAATAATGAATTTATGTCATTTGCAGGAAAATGGAAGGTACTTGAGATCACTATGTTAAGTGAAACAAGCCAAACTCAGAAAGTCCAGGGTTGTAGGTTTCTCTCCTATGTGGAACCTAGAGAGGAAAAAGGAAAATAAAGGTGGTGATGGATCTCCTGAAATTGAAGGGACATTTGTACAGTAGAGGGGAAAAACTAGGGGGAGGCAGGAGGGTAAGGAAAGGGAGAAAACACTGGGGAATAGTATTGGCCCAATTATATGGTTTTATTGTGGGCATACACAACAGTGAATCCCACTGTTTGTACAATCATAATGCACCAATAAAAAATAGAGTCTCTCCTGGAGAACGCCCTGACTCCATTGCCGATCCTAACTGGTGCAAAGAGGGTCCCTAGGAGGGTCAGAGAAGCTGGAGTCACCAGGTGATTTACTCCTCATGTGAGTTTTGAATGTAAATGTGAATTTAAGCCATTGCAAAGTGCAAGCCAGGTGAGAGACAGCACGGCATCTTCAGTGTGATACTGAAATAGCTAAGAAAAAATTTCTTCACTCGACAAGAAGTTAACATTGTGCAGAATAGAAAAGGAAGAAGCATTGCATGATACAAATATTATCAGGTAGTTTTGGCTATGCCTCTTTGCTACCCACATGCCACCATGTCTGCCTCCAGTTTGTGGCCATTTTGCAAGGTCAAGTAAAGAAAGGGAAGACTGTGCTGGAGGAGACTCTTCTGAACTCGAACGACCTCCTTCCGCAGAGCATGAGCCCCGCTTCTCTGTTGGAGAGCCAGAAGTAGAGCCAGCAGCCTTTACAGACTCCTTGGGGCTCATCTGATTAACCATTCTGTAAATGGGGAGCCAACTCAGAGGGAATTGTCCATTACCTCCATGAGGCTCGCATTGTCTCATTGAGCACTGGGTAGAAATTCCCTGTGATGGCCAAGGCGCTCCGTGCTTCTGCTGCTGCTTCACATACGATAATGCCTCAAGTCAGCTCAGGGCTTGAGCTTTTATGATGCGTCTTATGATTCAGTGGCTGAGTTAGAAGGCAAGGACAGTGGAAAAGGAACGAGGAGGCCTTCTAGGTCCCGGGGGAGAGGCTTATCAAGGCAGGCTGCATTCCCTTGAATGCTCAGTACCTTAGAGACTAACAAGGGAAGAGTCTCCAACTTGAACAAGCTGCTGTCCCCTCTCATGGCATCCCCATGAGATTAACAGAGCCATGTGCTGGAAGCATTGGGTGTAATTTTCCATGGTTAAAGAAAAGAAAGGGGGCTGGATTGTAGCTCTGTGTTGTAGCGCTTGCCTAGCATGTGTGAGGCACTGGGTTCAATTCTCAGCACCATGAATGAATGAATGAACGAATGAATGAATGAATAAATAAATAAATCCATCAAAAACATGAATAAATAAAGTCCATCAAACACTAACAAAAAAAAAAAAAAGAAGGAACAGAATAAAGCCTTCAGCCCAAATGTATAAAGGCTAAATTTTGCAATATGCAAATTCTCCAACTTGAGAGTCTAGTATTTCCCCCTCTAAAGCAGAGTCTCACTAGCTTTTGAACTTCAAAATTGAGGACGTGAGGAATCAGCTTCTCTCTTTATCTGGTTGATGTTTGCATGTCATGGACTGAAGCATAATTATGGACGTGGGTTTAGAATTTTCTTCCTAAACCCATGGTGTAGCACTGTTCTTGCCCCAGCTGTGAAGCACAGCTGAACTTCCTGCTCTGTTCTCTCCTCCCTGTTCTAACCAGGGTGACTTTTCCTCTGTTAGTTCACTTCTGCTCTGCAACAGACTCTATCAAGGTTCTCTGTTGAAACTTGAAGATGTTTGATTGAAAGGGAACTGGAAGATGCACATCAAATGGGTGTTTAATTGTTAGTACAGGTATCAGTAACATCCCTTTTACAGATACAACACATCACATTCTAACTGGCTTAGTAGACCAGGAATCCCACATACACCCAGTTTACAAATAAAGAAATGAGTTTGTAATATAGAGCTATCAAGCTCTATTGCTCTGAGTTTGCAGCAGTAGAGCTTGATAGAATCCAGGGTTCATGGCCAGTAGAATCATGCGACCCCATCATAGCACAACCTGACCTGTGACATCAACTCAACCATGCATTTCTCAAGTGTTATGTCAACCTGACCAGGTGACTGCCCCCAGCTGTCCACTCAAAGTCTAATGTAGGTGCTGCCATAAAGATATTTCGTAGTTGTGACTATAATGGGTTGACTTTAAATTGTGGGAGGTGATTCTGGAGAATCTGGGTGGCCCTGACTCATTCTGTTGCATTCCTTAAATGCTAGCTGGAGGTTTTTCTTGAGAAAAGAAGTAATTACCACCAGAGACAGCAGCTTCAGCTCATGCCTGGGATTCCCAGCCTGCTCCTGTGATGGGTAGC
This sequence comes from Ictidomys tridecemlineatus, assembly GCF_052094955.1. Classification (NCBI taxonomy): domain Eukaryota; kingdom Metazoa; phylum Chordata; class Mammalia; order Rodentia; family Sciuridae; genus Ictidomys; species Ictidomys tridecemlineatus. The sequence continues at coordinate 209,961,437 of NC_135479.1, forward strand.
TCTGTGGACCCGAGACTCGCCAGCACCCACAACCACATCACTCTCTTCTTTGCAATAAATCTCCTAATACACCAAAACGACTGGCTCTGCTTCTTTGATTGAGCCCCAGCTGCCACACCAAGGAAGCCATTGTCCTTACTGAGTAAATCTGACTAACCCGCACCATGTCATCGGGTTTCTGCAGGTGAATGGGGAGATAGAGCCCTGGTGGGCACAGGCCTGACTCTTATTTCATGCAACCAGCAGAACTTTCATATATCTTTGTGTAGCTTTTGCCAAAGGGGAGGACTTAGACCTGGCTGGACAGTGAGGCCAGAGTTGCACTCATACCCAATGGCTGACTGGGCATGGGTCCCTGCCCGCGGGCCACGGGGTGGGAGAGGGAGAACGGGCAAGAAAAGTGCAGATCAGAAACTCAGTACAGAAAGGAATCAGAGGGTCTGTGGCCAATTCCTGGGAAATCCGAACTTCAGCTGGATCCACCTGCTGCCAGGCTGTGGTCAAGAAGGGGTATGTCCCTCCGACCCTGGAGTGAACTGTAGATGGCCAATGGCTGCTGGAAGGAGAAAGGAGGCTGGGGAATGGGCAGCTGCACTTTGTGTGGAAACTGGAATAATCAATGCAGATCAATGGCGTCTTCCATGGAAGACTATGCATTATTTAGAGCATGCTTCCGGGTTTTCTGATTCTAGCTGTTCGTTGCCGCTGAGCTGGTTTTACGATCTGTGAATTGCAGAGAACTGATAGAAATGCAGTCATAACGAGCAACACAAAACAATTCTTGTGTTCAGACCTGCAAATAAATTCTTGTCCGGCTGATGTTCAAAGGATCTCTCCCCTTGTACAAAAGCCATTTCATTTTTATGTAGACTGTGTACGCAGTCCACACAAGTTTGTCTCTCTCTGGCTTCTCTGAACCCAGGTAGCATCTGTCTGATTTCCTTGCTATTTAATTTGTGAGTTAAATAAAACCTTCTACACACGGTCATTTTGTATTTGCGTGAATGTCATGATTTCACCCTCTTTGAAATTTACCTTTCAATAGCACCTGAGGTGTGTTGGGGGATGTATGTACAGGGAGGACCATCACAGGCAGTTTTATGCAGGGATAGAAATCTGTTCAGTGAGAGAACAGAGGTGTCACCAGCACTCAGGAAATCCTAGTGGTCAAGCTAGCAGCAAGTGAAGGACTTTATTTTTATTTTATTTTATTTTTGATACCAGGGATTGAACTCAGGGGCACTCAACCACTGATCCACATCCCCAACCAATTTTTGTATTTTATTTAGAGACAGAGTCTCACTGAGTTGCTTAGGGCCTTGCTGAGTTGCTGAGGCTGGCTTTGAACTTGCGATCCTCCTGCCTCAGCCTCCTGAGGCACTGGGATCACCGGTGTGCACCACTGTGCCTGGCACTTGATTTCTTTTAATGAGGGCAAAACATAGATCCTTTATTTTGCCTTTTGAGATTAATATTCAGAAATGCGTTTATGGTTAAAACATTTAAAGAGCTAATCCACTATCTCATGTTTACGTAAATATCTGCTTAGGTTTTTGTAACTCAGACCCCACCTACTTCCACAAACCACCGGTGAACTGGCCGAGGGGTGATGGGAGGGAGAACGAAGCCCCGTGGAGCAGGGTGACCTCGCAGGGAGCAATGCCACCTAGAGACCCACAGAGCAGATGGTGGAAAACCATATGATAACTGTAACAGAAGGCCACAGGGTAAATGTGTTACCACAATCGGCAGTTAACAAGATGAGGAGCAGATGGAGGAAGGCCGGAGGGCGGGGTCACTCGAGGTCGCTAGCTCTGAGGCATCGTGCGGTGCTCTGTGCACTGTGGATCTATGTGTCAACAGCCCCAGAGAGCCAGGTGGCTTTGCTCTCATTGGGAATTGATCTGCCTATTGGAGGTGGGTGGGAACAGGAGGTACAGTTGGGGGCAGCAGAAATTGTAGATAGAAACTTGGGGACCAGGATGGGGACCGTTACTTCCCTGACACCCTGAAGTCGGCTGGGAGAGTGGAGATCGCAGCCCAGATGGCCTGCTGGTCGAGGGTCCTCCTGCCTGCCTCTGTGTCCTCCAGCCTGCGATGACAGCGGGGTGGCTGTGTTGGGGGGTGGGTGGGGGGAGTCAGTGTGCCCTTTGGAAACGGCGTAATAAGTGAAGGGGGAAAGTCTATTGTTTTCCTAGAAACTACGGACACAATGACTGCACATTTGGAGGTGAGTCTCATGAGAGCTGTGATTCTGGAGATCTGTCCTGCTCTCCAGAATTAATTTTGAAAAATTTTCCAAAAGGTTTTTGTCAAGAAAAACATCACAAGGATGAAATTGAATGTGTATTATAAAAAAAATGGTGTGTCTTTACAAGTGAGCTGGACATTTTATTAAGAAAAGGATTCAGAAAACTTGGATAAGAACATCCATCCTCTTACCCTCTAGGAACCTCTGTCCAGAGAGATCCAGACCAAAGCTAAGCTTCCGACAGGAGTGGAAGAGCGTCTGTCTGGGATGTATGGAAAATGCAGGTGGAGCTTGGGAAGCCGCAGGCGGCCACCCTCCCTGAGCCTACACAGAGGGAGGAGGGCATGGGGCGCGGACGTTCCTCAGAAAATTCAGACCCATCAGGAGACAGTCGCTGCGTACCGCCTGTGGCTCAAGACCCAGAACATTCCAGGCAGAACCCCAGCCAGCCCCCCGCCGGGCAGGGCAGGGTTGGGGTGTTCTGGGGCGGGCAGAGGAGCTGGCAGTTTTAGCACAGAGCTGAAGTGTTCTTTAGGATCTACAGGACACAAGATTCTTGGGGGCTGTTTGTGGCAGTTCTACAACACGGTCCTCAGGCTGTGACTGGTGTCTCACTGTCAATTTTGAAGAGGGAGAAATGAAGGATGATGGAGTCACAGTGGCCCTGGGAGGGAGCCAGGTCTTGGGGATCCCTGAGCTGCGCTCTCAGCAGCGGATTCTTTCCTGGGATGGTTCGGCAGCCCGTGGGACGATCACCTGGGGCTTCCGGAGTCTGTAAGGTAGTAGGGACCAGGCCCTGGAGGGGTGGGAGTCCCTGACCAAGACGAGGCCTCACTGACAAGGTGTCCCATGGCCTCGGGTACAGTCCTCAGATAGATGACTCCTTTTCTAATTTTAACAATGGCTCACATTTATTGAGCACCTACTGTATATGCCAGGCATTGCCTTCTCTGTTTAAATTCATAGAGAATATCCAAGAGATATCTTTGTACAGACTTGAGAGGGGAAGCTTGTCATAGATGAATTGCTGGTTTGCATTTTCAGTGTAGAACCATTTCCCCAAGTTGTCCGTTCGGGTTAAGCTGGACTCTGATAGGAACGTTTGCCTCGGGCTGTCACCTGTCTGTACCATTTGGGTCTGGCTCACATTTTCACGTGGGATACAGTGGCTGATGAGCTGAGGGCACTGGATGGGCTCCAGCTACCCCCTTGCTGCCCCTCGCAGCCTCTGCCCCTCTTCAGGGGCCCTGGCATCTTTATCCCCGGATTGCTTTACCCCCCCCCCCCCCCCCGCCTTCACACTTGTGGATTAGGCAGCAAAGTCCTGTTTTGGCCCTTGGGTAGGGTCATTGTGCTAGCCTGCCCATCTTTGGCCAGTGACATCAGGTTAACCAGGGGCTGTGGCCTAAGTAGCAAAGTCCGGGCTTCAAGCCTCGGCGTGTGGCTCCCGAGAGTGGCCCAAGGCTGAGGTGGGAAAGGCAGGGGCTAAGAGGGAACGGGCGGCTCTGGCAGAGGGGGGACCTCTTCAGGGTGGCCGGGTCCTAGGAAGGATGTAAGGAAGAAACAAAAAACAAAACAAGACCATCGTTCTCCAAAGCTGGCTTTCTGGAGCCGTGAAGGGTGGACCCTGGTGCTGCAGTAGCCAGGAGGCCGAGGGGTGCAGGGGGCTGTCCCTGGCCTGCTGAAGATGATGGGTGTGTGGCACTGCCCCTCTGGTTAGAGAAGCAGTTGAGAGCAGTAATGCCAGCCATGGTGATCCCTAAGCAGAGATCCCAGGAGCACTGCGGACCTGTTAAGCATCTGTTTTATTTGAAGCCCAGGATTTATCTCTTTGGCTCAGGCCCAGGAACCTAGCTGGCAGCGACCCAGACCCATCCCCAGTTGCCTCTTGGGCTCCAAATACTCCAGGCTGCCAGGATGGGAACCATTCCTCCGACTGGCTTTCAGGGCACTGGATAATTCTGAGAACTTCCAGATCACGCATCAAAATATATCTGAAATAATTCAAGAATTTCTTTTTTCTTTTTGTTCTAAAAGCAGCTCTCAGGAAGGCATGTAAAGCAGTCAGGAATCACTTGAGAGGGATTTGTACACAGTACAATGTAGGCCAGAATGTTTTGCTTCCTTTATTACGAGACATTTATATTTGATGAAGTTCATAAATTGTGGAGTGACTTCTTAAGGGTGTCACCTAAATCAAAGGGCAACCCGATGACACCACTGTCCCCTTCCTGTCCCTGCATCTCCTGATGGGCTGGCTACCCACATGGGTCTTGCAGCTTGATCTGGGGAATTCCTTGTCCATCTCACACACCGAGACATTAGTCCTGAGTCCTGAGAGATGCACCGTTACCTCTGTCATGAGCGTGCTTCTTTCTAGAAGCTTCTCTCCCACGAACTACCTTCCTTTCCTATTTTCACATCCCGTTCTTGACACTGGAGGCTCCATCCACTGCCATGGCTACCTACGACCACGAGAGCTCAGTAATGACGGAGATGAGCAACTCTGGTGGGAGGGTTGGAGGGCGGCCAGCCCCACATCCTGGCCCAGACACGGTTGTCACTGGATGAGTGCTGTGCCCTTTTGGGATCAAAACCAGGAGGTGTTCTGCTCTGCTTGAACATAGCCATAGACCAATGCCGAGCTCCACCCCAAATCTGGACTGGGTGTGAGTGGACAGGAACTGTGGAGAGGGACGTCAACCCCATGTGCCTCCCACCTGCCACCTAGCACCATGCTCAGGGGTGGGTCGAGGTGGACCAGCGGCCAGCTCACTCTTGGCAGGACAGGGGTCTGGAACAGTCACCCCTGGGCTGAAGACTCCCCTGAGATGGGACCTGCAGCCTTGGGCAGGCTTCCCGCAAAGCTCAGGGCTTTCTCTTCAAGTCAGGAGGAAGCTGCCCAAGAACAGTGTGGTTCTGCAGACATGCGTACGCTGCCAGACAGATGGGCGGACTGTCAGACCAACAGCCATGGGGAGGCGAGTTCAGGGTGCGAAATGTATCCAAAGCAACCGGAGGTTTGGTGTTTTGGTCTATTTCCCATTCAAAAGCCACTGCCACCTGTTTCTTCTCTTACTTTTTGAGGAAGAGCTTTTTAAAAACCTATTACGAAACATCAAAATGATTCTTGGACATTAGGCAGCTGTTAAAATGTCTTGATGGGTTTAAAATAAATAAGTCAGAAACATATGGATTTCATTTTTCTTAAAGTAAGTGTGTAGATTTTTTTAAAAATAAAGGCAAATTCCCCACAAAAAAAATACAGTTTAGGCTTTGTTTTGGGAGGGGTGATTATTAAACAAATGTAGACACAGAGACCAAAGGGAAGTGCACAGGTCGGGCGGCCTGAGGACTGCTGTGATCTGTCCCTGTGGAGCCAGGCGGGTCTCCGGGACTCCCCTGGGAGCTGAGTGGTTTGCTCATTGAATAACACGTGAACTGGCACGTGCAGAAGCCGTCCAGGGCGTGCCTCCCCAGGACGGCTCATCAGAGTCCAGATCGGTCTGTTCAAGGTGGCCTCATTGCTAAGAAGCCGTGACCAGTCGCAGGCTGAGAAAGGATGCAGCGGACCTGCGCAGGCTGCTGGCTACCTGGGGTTGGGCCTGTGAGGTCCAGGTGTAAGTCTTCCTTGTTAGGGGCATTGGGTCAGCGGATGGGCCACTCTGGCCGCCGGGGCAACACAGCATGACCGTCACCATGCTACTTTTGCAGCACAGCTCCTGGCAGACTTGCCCACGGCCACTTCTCCAATGTCTCCCCTCTGCCCTGAAGCTCCTCCTGATCCGGGGTCTGCCCTTCCCTGCCCTGCACCATGGAGCCCGCTCCTGTGCTGACCCTCTCTGCCCCCACCATGGAGGAGTCTTCGCGGGGCTCCCCAGTTCACCCCTGGGTGGTGGCTTCACATCATCCCTGCTTCCTGCCTGGTGCCCCACCGACTCTCTTGCTTCCCTGTCTTTGATGGTTCCTTATCACCTATCGTTCCCCCATAGCTGGGCTGGGCTTGTTCCTTCCTCCATTCTTGCTCTTGTTTTAAGTACCCAGGGGCCCAATTCCTAACGGGAGCCCTTGAACTTCAGATTCCTATCTCAGACTGCCAGCGGGTTTCTCCATTCTGGGTGTGTAATGAACATTTCAAACTCAACCTACCCAGCTGAACTTGGATAGCAGTCTAGACTGGCAGACCTAGTCAGGTCGTTCCATTAGCCCTGATTTATAAGTACTTAGACATTCAAAAACCTGTACTATGAACCTGCCCACAGGCCCGGAGATACAGGTGCCCATTGTCCCAACTGGGCACACTTACATGTCCCTGCCCCCTCATCCTCCACATTCACTGACTGGGTCACCACCCGGCTCCCTCCTTTGGTTGGACTCTTGGAATTGCCCTGTCTGCCCTCCTGTGACATACGCCACCTTCTCTCTTCAAAGCCAGGGTCACACAACAGCCCAGAAGCCTCATTCCTGTAAGTCCCTGGGTCCCAAAGAGCAGGGACGTCTCATGGGAGACAGGAGCTCTTACTGCCCTGGGCCATGGCCAGCGGTGGTCCCAGAAAGGAACATGCAGGGCCATGCTGCTCTCCCTGGAGCACGATCCCCCTCCTTCCAAAGTGAGCTGCAACCCTTTCCCATCAACAGGCATTATTTTTATAAAAACAATCAAATAGACAAAAAAAATCATGAAACAAAAAAGAACGTAAAAGCAGAAGGCCTCTAAGCACCTGACTCATTCTGTGTTCCCGGCCCGGTACCCGTAGGCATCGCCACCCTCCAATGACTTCCAAACCCGGCCCCTCCTGCTGCCTCCTCTCCCTGCTGCTGGGCATTTGCCTCCCAGTTGGATCTGGGGAGCCAGGAGGAGAGGGAGAGCGAGCAGCCCTGGGTCCTCTCCCGGGCATTCCCAGGAGGCTCCCAGCCCCGCCTGCGCTTCTCCACCTTCACTGCTGCTGGGTTCCTGCTTCCCAGTGGCTGCAGGCTGTGCAGCCTCTGGCAGCTGATGGCTTTGACTTGTCCCCTGGTCCTGGCCTCTCACTTCAATGCTCTGTGAAGGTTGGAGGTGAGAACTTCTTCCTCTCTGAGTCGGGCTCAGAAGGCAGAACCTAACTGTGGCTCGGTCCCCTGGCCCTGCCCTCCACAACACAGCTGCTGCCCTGGCTCTCAGAGGTTCCCCTGTGGGGACCGCGGCCTCTCAGCCCACAACTAGGTTTTCTTTTAAAATTCCTGAATAATTCAGAGCCCTAAGAGTGTTGCTGGGTGGTTTATATGTTAAAAGGTAATTAGTAAGTTTTGATCGTGTATTAAGCTTTGAAATGATGACGAAGCAACAGGGTGGATCAATAACAGCTCACATTGCTGGACTCAGACCAGCTCTTCTTCGTAGGCCTCAGTGCAAATTAAAAATGCAGGCCTCTGGTTCAAAATGGTTAAGAGTTTCAAGACCATGTCAGCAAAGCATTAAGCGGGGCAGGGCCCCGGGCAATTGTGCTGGCTGCAGGCCCGCAACTGGACACAGGCTGCGCTGCGCTCCTAGGTACACACGCCACACATGTTCGCATTTCAACCTCACGAAACCCTTCTAGAGAGACACCCTTGTCATTTCCATTTCACAGATGAGTAAACTGAGGCTTTCCGGGTGAAGTAATATGTCCAAAGTCACCCAACGGAGAAAGAGGAGAGCTGGCACTTAACCCAGGCAGTCTGCCCCAGAAAAAAGTCATCTTCAGAGAGGTCTCCTTTGAGTACTTATATTAGCTTTTCTTTCCTTTTATAAATGATTTTATCTTTTGTATCATTACAAAGGCAATGTCACATATCCCAGGACACTTGAAAAATAAAGCAGATTATTATCACCCCAAATCTGTCGTATCAGGGCATAGAGATCCTGTTTGCTTCAAAACACACTTGATAGATGACAGGTAGACGATAGATGATAAATGGTGGATAGATGATGACAGAGGATAACAGATGATGGTAGATGGATAGAGAGATAGATACACAGAGGGGTTGATAAGGAACGAGCACACACACACTGTGACATATCTGTGAGTGAGCCCAAGAGCAAACTGGCCAGGCTGACTTGGGTGTTGGAGAACTTCATCCATGAAATCACACACTTTGGAGTGAGGCCAGCTCATGTCCATGACCCAAGAAACCATCGAATGTGAGCGCTCAAGGAGAGGGTGGCCTGCCTTTGCATCCCAGGGCTTTGGTGCTCAGTTTACCTGTGTGGTCCGAGTCGCAGGGACCTCAGCCTTTCAATCCTGTGCATCCTGTTCCAAAGTGGTCAGCCCTCACGTGGAGGTCGAGTGGCTTCATAAAATCCCTCTGTGTCCCTGGGCGCTGTTGGAAGGCTGTTTGCACCTATTATGCTCAACCACAGTGAGACCAAAGTGGCAGGATTAGGTACAAAGGCCTCAGACCAACACCCGATTTGAGAAACCACCACCGCTGATCTGTGTACGATGATAGAACTGCCAACCTCGAGCCCCGTGGCCTGTGTCTTCTGACAATTCCAGAGTAGGCAGGAGCCACGTTCCCCCAGCCCTCTGGTATAACATGCAACTTCCACCACGAAACGGTCCGTGGTTGGTAGGAGGCCGACCGCCTGAGACTCTGACTTATCCGCGGGCTGAAACGGCTTCCCGTGGGAGATGCCTGGAGAACGTGTCTCTGATCTGAGATGCTTCTTCCCCAAACCTGAAAACTGATGGCCCCATTTGAAATCCAGATGAGCAATTTGCTTTTCAAATAAAGGGAAAGAGCTGGCATGTTTTATTAACTCCTCTGCCCTAATGTGCAGTGAAGGGCCTTTCACTCCCGGTTAGGCTCACAGGCGACTGAGATTTAAAGTTACAGGCCAACCTTGCACCTCCTACAGAATGTCCCAGGGACTCACACCACCCACAGTCTGCAGAGCCATGGGGAAGTTCAGAGACCCATCCCCCCACCTCTCCTACTTCCCCCCCTCTGAAGGGGCCTCGGTTCCTGGAATTGTTGGTTAGGACTCTAGTTTCAGCTTGCATGTAATGGAATGCCAGGTTTCAGAACAGAAGTGGGTGTATGGTGTCTGTCTCTTTCTTTGGTGCGTACCAGAAGTTCATGCACTTAATTTGCTTGACATTTTGCAAGATAAAACACAAATCAGAGAAGAAAAATTAAAAAGAAAGAAAAGGGATTATGAGACTCTCCTGAAGAAAGTGTAAAAGTGACTGAAGTGTGAAAATACATTCTGTTGAATGAAGGGGTGACTAAATGGCTTCATTTAGGGACTGATCTCTTTTGGTGAGCTCCCGTCCACTGTCGATCGACACTGTGAAAATAATATGCATTTACCTTTGAGTAGTCAAGGCTCCAGGGAGAAAAACATGGCAAGATGCTGGTTTCAGAATAAGTAACCTTCGAGGGTAATTGCATTATTCCAGGCATGGGGTTATAATGTCATATCCTATTGTGACTATTGCTGTGTTTACAGGAATCTTTAAGGGAGTTTTCTTTTCTTAGAGAGAGACAGAACTAACAAGTTTTTCTCATAAGATGATCATACTCAACACCTTTCCTTGAACGGTGAATTGAAATTCCAAGCAGACAGCTCTGAGGGATTGCAATGCATTGAGTGCATTGAGCTAGGCAACAGGACAACCTTGTGGGCCTCCGCGTGGTGGGCCAGGTGGTCCGTCCCACAGACCTGTGGTCAACCAGCCTCCTTGTAGCCAAGCCCAGCCCAGTCCCATGGAGGAAGCCAGGGCTGATGTGCGTGGATGGTGGGTGGTCTTGGCAGCAGGCCCTGGCCATGAGGAACGTCCAGCCTCATAAATGAAGCCTCCTGCTTGTTCCAATCATGTTTCTCTTTGCCACGTTGAAATTCTATCAGGGCACAGAGTGTCTAGTACACCATATTCACAACTGAGTCACAGAGGGACAAATAAAGGTGGGGGAGGGTGGTGGAGAGGGGCGGGGGGGGGGGAGGAGGCCCAGGGAATTTGGAGGACCAGCTCTACCCGCACCGGAAGCCCCGTTCCTTCTCCGTGCTCACTGTGAAAACTGGTCCTCTCAGCTGATGCCAACCTGCTCATTTCCCAGGGTCAGAGCACCTGGTTTTGCTGGATTATGTCTTCAGGGAGGCTGGTAGAAGGAATGATTGAGAAAGGCGAGAGGAATCCCATCTTTGACAGCAAGTCAGCTCAACAAGCACTGACCCCGCCGTGTGCCAAGGGTGGGACTGGGCTGAGAACCTGGCCATGGCAGTGAGCACCAGTGGCACCGTCCCTTCCCTCCGACGGCTCACCCACCACTGGGCAGGCCATGCAGGCTTGAGACTAGCTGTACTGACAATCCACAGGAGTCAGGGTGTCAGCCACGGGGCTGCGGAAGCAGAGGGGCAGGCGGGGAGCTGGATGGCGCCATGGGCCCCTGGCAGTCCCTGGGCTCCCTGGCGGGGCTCTGTCTGGTGCTCTTACTCGGAGGCTGTCCTGCCCCGGAACAGGCAGCACAGAGCACAGCGGCAAGAGGGTCGGCAGTGACCCCCGGGGGCTGCCCTCCACACTGACGCTGGGTTAGTGGAAAACAGGACTACGGTGTGCCTTGGTCCCTCAGGTCCCTTTTAGGTACAAGGAGAAGTCAATTGTCCAAAATAACACTCCCGCTCCTCTTGTGAAGGCCTGGCTCCACAGCTGGTTTTTAGGGCTTCAGGCAGATAAAGGCTCGAGGACTAGGGAAAGCTCGGCCTCTCCGTGTGTGGGGGGTGCTGGGTTAGAGGACGGGTGGGCAGTGGCACCATCACGGCTGGGGACATGTTTAAAGAGAAGCAGACAGAGCTCCTACAAGCTTGGCTCTGAAGACACCTGGGGTTGTGGGCAGGGACCAAAGTGCCATGGGCTACCGGATTCTCAGGGGCCTGAGATTCACACCTCATTTCTTATTTCAAAGAGGCCCCCTAGAGGCATGGCCCAGAAGAAGTCACTCCAGGGGTTGTTGAGCACCTGGTATGTCCCCTCCCAGCTCTGGACAGACACCCTGGAAGTCAGTCCTGGCCTGGGGGACATCCAGGCCCTAACGCCCAGAAAGGGCTGGACCCCTCCAGGGCTATGAGTCAAGGTCGCCACCTCCTCTCTCAAGGGGGGTGCTAGAGGGGGGTGCTCTCGACTCTCAGTCACCTCAACAAAGAAGGCCTGGTGGGTCGAATGACAGGGACAGGAACCTTGGGAATGTGGTCTTGTCAGCTAGGATTCCCAGGAGTGCAGTGGGGAGGAGGAGGCCACAGTCAGATGGGGGTCAGCCAGCCTGCTTTGCGTCCCATGTCACGGCCCTTCGAGGTCAACCGGCGTCTCACAGAGAGGGATTCCTGGTTGGTCGCTGCGCCTCTCCACACTGCGGTGTTCCCAAGCCGGTGGACATGAAGCCTGTTGGTGGAAGACTGACGAACCACTCATGGGTCTCAGCCTCCACACTAAGAGCCCTGCTCCAGGTCTTCAAAGGCAGACTCCAGAGAATCAGAGCCCGGGAACAGGAACCCAGGGGCAGAGATGGCTCAGGAGGGAGGGGAGGAGACAGTGAGGAGGAAGAGCAAGACCCCCAAGCCCAGAGTGTCCGTGAGAATGGAGATGGCCCCGAGGTGCGGAGGGTGGGACGGGGGGGGGGAGACAGGGGGGACCCTGCCTCTGCACTTTCTCTTTCATGGTTCGTTGATACCTGCGGGGCCCCTGCTCCACGGCACTCGGACACACTGTGAACGAGGAGGTGCTATTTCTCCCCTCAGAGCTCCTGGCTTCATGGAGAGGACAGAGCAGCAAGAACAGGGTCTGGTCAAGAAACGTGTGTCATCGACAAGCTGGGGCCCATCCCTGGGGGGCCACTGGAGTGGACAGGGGTGGGATTCTGACCCAGAGGAAGATCATCGATGCTGTACTGAGTCTGGGTCACAGTTTGTTGAGCTGCCCTACCACAATACCACAGACGGTGATTAGCCGAGAGACCTTTATGCCAGAGAGTTCCGGAGGCTGGCAAGTCCCAGGTCAGGTGGGGGGCTAGGGCTGGGGTTGGAGCCTGGCGAGGGCGGACTTCCCACCTGTCTCTCACGGCCTCTGTTCAGCGCAGCAAGCAGAGAGAACCCCCTTCTTCCTACCACCAACCCCCTCCGGAGCCCGACCCTCCTCACCTCATCTAACCCTCATGACCTCCCGAGGCCACATTTCTGAGCCCCACCACTTTGGGGGTTCACTGTGTGAACTTGGGGGGTGCCAACATTCCGTGGCTGGCAGTCTGTAGGTGAGAGGATGGCTGGAGCCCCAGGGCTGCCCTCAGGTGACAGGGCAGGGACGGCACACACAAGGAGGTCAATGAAGGGTGATCTGGGGCCTGGCAACTAGAAGTGCTTAAACAGAACGGGGCCGATTTTAGTCAGCGTTTTTCCTGCTGTGACAAAAGACCTGACAAAATCAATTAGAGGAGGAAAAGTTCATCTGGGGCTCGTGGCTTCAGAGGTCTCCGTCCACAGAGAGCTGGCCTCATTCCTCAGGGCTCGAGGTGAGGCAGGACACGGTGACAGAGAATCGTGGCAGAGGGGAGCGGCTCACATGGGGACGAGAGAGCAGAGAGACCTCACTCTCCCGATACCAAATGTCTACCCAAGGCCGGGCCCCTGATGCCCACCTCCTCCAGCCACACCCCACCCGCCTTCAGCCACCACCCAGTCAATCCCATCAGGGGTCCATCCACTGATTGGGTTAAGGCTGTCATGACCCGGTCATTTCTCCTCTAAACCCTCTCGCATTGCCTCGCTCATGAGTTTTTGGCGGACACCTCACATCCAAACCCTAAAGGGCTTCCTTGTGAGGTGGAAAGTGCCCCATCTTGGGAAGCATCCAAAACGGAGTGGATTATTGAAGGTGGGACTTCTTTTGAGCCTCCAGTTAGAAGCCCCCAGATCCTTCCCCTTTAAGGAGGTGTCTGGGTCCATCCATGACGGCTCCCCTTTCCTATCCTCCACCGTGTGCAGAGGATGGTGTGGGCAGGAGGGGCTGTTGACCCACACGGACCTGGAATCTGCTCGGCAGCCTGGGGTTTCCTGGAAGCAGAAGGTGCTGGGGAAATGGGGCTGTTTCATGAAAGTTTGATAAACCTTATCCACAGAGGGCAGTGAAAGCCACGGCACGAGAGTGCACGGCGCAGCTGGGCCTGATCTCCGCTCTTCCAGGCTCCTACCTCTGCCACCCCCACTTGGTGAGCACCGTCGCTCCCCACAGCGACTCCCTGGACACATGCTGTCCCAGTCTGGCTGCCTCCTAGAGCTTCCTAGACAACAGCGAGTGGTGGACTCCAGCTGCCACTGGAGGCAGAGGGAGCACAGGGCATGTGGCATGGCCGCCACCGGTGGGACAAAGTGACTGAAGTCGGACCACAGTGAGAACAGTCTCCGCCTTGAAGACACGACACATGCTTGTTTGTGTGGGTGCCCGTGGGTGAAGGTGCATGTGTGCACACATGTGTTCATGCAATGTGTCTATGTGCGTGTGCACGTGTGTTCACAGGATTTCATGCCCGCGCAGGCCCTCATTCCAGACAGTGGCAATACAGGACCTGAGTTCTAGTTCCTGGCTCTGTTTCTAAGTGGTGGGTGTCTTTCCAGGCATCTCTCCCCTCCCGTGGTCTTTGGAAATTCTTCAGAAATGCAGGCTCACCCCAGAATCTAGGGAATGACAAGGATTTCAGTTAAGGGACAGCTACCAAGTAGTTTGCTCTTTGTAGATCATAGGTGATCTCTTGAATTCTCTTTTCAATGCTTTTAAAAATGTAAGTCATTCTTAGCTCAGGCCTTATAAACTAGGTGGGGATGAGGTGCTAACATGGTCTGTAGACCCCTGTCCGCCCCAGCAGGACGTTCCCTGGCCCGGTAGATGCCAGTTGCCACTGATGTGGATGGTTCACCCTGATGGGTACTGTGCCATCGGATGTCACACTTGACCAAGTAGTCAATACCAGAGGAGGTGGGGACATGGCTCTGACTTGGGGACTAGGAGATTGGCACTGTCTTCACCCTATTCCAAGGGGAAAGCTCATATAAAACTGAAGGCTCCCTATTCCTAAAGTCCAAGCCTTCAGACCCAGACACGGGTCTGATTCTGCTGCTTCCAGGTTGTGCAGCCCTGGTCCAGGCCCGTCACTAGCCTGGACCTTGGACAGTGGTGTTTGGAACTTCTGAATCCTTTCAGATTTGATGTTGTCTGTTTTATCTGTAGTGATGCTTGATCGCTAAGCACCTTGAGTTCCTTGGTAGATGAACATCGATCTCCCCAGATCCCCAGGGCTGCAGTGCTGAGCAAATCCTGGTTGGCTGTCCAGGCCGCTGGCTTCAGGAGGCTGGTGTTGGAAACAGCTGCCCGTTTGCTAGAAGCCAAGCTGCATTTGGCAGAGGGCGAATGCCCCTTGATTCACAGGCCTTCACATTCATGTGTCATGGGTGGTGTATGGTGGGAAGGCTTTTCAGAAGGCTGGCATCTGCTTAAAAGGTTTAAGGCAATGGAGCCCCTGGCTGCTCTGCTGTAGAGGAGGCTCTGGACTTGAGGAGGCCACCTGTCAGGATTCTGGATTCCGCAGAGTCTGTTGAGTGGAGCTCCCAGTGTTGAGACAGACTTGCCAGGTGTGTGGTTTGGGCCCTATGTATTCCTGCACCTTGAATCCGTCTCGCTTAGGGAAACGTCTAGAAGTGCAACACCTTCTGGGCCTTGGGGAGAGGCACAGGTGTCCGTGTTCTGCCACCTGCAGTTACAGTCATGCTCCACAGATGGACGGAGGCTCCCTGTGAAAGAACCTTCATCTCAACTGACCCGAGTTCAGGAGCCGGTAGGCACTGGCCGACAGCCCCGAGTCACCCCACGCAGTGTCCTCGCAGGTTCTGGGTTTGCTCCGGGAAGGACTGCCTCACTTCCAGGATCAGCATAAAGCACTGAAGGTCCTGCACAAGCCCTGCCCTCTGCTTCTCAGCTCCTGCTACAGCCCCCTCCTCTTTTCCCCTTCCCCCTCCCTCTTCCTTCATGGCTGGTCTAAAGTTCTCTGCCCTCGGGGTATCGGGGTATCGTCTTCCTCCTCTGCCTCTCAGCGCTGGTGGCCTTTATTTTCCCTGCCACGCCTCCTGAGTGGGCGGATAGTCCTCTGTGGGAAGCTCCATCTCTCCAGCCTGATGCCTAGAGAATGTGGCCACATGAGTGTGTGTGTGTGTGTGTGTGTGTGTGTGTGTGTGCGCTTGTGTGTGTGTGTGTGTGTGCGTGTGTGTGTGCGTGTGTGTGTGCATTGTGATAGGAAGGGTTCTAGGGTGGTCCCAAGCTCCCCGCCACTGGTGGATACACACCTTCTCTGAGTTATTCAGTGCCAAACTGGAGAGTTCTGGGAAGGGATTTTGCAGAGACAATTAAGGTTCTAAATCATCTGATGCTAAGAAAGGATGACAATTTTGGGAGGGCTAGATCTAATTAGGTAAATGCTTAAAAGAAGACAGGTTCTTCCTTGCAAGGGACACTTGAAACACAAGTGGGATTCAAGTAAGTAAGAGCATATGGAAGGGTTCGCTTGGCAAGGCAAGAGGAAACCCTTGGAGTGGAGCAAGTCCCTGATTGACAGCCAAGAATGGGGGCCTGATCTGCCGACAACCATCTGCCTTGGTAGGAGGATCCAGAAAGGACTGTAGCCCTGCTGACACCTCAACTGCAGCCTTGTGAAAACCCAGCTAGGCTTGGACTTCTGATTTTGTAAGTGGGGAGGTGCTGGGACATGATCAGTTTGTGGTCATTTGTTACGCAGCCATAGATGACTGACTGCTGCATGCTCTCTCCTCTCCAAGCCAGCCTCTGTTTTCCTTTGTTTCACAAGCACTCAGTAATCACCCAAGATCATAAATTGCTCTTAGAAGTCTTGGCATGGCTGTTATCTCCTGGTTAATGAAGTGACATGAGGGGTGGGTCTGCTACAGAATCTGATAGGTAGTATGGTCACAGAATTGAGTGGGCTGGAAGCCAAGAGGATCTCAGAACAATTCCAAAATTGTCTTTGCCAACTGCTACCAAAATTCCTACCCTGTTGGCCATAGCCCTCCAAGAGGGGAAAATAAAAAGTGATTTAAAAAAAAGTACTTTTTATCTTCCTGTGCTAGCAGAGCTGCACGTCAATCCGGGTCTGCATGAGAGACTGGGTCATTTTTAATGGTGGGCTGGGGTGTGCAGCTGCCCGTCCCCTCACCATTATACCCTGTTTCCCTCCACCTGGGCACCACCTCTGTGTCTCTGCTCTGCCACTGGCCAAGAGCTTGTTCCTGAGCACAAGGACAGGGGGTGAGCAGCAAGGGGGGCTTGGGGGTGGATCGTCTTGGTCTTTGCAGCCTCCTTAAAGAATCTCTTAGAATGAGAACCAACCTGTCCCAATTTCAAATCAAAAGGTAACATGATTAATATCTTCTAAAAATAGAGTTAGTGAAAGGCGCTTTTAATAAAGTGCGGCACATACAGGCTACTTAACTGCAGCCCATGATTAAGTCTCTGAATGGCCCCTGGAGGTGCTGGGGTTGAGAGCTCTCGGCTGGCGAGAGCTGCCTGCTGCGACTCCTTTTGACTTTGCTGTGTGTCAGCCCCTCTGAAGCCCGGGTCTGGTTCCCCAGCCATTTCTAGAACCTGCACTTGGACGTCTTGAAGGCTGGAGTCCCCCCTCAGGCGCCTTTCCCGGCCCTAGCCTAGCACAGGCACCCAGAGAGCGCCCAGGGAGGGCTCAGCTCTGTGTTAAAATTCACTTCTTCGTCCTGCCTGATCCAACCTGAGGTTCTCCTCTTGTCTACGCTGCTCTCCTCCTCTGCGCAGGGAGGACCCTGTTCCCACTTCCTTCCCTTCCCTCCTTCTCTGGGGCCCATGCCTGGCCTTGCCTGGCCCACTCAGTGGTGATGAGCTTCCCCTCTCCCACTGCCCAGGTCCTGGCGGAGGTCACCCTGTGCTGGAGGCCCCCAGAGGGAGGTCTACCCAAGCCGGCAGGGCCGCGGTGGGGTTGTTCCGCCTCGTCGCTGAGCCCACGAGTCAGCACAGGGTCCTCCTGTGTTCCTCAGCCTTCCCTCGCCCACCCCTGGCTAGCACCCACAGGTCAGCTTGCGGCCAAGCCACGCCCAATTACGCTGGCTGTGATTTCCAGTGGCAGCTGTCGCTCATTCACTAACTGCTCATTAAGTGTCTGTGGCATTCGCTCAGCCTCCCAGGTTCCAGGGGGCTGCAGCGACGGACGGGACCGTCTTTGACCTCAGGGAGCACACGTCTTGTGGGAGATAAGAGCTGGACGCATCAGCTGGATGCTGCAGTTGTAAGTTAACTTCAGGACACGTTATTCACCATGAGTTAAAGGCGGGAACGAAAATAAAGAGTGATGAGAGGAGGCTCTGTGAGGGTTGTCTGAGGTCACCTCTCTGTTGAGATGACATTTGAGAGGAAACCGGATGTATGTGGAGGAACAGCCTTGCAGACTTCCTGGGAAATAAGTGACCTAGGTGTGTGTGTGTGTGTGTTGGCGGGGGGACTACAAAGGTCCTGTGGTCAGTACAGGACCACTTAACTGTACTACTGAACTTCGAGCACTTCACTGCAGAAATGCCTGCAGACAGCTTTCTGCCCCCTTCCTACAGAACGTGGAAGCAAAGGCAGGTGGATCAACTTAAAGCCAACAGCAACAAGACCAGAGGCGGGCTAGAGCTCTCCCCGGGTGACCGAGGCAGCCACTGGGCAGCTGGCCCACTGAAGCCCAGCGAGCTGACAGCCTGCCTGGTCAGCCAGACCAAGGGTTCATCTTGTTGCTGCCACATCTGGGCATCTGGGGACTGTGCAGCCAGACTGCTGGGACAGTGGGTGGTGCCTGGCACCTCTGTGAGCCCATGGAAGACAGCTCTGGCTCCTGTGGCCTGGGCAGGGCTGATGTGGAGGTGGAGCAGGGTGGGATCCTGAGCACTGGCCGACCTTTCCGGATCCTCCCAGACCCCTGCCTCCTCTCTCCCTTCCCCCCAGGCACAGGGTTCTCACCCCTTCCTGTTCACCCGTGGTCCTTCCACCATTAAAGCCTTGGCTGGAGCTAGTTGGCCCAGGAGAAAGAACCCTGCGGGACCAAACGGCCACATTCTAGACACCCCAACAGCCATGGTGCCAGACTTGCCAACGCAAGGGCCAGACAGCTCCTCTGGGGTTTGGCTTCAGGCATGAGGCGTGGGGTGGGGGGAGTTACAAATTCCATATCTGGAAGGAAGAGAGGATGTGATAAGAGAGTTATTCTCACCAAATGGGAGGTAAGAACAGGACCGTGGGGTTGGGAGGACCGTGGGGAAAACTCCAGGTGAGAGGGAAGAGGGGCCCAGGCCACCTGAGCCCTGGGGATGGAATACGGGATGGAACCAGCCACAGGAGGCGGAAAGGCCTGCCCTCTGGGGCTCAGGGTGGCCAGCTGTGACTCTGTCAGACCAGAGCTGGGAGCTGGGGAGACAGGTGGGGTGTGCAGAGGCCAGTGGTGGACAGAAGCCAGGCCACCGTGGGGACCAGGGAGCAGACACAGCAGGGACGGGGCCAGCACATTCTTCCTCGGTGGAGGTCATGGCCACTGAGGTCTCAGACAGGAAGCCCACGTCCCCACTCCACCCTGATGCCACAAGTCTATGTCAACCTCCCCAGGCCCCATGCCATAGCCAGGAGGAAGGAAGGAGCTGGAGCCCAGACTCCTGAAGCCCAGGTCAGATGTGACTGATCATCAAGTCACCCACTTCACTCTTCCACAGTCCTGACAACATGCTCCAAAACTGCAGGAAAGAATTTAGGGATCCCTAAGGTGGGGGAGGCATGGGAAAAATGCAGGAGCTTTGATTGGGCCAAGGGGAGGGTGAGGTTGGGAGGGGGCATGGGGGCAGGAAAGGTGGTGGAAGGAGATGGACATCATGACCCAGGTAGGTGTATGACTGCACGTATGGGGTGACGCTCCGTTGTGTACAACCAGAGAAATGAAAAGCGGTGCTGCAACTGTGTGGAATGAATCAGAATGTGTTCTGCTGTCTATAGACCTCATTAAAATAAATTAATAAAAGAGTCCAGCCTTCTCAGGTGCTCCCTTCCAGACTTAGTGGATGCTAGGATTTGACCATATCTCTGAAAGAGAGGTGGCGCAGGACTAGTCACACACACACACACTTGGGATGAGAAGGGGTTTGCTTGTCAGAAGCCTGGCGGGCTGCTCTAGGCGGACAGAGGGGCAGCAGCACAACTCCCCCTTCACGGACTAGAATCATGGCCCTGCGCTAGGGCGGGTTTAGTCCTGACTGACGTGACATAGCAAGCATCCCCTGATCTTGTGGAAAGCAAGCCTGTTTCTTGGGAACAAAGGCAGTTTTCCTCTCTCTCAGAGGGGGGACAAAAAAACCGGCATGTCCCTTCATCTTCTCAAGGAGAGAACAGGGAAACCAGTATGTCCCCATCTCAGGGGCCGGTAAGTTGTCCCCTATGTCTCAATGAGAGAACAGGAACCAGGAGAGACCAGCGCGTCTCGGGACCAGCAGGTTTCATCTCGTGCTAGTTTCTACTTCATGGGAGTAAGAGCAGTGTTCATGAACCGGGGGTGGGGAAAAGGAAGGTGGCTGCAATTATGCTGACAATTTCTTCTTGAAAATGCGGCTTTTAAAGTCTGGTGGCTCAGATGGTTTGGGAAATTTGCAGAGCGTTGGGCACATGTGCAGAGAAGGCAGGCTGCTCCCGGAGGTCCCCACGAGGCCGTCTCCACTTCAGGGTAAGTGAAGGGACTGGGAGCGGCAGGAGCAGAGACTGAGGCCGGGCAGGTGTGGGACAGGGGTGCGGACGTGCGTCAGCCTGGATGTCCAAAGCACCCCCTGGTTGTCTACTGTTGGCCCTCGCAATGAGGTGGCAATATTTTTTATTGAGGATTTTTAAAGAAGAAGCCAGGATTCAGGAGGCTGGATAATCCCAGGGCCTTCGGCTTCCTCTGCTACCCATTTATTTAGCTTTGCTTGGACTTTCTCATGAAGCTCCCAGGCTTTCCTTTACACCTCTCGCCACACCCTGCTCTCTATGCAGGAGAAGCTGGTTTCTTTGATGGGCACAGCTCCCGGTGGACCCTGTGTCAGTGTCAGCTTGTGCCGTCTGTCACCTGGGGGCGGGGTGTGTGGGAAGGCTTGCTTTCACGCTTCTCTCCTGACCCCTCCCACTCCCGTTTGTAATAATGCTTTCTGACCTTGCTGTCCAGCAAGTTCTACCTTGGGTTCTGGATTATAATCCTGGGATAGCAGATGAAATTTCCTTGGTACTTCTATTCAAAGGTGTTTATTTCACAAGGATTGCAAAGGGTAGAATTTAATTCTAAAATGCCTCGCTACATAACCTCATCCAAGTTCTCCCAATGCACTTTGGCAGAGCGATGCTGTACACACAACCCAGAGCTGTGTCCTGTGTTGGAAATAGATGCAGTCAAGCTGCGCTCAGGCCGCACTTCTTCCTTTCTCGTTCTGTCTCCCCGATTCTCTGCAGCGTCAGGTCCCGGGAAATCCTAAAATGATGTATTAAATTACGGTGTAATGAAAGCCCTGTCACCTCCCACTGCTTTTCAACTTCAAGAAACGTTATGATTCTTGCTTAACCATTTACAAAACACAGACATAAGTGGATGTCTCAGTGAAGGTTCAGCTCTGGAGCTCCTTGGTCCTTCTGTCTGACCCCGTCCCCAGGAAGACAGGTCATCAGCGAATTCATGGAAATGACTTTGGCCTGGCAGCACAGCATCACCAGGGAAACTGTTGGAAATGCACAACCTCAGGTCCCATCCCGGCTCCCCTGAGTCCAAATCTGTGTTTTCCCAAGAGGCCCAGGCAGCAGGCGATGCCTGTGACATTCAAGCTTGCTCCCTCACCCCCAAAGTTTCTGCCCCTACTGCTGCCTCTGATGGCCATGTCCACCAGGGAATCTGCCTTGAACCCTTGGCTCAGATAAGGTCTGTGCAGCTTCATGGCCACAGTGTGTCACCTCCGGGACAGCATCACGATTCTAGCATGGTTGTCTCTCAGCATCTGAGAGGGTTGGTTGTGAGACCCTTCCTCAGAGGCCCAGTCTGGGGACACACAGTCCTTTGCATGACATGTGCAGATGTTGCATAAGATCCACGTACATCCTCTCTGATGCATTAACTCACCTCTAGGCGACTTACAAATTGCTGTCACAACATCAATACCATGTATACAGTTGTCATATTGTATTGTTTAGAGACTAACGACAAAGAGTAAAGTCAGGGTATGTTCAGGACAAATGCACCTTTCTCCCCAATATTTTCCCCCAGTGGTTATTTGTACCCATCAGACTGTGGAGCCCTGGATATGCAGGGCTGACCATACATGTTCTGTGTCTCCTGCAGGTGTGAAAACGCTGTGTGTCTGTCTCCCAAGAGTTGGCCCAGCACCTATAACTCGGGGGGACCTGATTCCCACTTGCTGAGAGTGTAAAGATCAAGAGAAAACATGAGGAAGGACTTCCCAGTCGAGAGTGCACCGGAGGGTAGAGGGGAAGACTTCCATCATAGTCCTCAAAGGGAATCTGGCGCCGGACCCTGTACGTCAGCTGCTGTGGGCGCTCAGGTCTGGCTGCCTCTGTCAGTCATCTGGGGGGCTCTGAGGGAGTCCCCACGTGGAGACATGGAAGGGAACAGGATGAGGGTGCCAAGACCTGCCGGATCTACCCATGCCTGCCCAAGGTTCTTGTTGTAAACCACCGTTTGAGCATCTTCGGTTGACGGTTGAAGCCTGGCATCTATGGAGTCCGTTGATTTTCATTTACAGGGCCATCAAACGGGCTCTAGAGGTTTTATTGGTCATGGAAAATTCTATTCCAGGTTGGTCATACCAAATGTCCTTTGAAAGCAGTTCCTATTGGATTCCATTGCATTTCCATTTTAAAAATGCCAATAATGGGTTACTGTTTTGTTATAGCGCTAGAAGGGCTGTAAATGGCCGACGGAATGACAGAGCCAGATTGGAATCCACGCACGTCATGTGTTGCTGGGGAACAAAAGATTCCCCCTCTAAGTCTCAGTATTCTTATATGAAAAGTGGGCGAGGCCAGGGCACTGGGTGTCGGAGGTCCTGGGACTGAATCATCAAGGTGTCTGTGATGCATAGTGCGGAAACAGGAAGGCACAGCCAGTAAGGAGAGGTCCTTTCCTACTAGTTTATGCATAATTGATGTGGCTCATGATAACCACCATCTCTTCACAGTTTCTTCAGTTTTGAATACAAATTTCTAAATATCTTTTTTTTTGAGAAGAAAACATTTTTTCCCAATGTTTTAAAATAAGAAAGATAAAAATTTACATAGTTAAAATGAAAAGCAGATGCCCCTCCCCCACAAGGAAGCCGAGCCCTCAACCCTCTGAGGAGTAACCCCATTACCCTGCTTCTCGGGGGATGGCGGGGAGGATGGTGGGCCCAGGAAGAGATTTTCATCGTTGGTGTCTAAACTCGGTAGAAATCATGACCTTGCTGTAATGGTGTTCCTGCACATGTGAAACTAATAATAGTTTGTGAACCAAGAGGAAAAACTGTTTTGCCCTGAAATATGGCCAAGTTCGACTAGGAAAGCTATTGTTAAGGACGCTGCCCTCAGCTAGATGGCTCCCTCTGTCCCCACCTCTTTCTCCTGCTCCCCTTCCTTCAGATCTAAAATTTATAACTATATTCAAGAAACTAGCACATTATCACTGTTTTGCTGACTCTCAAAATCTCTTCTGCAGAATATATCCTGGATGTTCCCAGCCGGTAAATGTTATCTGAGCAGTGGATCTCCATAGAGTCTGGGAGAATTCCAAAGGGTGGATATGGGACAAGTCCAGCTCCTGACGTCCAGAGTCTCCTGACTCTGACTCTAAACACTGGTCATGTCCTGTGACCTCCCATGTGAACCTGGCCCTTGGTTGGCCATCTACAAAATGGGATCACATGTGTCCCTGCTTCCCTGGGTTCTTGTGAGAACATTGGCTTCATGAATGGGGTATTATTTCCAAAAATCTCCGTTCTCCGACAGACATGGGAACGTTCATGCGTGATGTTTGATGTTAAGTCCTCCTGCATAACAGGCCTGGTCTGCGGGCCAAGTGGCTCCAATGAGCAAGGCCCTGCCAGCTGAGAGGGACCAGTTCAGATTATATGTGTTCTCACATGCACTAGGCTGCTATGGGGTCAGAGAATCAGTGACTAGAGATGGCCCTGTGGGGGGGTTCAGCCTTGCTGAAGGGCAACTGGGGAGGTGGTGCACGAGCTTATAAAACATGCCTACCCTTGACCCAGCAGTGACATGTGCAATGCTCCATACCAAAGGAAAAAAGGCATTCAGATAGGTTGGTACAAAGGTCTAGTGTCGGCAGGACGCTCACAACTGCATTATCTACAAGAACAAAGAGTGGAAACTTCCCGAAAGTCCAAAATAAAGGCTGTAATATAGACACAGTAAATTTGCTTCACGGTTACTTCCAGAGCAACTATTGCAAAGATATCCTATCTTTTTTCAACACCATTGACCACCCGCACTGCAAATGACAATACTTGTGATGCCAGGGATCCACCTGTAACCAAGCAGACACGCACTGCACCCCAAGGGACTGTATTGCAGGAAACAGAAGATAAAATCAGCCTCCAGTTTACTTGGCATGTGGGGAGGTAACTGGTATCCTGATGGGAATCAGGCCAGGATGGAGGACTTGGCACAGTGGCGGCTGAGATGGCGGCAGGTCCCTAGGATGTGACAGGAGACTGGGGTGTTGGAGGAAAACATCCTGGGCCACAGAAGCACTGTGGAGGAGGCTCAACCTACAGAGTAAGTGCCTGGGCCAGCTGGACTGTGGGAAGTGTGGCCCTCAGCAGGAGGCTACTGCTGTCCGCCCTCAGCTGAGGACCTGGGGGGACCTCAGGGTGCATGACCAGGTGAGAAAGCAGGAGGCAAGAGCGTGCAATGCTGCAGCGTTAGTCCCAAGCCATAAACGAAGCCATGTATTTACTGACTACCTCCCTCTGTCCTCCTCTCTCTTCTTCTTCTTCCTTCTTTGCTTTTTCAAAAAAACATAAAACCTCAGTTGATCTCAATCTCTGTTGCGAGCCATCCATCGGCTGCATGTGGGCCACTGATCTCAATCTCTGTTGCGAGCCATCCATGGGCTGCATGTGGGCCACCGTGCATCGAGCCTAGTGGACATTTCCTCTGGTAACTGCCCTGGCACATTGTGAATTCCTATCCTGCTCAGCCGTGTCCCACATAGCACCTGAGATGGGTGTGACCTGCCAAGATGCCAATCAACCTGCTGACCACAAGACATCACAAAGCCAGACTCGCTCTTGAAACTTATCCCTGCCTTTGATGTACCCCCGTCTTTCCTCTGTCTAGTTTCAGCTCTTGTGTGGACTGGATCTATCGGGGGCTCCACTTTGTAAATACATATATGACTCTTTGTCTTTTGTTCTTCACTCATCATTTTAGATTTTAAGCTCTCGGGTGGCTTACACCCTCCTCAGCAGGAAGAAGAACCCCTCAATGAGACGCTGGCCGTTGCTAAAGGTTCCTCGTGCAGTTCATAATGAGAAAGGCCCAGGGGCAGCACCTGCCTGGTTTCCTCCTGCATGGTGGAGCTTTGAGAGCGCAGAGTTCATGGACGTCAGAATTTGTTGGCTCTCCTGAGTCAGCAGTCAGCACTCCCAGATGGCTTGCTAAGAATGTTGAAAGAAGGGGGGAGTCCAAAACTGGGAAACCCCTTAAAGGTGTTAGAGAAAGAGGTTTCTGAAAGGGAGGCTGCACCCCAGACTCACTCTCCCTCCACCTCCATAGGTAGAGCGTTCCCCGACGGCTCTGGAAAGTGGCCTGTAACTGTGGACACAGGTACAGGTGCCGAAGCTCCTCCCTCCCCAGGACTCTGCACATTTTTGAAATTCATTGGTGACCATTAGCGTGTGGATTCTAACTTTCCCATAAAACCGACAACTGGGAGTACTTCAGGAATGGAGTGTTCTGGCTTAAAGGGATTGCTTGGGTTAGCTACTCGACTCACGGTTAAACAGCATTTTACCTTCAATTTTCAAATTTAGTGGTTAAGAATTCTTCCCAACTGCACGTGCCCTTCCCCACAGCAGAGTGGACAACTCGGGGCAGCCTCTGACGACGTGGGGGGCTGTGATGTGTCTGGGTCACTGTCTTAGCCTTAAACTTGCTAATTTCTCCTTTAAGCTCCCACCAGTGTGGCTGTAAGAAGGTTATCTGCTTCCCAAAGCAACATATATCCCAGGCACTTTGAAATTTTGTAAGGTCATTAAATTGTTGATTGTAATATGCCATATCTTCTCAGAAGCAAAGTACAGGAAAATTGCTTACTAGGTTATTTTTCTCCCAGAATCCCTATTTTGTAGCTGGAAATCCTGACACAGAAAGAAGTCAAATAACTTATCTAAGAGAGCTCGGTATCTGTCAAAACCCATTCTGCCTAAGTCTGTGACTCAAAGTTAGCTCTGGTCTCTCAGGCTCCTTGAAGAGAAATGTGGTTATGGCTAACGGCACAAGAACCTGGCTTTATAGGTCTTTAAAGCAACCTCGAAGGACAATACCCAAGCAGAGCAGCAGAGACCGGTGGCCTGGACTGTGCTCCAGTTTTTACATCGCTCAGAGAAACCCATGGCACCTGCCCACCATGGCCCTTGGAAACAAAGTTATTCATCTTCCTCCATTTTCCAAATATTGCATCTGAGTGGCAACCAGAATAGATGTTTTCATTAGTGCACGTTACTCAGAGAAGAAAACAAACTCTTTCCACGTCACATCTCCCCTGAGACCTCTACACAGAGCATTTGGGTACTTTAGTTCTTGTGCAGGGGCGTGGGGTGGGGTCCTTGCTGAAATTACAGAAATGGCCACTATTTAACTGCACAGAAAACACACGTGTTTCCTCTTCTGAACACAACCGTTTTGAAGAGTTGAGTTTCCCCTAGTTCTGTTGGAAGCTGATCACCGAAGGCATCAGAGAGACATTATTCAAACACAGTATGCTGAGTGGCTCTTTCATAAAACTATTGGAAGGACTCAGAACAGATGGAATGATACCTCTTCTGCCTTCCTTGGCCCGGGCTAGTGCCTGGCGGGCAGGTTAAGCACTAGCCGGGAGGTGACTGCCCCAGGGACCCCGGGGGCCCTGCCTGTGGTGGGAGGGAGGGAGCTCCAGCTCAGGAATGCGGTTTGCATTTTGGTGGCATTTCCTTGGATTCTTTTCCGACACCTGAAATTCAGCAACCTGGCTGTTTAGTTCAAGAAACTATTTATCCTTTTAATTTCTCTGAGATGACAGTTCCTCTTCCTTCCTCTAAAAGCCCTTCCAGGTGCCCAAACCTCGGAGTTCAGCAAGGCCCTGTTGCTCGCCTCCCAAGCCTGTCTCCGTGGCTCCTGATTGGAAGCCTGCCCACCTCTCCCACTGCTGCAGGTCCTTCTCGGTGGCTAAGCACTTCCAGGCCCCTCTCCACCTTTCTCCTTTCTTTGCCAACTCAGTGAGGCTTCTCCTGTCTTTGCTCATGTAGTTGATCTTGGGGTGCTGTAAGAGACCGTGCGACTGGATCTGTTCTGGGGTTGAATATGAGACACAGAGGACTCCACAGGGCCCCTGATGTCCAAGACTGGGCATGGGAAGACGCCAGGATGGGCACTCCAGGCTTGTCGCTGGGTGTTTACTCTGCAAGCACCAAGTGTCACTTTAATCTAGCAATATCTAAACTCACCTGGAAATGTAAGAAGGAAAGTCCAGCTCTCTTGTGTTGTGGTTACTGTTTCATCAACACTTCTTAAGGAGAAAGGAGAAGAAGGGGCTAGGCAGCATGATACTTGCTTACTTCGGGGACTCAGTAGCCCTGTGAGGACCACCGTGTTGTCCCAGGACACCTGGGCCTGTCCTCAGAGCACACAGCCTCTCATACTTCCTTTGCAATGAAAGGACCATCTACATTAGATTAGAGAGCCACCACAAAAGGTCCAGTATGGTTTAATAATCGCTTACTTTAAGAAACCCTTATTAACGCTGTGAAAATAGTGGAGGTTTGTTTGGAAATGGCTGCTGGGTTTCAACTGAATTCCATTCCAGAATAGTTCTGTGTGTCACTGGAGCCATAGTGTCATCTTTCCATCAGCTGTGATAAGACCCAGGTGTACACACTCTGTGGGAGGGCTGTTAGGGACAGATTTGGTTTTATCTGGGCGATTATTTATAGCCAAGGATTTTCAGGTGAAATATACGTCTGATCCTGGAACGCCACACAATAGCCACTATCAGCCCGGTGCCTGACATAATGTGGCTGCTGAGTCTCACAAAAGGTTCAGCACCGCTAATTTAAAATAAATGCCACTTGTGCGCCCAGCAGGAATGGAGATCAGATGTTCATCTTGATGGTGCAGGCCAAACGATTTCCCCGAAAAGATAAAATGCCTTGAAAGCAAGGCATTTCAGCTTAATATTTTTGAGGTCTCAGAATCATTTTGGGGTCTTGTAAAAAGCATCTTCATTTGTTCTGAGTTTCTAAATCCACCCCCACACAACACTGTACTGAAGTGGGCCCTGCTGTCAAGGTCATTCACAGACAGGGAGACTCCATTGAAAGCCCATTTTGTGTTTCCACTGTAGTCTCTGTGTTCCTGCGGGGCCTCTGTTCATGATGGTGCAGAGTCAGTCTGTATTCCTTGTGACTTCCATAAATGCCTAAGTGACTTTTACTCCATGGGCAGAGAAAATGCTTGTCATTTGACATATATGCCTATGAATGGGTATGAGATGAATATAAAGCAATGTTGTTTTTATTCTATATTTTATTTTATATTTTGATGCCTGTGTAGTATTTGCACATAGTCATGAGACAACATTGTTTCTGCACCTGAGATAGGAGTCTTGTCTACTCTCTGCTTCTGATCACAAAATCAAGTGGTCCCGTTGTCTTCAGGATCAGCAAACCCCCATTGTTACTTGGTGGTACCTGGCCCCGCAGTGTCCAGGAAGGTCCACCCCAAGGCAGGCTCTTAAGTGCTGCAGCAGGTTGCTGCATGTGTCGGTGACAGCCCAGCTCTACCTGGACGCTGCTGCAGAGGCTCCTTCTCGGCAGGGTTGTTTATTCACTGGAGTGCATCTGGACCATGGCCACGTGCCGTTGCTCTTGCTCGTGGAGTGCATTGGGAGAGCTTCCTTTGGGTGGACTCCACCATCAGCCTGCTCCTCGGCCCATGAGTGACCGTCTGCTTTCAGTGCTACTGATGGCGCTGAACCTGGACCATTTTTCGGCTGCTCGTGGATGACTCTGGGCATGCATGGTTCTTCTTCCTTGTCCATCACTCTCTTAGTTGTCTGCTAAATCTGCATTTCCCTGCCGTTCAGCCTCGATCACGGCAGCAGATTAAACTGCCAGAGGCAAAGCAGGTACTTCTCAAAGATCTGCCAGCTCAGGTACCATCCGGGCACAGCTCTGTGTTCTCTCCAGCGTGTGGTAGAGTACACACCTGCCTGGTCTACCTGCTTGGCCAACACTACAGGAAGCAGGTGGATTCCTCTTCCTTTCCCAAAGGACAGCCCTCCTAATGTTCCTTGTGCTACCTGAAACTTAGCCCTGCTCTCTTTCTGGTCCAGTGTGACCCTTGTGTTGTGGTTATTGTTTCATCAACACTTCTTAATGCCTTGGAGGCAGCCCTCCATAGGGCTGGAACCAGGTCATTTCTCTGCGATTTCTCCTCTCTCTTCTTTACATAGTAGGTACTCATTGGAGATTTGTGGATTGACTAAACCTAGGAGCTATAACAATCAGGACATTAGCTATTAAAGGCTGATTTCTGGAAATATGAAGATAGTCAAGAGATATTTTAAAAGGACGTAAATTTATATAGTACAGTTTTCCCTCACTCGATTGCATGAAGGTTTGCCATGATATACCCTCCATTCAATTTTCTTAATATGGCTTTTCTCGAGGGCACACCATTCTTATTTGCAGACACTGTCTTATTTAAAAGATAATAAATGACATTATTAATATATAAAAGAACAAAAACCCCACTTCTGGATGGATTAACTGTAATTCCAAAAGACTAAGTGGTTTATTTATACAATGAGAGCAACAGAACAGATTTTTCTTCGTGCCTGTAATCTTTGCAATGTAGTGTGAGCATGCACATTCAATCTATTGCACCAAAAGCCTTTTCTTTTCCCATAGGCATTGAGCCCAGGGAGATCTGCCCATGCAGAAGAAGACTGGCCAGCTCCATCTCTAGTTGTGCCTTTGTGCGGCTCTTACACAGTTACAGTAGTAGACAAAGGAATAAACTAGTGGCCCATGCCTGATCTGTAATTCCAGTGGCTTCTGAGGCTGAAGCAGGAGGATGGAAAGTAGTAAGTCAGCAAGCTAGTGAGATCCTGTCTCAAAATAAAAAAAAACAAACAAAGAAGGGCTGGGGATTGGCTCAGTGGTTCTGCACCCCTGTGTTCAATCCCTGAGACCAAAGATTAAAAGAAAAGAAGAAGGACTGAACTATGACATATTCTGCAGATAAGAGATGTCCACAATCTGGAGTCACTCTGGTTGATGTGTCATGGGGTCCTGACTCTGAAGCTCTTGAGAAGTCTCCAATGGGACGTTTTGTTGCCCATCTTCAGATGGAAGAGAAGTTGTGCCTCTTCACAGGGTTCACCCACTTCTGTGGGTGGTGACTCCGTAGCCCTGTGTCCTAGTCATTGATCGCTGTGCTCCAGACCTGCTCAGATTGGCCACATGGATGGAATGCCACTCTGCTTAAAGATGATTCATTGATTTATAGAGAAGATAGTCCCTCAGGTAATCAAGCCATGGCCCCTTGCAGCACAGAGCTTCGGTCGAATTTGCTGACTGACACTGGAGGGTGTCCCAGAGGCTAGAAGTCTCAGAGACCATAAAGTGCATGTGCACCAGCCCACTCCATAGCTCTCCAGCCTCTTCCTGCCTCCTAGGGATGGAGGATTCAGTGCTGAGCCGAGGGAAGGAACAGCCCATATTACTCTGCCCTGCTCTGATTACAGAAAATTCATATTGAACCAATACAGGAAACTCAGTAGATTCTACCACTAGGCCTAGTTCGATCCCCTGGAGCCCACCATCTTCTAATTTCAACATGCCTGGAAACAACAATTGTGTCCCCTTAAATTCTCCATGGAAAACACCTCTGATTCTTTCTTATAGCATGTGCTTTGGACTCACCTACCATCCTGGTATCTCCCTTCTGCATACAACTGATTGGATTATATCCCTTTTAGACTAAAATCATAGAAGGTGAACCCTTACCTCAAAAGTAATCTTCATTAAATTGATATTCCACTATGAGACATTATTTTGTTTGGAACA
Source organism: Ictidomys tridecemlineatus (assembly GCF_052094955.1). Classification (NCBI taxonomy): domain Eukaryota; kingdom Metazoa; phylum Chordata; class Mammalia; order Rodentia; family Sciuridae; genus Ictidomys; species Ictidomys tridecemlineatus. Next base: position 209,992,099 of record NC_135479.1, read on the forward strand.
ACAAGATATTTAAAGTTGTTAAGAGTTCTTTAATCTAGTATAACTTTCCCATGGAAGGATTTGCATGTATTATTGATGCTCACCATTTTGGGTTGGGCCTACACAAATGGACTGTGGTTTGGGCACTGAGTTAGGAGAGTGGGAGTAAGAGATAGAAGCGTTAGAAATCACACCCTGGACTTTCTGGTTCTGTCTCTAGCAGCCTTCTCCGTATTCTCCCCTGAAATTTCTCTTTTCTAGGCTATAAGTTTAGCACTAAACCTGTATCTAGCTTCTAGTGAAAAGGTGTAAGTCTTAGTTTCCAAAGTTACCTTCTCTCCTTGAGGCAGGCAGAGGTTCTCAAAGACTACTCATAAATTACATGGTCTATTTTCAGGAGAACACAGACTATTGTTAGATCAATTCAGCTTAAACTTGCGGCAAGTGTCTAACCTATAGACATTTGTGTGATACAAAACAGAACACAAATTGCTAGTCAACAGCAAGTAGCAGGTATTGGAAGACAGCGTCTAATTTTCCAGCGTTCTCAGACATCACGTGGGTGTGCTTGTCAGGAGAAGAAGCTGCTCCTGAGCCTGGGTGTGGAGTTGGCCCTCCTTTGTGTCTACTGGCACCATGGTACAACAAACAGTCGTCAAACAATGTGGATTTGCATCTTCTTGTTAAACACTCGCGGCACTCACACCAAAAGTCAAAAGATCCCAATTCATTCATTTTGTACAAAAATGAAGAATGACTCATACTGTTTCTACAACGAATCTTTTCACTGTTGGGACAGTATTTGCTCTTTCCCACCCTACTCCTGGCCCCCACTAGCTACATTTCTTTGATGCCAGACATTTATATCGGGTATATACACCAAAGACTCCATGCATTTACCCTACCAGCTTCCCTACCAATCCTGGGCACAGAGTTCACCTGCAATCTCCAGACATCCTTGCAATTAGTGGAGAATTGCCTGAAGTGATATCAGTTACTTCCAGGCTTGGACCATTCAAACCTCCTGCATCACCATTAACCATCCCTCTTTCCTCGTCTGCTAGCCATCTATCAGCACTCAGGAGATCTTGGAAGTCATGTGTTTGTTAGAGATGACAAAGTGTCTATCAGCTTGGGTCCCTGCATAGCATCAGTCCAATTAGATTAACGGGAATGAGAAAGATCTTCTATTTTGCTAAAGAGCTGAGATTCAGGATTTTTCTCTTGTAGCTGATATCTAATTACAGCCGGGTTCTGCAGGGTTCCTAGGCCCTCAATGGATGCCAGAAGTCATGGATAGGACCAACCCCTACATATGTTATGTTTTTTCTCCTATACACATACACAACTACGAAAAATACATAAATTTTAATTTATAAATTAGGCACAGTAAGAGATTAACAAGAATAGCTAAGCGGGGTGCTGTGGTATACACCTGTAATCCCAGTGGTTTAGGAGACCAAGGCAGGAGGATCTTGAATTGAAAGCCAGCCTCAGAAAAAGCGAGGCACTGAACAACTCAGTGAGACCCTGTCTCTAAATAAAATACAAAATAGGGGCTGGGGATGTGGCTCAGTGGTTGAGTACCCTGAGTTCAATCCCTGGCTCCTCACAAAAAGAACCCCAAAACAATAGCTAATAATAAAATAGAATGATATGTAATGAAGTTATATGAATATGGACTCCATCTCTTCAAAGAGTCAAGATAAATATTAATATTTTCTCACTATCATTGTCTGGAGGTAACTGAAGCTACAGAAAATTAACTTCCACTAAGTGGGGCAGGGACACTGTAACGCAGCCTCCTGCAGGACAGACTTACGCTTGCTTCATCCTGGACATTGTGCTAAGAGCCTCATAGTATAACATTAGGTCTCACAATATCTTGGGGTAGATGTCTGTATTTTTATCTTCATTTTATAGGTTAGGAAACCAATGTGCAATTGACCAAGGTCACACAGTTAGTGTAGTGGATTAAACAGTTGTCCCCAGTTGTTCACTTTCTGCTCTGTAAGAGGAGGGTCGGACTCCACCTGTTCCTGCATGACCTGCAGTGCCTCACTGTGGATAAAACACCCACCTCCATCCCACTGAGCATCACCAGAGGTGTCACATGTCGCTTGTTTTGGTCAAGGGAATGGATCACTTGTGCTATAGCTGGGTAGGAATTTTAAAGGTCATTACTTAATTTGACATTCTGCTCTCTGACACTGCAATGGAATGTTCCAGATTTGAGTGGCCCTTCCACTTGGATCCTTGAATGGAGAAAACACAGGGGGAAGAGTCTCAACTGACTAGCAAAGGCAGGTAGCTCTGGGGAGTAATGAACCTTATCTCATAAGCCATTGAGATGCTGGATTTGCTGTCAGTCACTGAGTCTATATCTCCCCCCCCCCAAAAAAAAGGTATACATTTAGATCTCAGTGCAAATGCAGTCAGCGAAACCCCGATCATGATCATGGAGCAGCACCACACAATTGACACACAAATTCCTGCTAGATGACATGAAGGAAATTTAAAGCACCACTAAAAAAATAATTTCTCATCTGGACAGGAAAAAAAGTGCATCCTGGCAATTTTGAAGAGGAAGAGGAAACTCCCCTAGCACCAGGATTAAATTTGATGTATAAATGTCTCTCAGGTTGCACACGAGATGATCAGATCACCCCACAGGACAGTTGCTGGTGAGGATGTGGCTCCTTTTACCCACAGATGTCCTTGCTGTTTCCTCTGGTGGAGGACTCATACCAGAAGCCACATTCTGCCTAGACAGGAGACTGGTGAGTGTTAGCCAAAGCTCTCCACCAAAGAAAACACCAGGGCTTTTGTGACCTTGCTTCTAAGCACAGGCGCAGGGAGGAAATGCGAAGTGTGGAGTGAGGATGTTCATGGGCATAAACTGGCTTGGCACACGGCATGGAGGTGAATGAAATCACTATGGGTTAAATTCAGGGTTAACGTCACATCTTGCAATTGAGAGAGGTGATTGGTGGACTTATTTTACTCTGGACAAGAAAGAGATTTGAATGGCTATCTTAATATTTTGTACTGGGGCACAAACATTCTTTGAGTTTTGGTTTAAGTAATTATTCAAATAAAAAGTAAGTGAATAAATACATCTACCACTTATTAGAGGTGTGATATGCCTAAGGAAAGACAGTCATTTCTTTTTTAAAGATGTTACTGTCCTTTATTTGAGGCAACTAATTTTGCTATTAATTAATGCTTTTAAATGATACAAAGTATATGTCTATCCTTGCACATTGTCAGAGGAAATTTAGAATGCCATTAGAGTAGTAATGACAATTAAGATCATCTCTTCTTTGTATCACGTCTTAATTATTTCCAGAGATAATTATTTGTAATTATTTAAAATACATTTAAAGATGTATTTTAACTTAAATGAGTATGTGTTATTTTTCTCTATCCCCAAACACTTTAACTACAACTCAAAAAGGGGACCCGATATAACAATAGTGTTTCAATAAAAATTCAATAATTTTCTAAAACTCTGGAGTGAATCAATTCTTTTTTGGCACTCATGTGACAGTTACTATGAAGAAACAACAGATGTCATCTCAATAAGCTATAAGTCTAAATTCATTAAATTTCAACATCCCAATTTCATCAAGCTTCAAGTTCTAATACAATGAATTTTTTTGAAAGTTATCATCACTTTCAAGCTGATGAAAACAAATGCTTGTCTTTTCCTGGGCTTGCTTCCTGTCTCTCCTCTGCCTCTCTGTGCATGTTCCTCACTAATCACATGTCACTTATGTATCACTTGATTAAGGCAGAGTTGGGGAGAAAGGGGGAGCTTTGGCTTGCTGACTGCCTTTCAGTGGGGTTTGTTTCTTCGACTCTTGATGGCAGCACCCTCTTCTGCCTGTGAAAACCAGTGGATGGGGTGAGGATTCCATAAGGGGACATTCACTTATTTTAATCTCCAGTGGATTTTTCTATTGCATAGAAATTTTCATATATTTCAATCCTATAGAGTAGAGATAGTTTGTGAGAAGACAGGAAAGAAGGATGGTGAATTAAAGCATTTTCATATCTTAAAGGAAGTGGTGCACCTAAGTTAAATCATGACTTGGGTCATCAAAATGAAAATACAATTTACTGATGGTTCAGAAATACCAGGGTGAGGTTTCAAATATTTTTTTATTTGCAAAATGGATCCAAACACACAGCGGTGAATTTTACTAAGTTGCCCTTCTTGAAGCAAGTTTTGCCTGGAATGGGTGAATCAATTATTTTGGAGTATTCTACTGACTACATAATGACATAATGACCCTTTGTTCAGCAAATAACCACCTAGGGAGAAAGCAACTCAGAGTTTGGTAAATTAGTGCTAAATCCATGAGCATGGGATCCACAGGAACTGAAGATTATTGATTGAGCAATTTCCATTCTTAGTTTAGTTACATGAATATGGAGCTTACCAGAACTAAAGCTTGATTGAGAATTTTTTTTTACTCAAGTTACTTACATGCCTTTCCTTTATAAAAATTCACTAGAGAAATTGAATATTAGAATGTCTAACAACTTACACTCTTATGTAGCTTGTTCATAACTAATCTCTTCTTCCCTTCTGCTGGTCATATCAGGTGGAACAAGGCCAACATGTAGCCACTTGGTTCAATCCTAACAATACTCTGTGTATCACTTCCTCTATTTTAGATAACAACGCTTTTGTAAATTAAATAATGGATAAACTTCTCAACACTCACCAGGTACTTAAATTCAAGAAATATTATGCTTTCATACTTTTGCCCAGGATTGGAACAAATTTCTGTGCCCTTATTAGCTAGCAATCATTAAAACAGGACTGAAAGGTATAAACATATTGCTTTAACAGCACCCGAGCATTCTGCATGCATTATCTTTGGAAAACAACAACACGCCCACAGTTGGAAAGCCCAGCAAGGAAAACCAGGATATGTCTGGTTTACCTTTATGAACAACAAGCCAAAACCAACTTAAGAGCCCATGCACAAGAGCACCATCAAAAGAGAAAAGCAGACAAAGGTAGTTTAGAAACCTTATCAACATGTCCTACAGTTGCCAAACCTTGACAGTGTTCTACCATTCAAACTGCACCTTGTAACACCTACAGGCCACCCTTACAGGCTTTCTATTTAAACTATGACCACCACCTTCCTATACTATTGTTCCTCATAGGATCTGTGTCCCCACAGATCTACTACCAAAGACAAGCAGGCAAGACCAGCTTCTGATGAGGTGAGGGCAGAATGGCTCCACGGACTTACCTGTTTTTCCCTGAATGAATATCCAAACGAAGTTGAATGATAATGAATCCTGCCCTTCTGCACAGTTTCTTCCTTGTTTTACTAAGAGAAACAACTCCTCTGGGTTTTCTATGCCTGCAACCTTGGATGTGTAGCCAGCTTGCTCACACGCTGGTTTGAGGACCTGCTCACTGGCTCTCACCCCACCCTCTCCTCCTTTTCCAGGAGTTCACCCGGCTCTGCTTAGAGTCCCGTCGAGTCAACAGTCTCTCTGCTCTCTTGGGTCTTAGGACCCTACAACAGGATTGCTTGGCTGGTCTCTCACTAACCACAGTGCTGCCACACACCTTTCTGCTTTCTGCCATCTATGCCTAGCAAAAAGTTAGAGAGGGGAGTGGGAGAGGGCGGGGAATCAAAGGATGCTTTTGTAAGCTAAAAAGACTTGGCTGAAGTTAGACAGCTCTCATCAGGGGCTGAGCCTGTGTGTGTGTGTGTGTGTGTGTGTGTGTTTTCTCCCCTCCCCAACCCTTTCTCCCCAATGACCATATCTTTCCTCCATCCTCTGTTCAGCTCAGATGGTGTGCTCTTTCAGGGTTCTTGGTTTTGAATAGTTACTCTGATGCACTGCCATGCCTGAAATGGATGATTTGCAAGCTCCTGTGTTCCACATAATTCCGCGGATGATCTGATAGCCAGATTCTACACGGGCAGGGATCCGTTCTTTGACAGAAAATGATCAGCTTCCTAGGACCAAAGGAGCTTGCTCTCTGGGGCTAAGGACCGGGAGGCTGACCACGGTCGCCTGTGCTCTGGCCTTGGTGCTGAATTAAGCACCTGCTCCCTAGCCACGTCGGCGGCCCCGGGAACTTTGGCCCCATTGGAGAGGAACCTGCCAAGCG